>NW_022630995.1:102047791-102408680 GCF_010015895.1 Lontra canadensis | reverse complement strand
CTTCTTCTTCTTCTTCTTCTTCTTCTTCTTCTTCTTCTTCTTCTTCTTCTGCTTCTTCTGCTTCTTCTTCTTCTGCTTCTTCTTCTTCTTCTTCTGCTTCTTCTTCTTCTTCTTCTTCTTCTTTTTTACGGGTATAAGGTTCAGTCTTGAGTGCTTGCTTCTAAGACACCTAGAGAGTTAACTGAAATACATTTTATTTAATATAGAGTTATCAACACTCAGTTGGTATTTCTGAAGTAATTATCATTGACTTGATATATCATCTTGATTGAGTCACATATTCACTAAAATCACTACCCCAAGCAAAAATACAAGTCAGCAAAAAATAAAAATAAAAAATCACAAAGAAGGCAAAGTCATCATGCTAATATTTTTGGAATTTTTGGACTAAGGGCTATGTGTTTTCCCAAAGAAAAATGTAATTAATTATTTCCTATGAATTCATGTGCTTTATTCATAGCTTATATTTCTGATACTTTTTATAAAAAAGATTTTATTTATTTATTTGACAAAGAGAGAGAACACAAATAGGGGGAGCTGCAGAGGGAGAGAGAGAAGACGGCTCCCTTCTGTGCAGGAGCCCGATGTGTGGCTCCATCCCAGGACCCTGAGATCATGACCTGAGTGGAAGGTAGACACTTAGCTGACTGAGCCATCCAGGTGACCTCTGATAATTGATTCTAGCAATTATATTTATTCTTTTAATTTCATCTTCTCTCAATGATATACTTAGCCTGTCTAACCAATTTACTGGTAAGTACTCCACAACACACACACTATTTTATTTGTGTACATCAAACACAATGACAAAAGAAATTGCCTTTGCAAATTTATTTTGCAGACTTTAATTAATATTTATACCAGTGTGGTCAAAATTTGGATTGCTGAATAACGCATTTTGAATGCCAGGTCTTCTATACAGGGAGTAAATCAATCTATATACCTTAAAACAGAATAAAGAGTTTTGACTCATAGCTCAGAATAACTTCATCAGTCTTCACAGTAACAATCTGTTAACTTAGCTATTTAGGGCAGAAAATGTTAAACCTGCTATTTACCTTTATAGAGAGCACAACATTCTACATTGTCCCCTACAAAGACCACTTATCAAAGCTACTGAAATCAACCTAGTCCTTTAAATTTTAAACTATATTGTATTATCTTAACAAAAATTCTGTTGATTTTGTGAATCTCACATTTTCATGTTTTATTGATGTTATTCTTATCTGTATTAATTTCAAAGGAGGCTTTGGCATAGAATAAACCTATAACTCGAGTGCAATATATGTTAAACACAGCTTTTCCTCTGATTTAGTAATGGAATATTGTTAAGGTCAGATATGTTATGGTATGGAAGAGAACATTTTTTGTGTAATTTATTTTTTATGTAAAATCAATATTCTATTTATGTTTTATATTATGTACTTATCTGATGTAGTATGATGGGACAACTCCCTTGTCTTCAAGAAACTTATATCAGATACTTAAAGATGTAATAAAGTTTATCCATTTTGGTTTAAAACATTTTAAAATTTATTTCTATCAAGACTTTAAAGCTTTCCAACTAGGGACTAAGAAGAATAGATTTCTCTCATTCCATCTTGATTGCTCTAAATGATCTCTAGTCTTTGAAGCAAAATGCAGTTATATTACACCTTAATGGTGAAATTATATAATTTAAAATATAGTTATTTTATTAAAATTGATACTTTGGGTAGTCAGAAATGATTTGTCTCATTGAATGTACAGACAATGCCAGAGAAACTCCATAATAACCAAATAGTTAAGGAATGAAGAATTATAAAGGCGTAATTTATAAAGATAACAATACCTCAAGCCAATCACCACCATTGCCCTGCTAGGTTCATGAAATCACCAGAGCGGCTTGGAGGAAGGGAAGGATGTGTTTGTTTACAGTGGGCAGTCATGAATACCTTGCTATGGCTGATTACCACTCTGACTACTAGAAAATGGAACTGTTATACACAACAGCATCTGCTGAGCTGGAGTACTGCAATGCCCAGATTGCCTATTACGGAATTCCAGAGACTATTTGCCAGCAATAGACTTCATTTTGCCAATGGGTAATTTGCAGTTTGCTGTGTCATCAGAATCTGAACATGTCACATCTTCTCCTCATCAGAGCCAATCCAATGGCAAAGTGCTATTGAAGCAGCTGTCAAGTATGCAAAAAAACTACAGAGAAAGCACAAAGTGACAGCAGATGCTATGCAAATCAGCAGTGGACACAGAATATACACGCACAGAAACAATCACATACAGACCTGGGAAGTTCGGGACACTATGCATTGTGGAGACAATGCAGGTCTGCCTCAGATAAAATATCACAGGGAGATAAATCAAAGACCTGTGAGGAATGAGAAAGGGCTTGTAAAAAGAAATGGTGAGTGCTAGATTATATGCTAAATACTACCTGTGCAGTAGGCAGAAATCACAAAACATACTTTTGGTAATTATTTCAGAAAAAGAAAAACAGCAGAAAACGTGTACAGCCACATCTAAGATTGATAATTGTTCGTCATTAAAAGAAAGTCCTATTAATTAGGTCATGTTCATGTTGTTAAATACTATTTGAAATATCTTTGTAATTCCTGCAGTAATTCTGGATTAAAAATGTTTATTTCAAAAATGATACATAAATATATTTGTAGTCTATAGATTTATCTTCTTTGAAACTTTCCTTGTTTTTTCTTACAAAGCATTGGAATATTTTGAATACCACCCATCATCATTTTATTATAAGATCTTTGAATCGCAATACATTTAAGAAGTTATTTTTTTTTACAAGAATCTATGTCTCCAGGAGCCCCTGTGTAAGACCTTAAGTGAATGCTCATTTGCCCCATTCATGCACATTTGAGTGATGAAGATGCCACAGCCTCTTGAGGCTAACTATCCCCTTTTTTATAGCAGTTACAATTAACCAGCATCATAAATTAAGCCAAAATTTACTATCTGTGACTTTTCTTTACTGATCACAGAGACACAAAATCTCCAGTGCTTTTTTTTTTTTTCTCTTTCTATTCACTCATTCCTTCTGTTCAGTCACCTAGGCCTGTCAGTCCGACCTCTACTGACTGTCTCCACCTAGGCCTTCAGTCCTAACCTCCACTGACTGTCTTTGTAGGTACCCGCCCCCTTCGTTCTTATGCCACTCCTTAATAATGTGCTTCCCAACTCTCCCAGAATTAGTGGAAAACCTTTCTGAGGGACCTCCCTACTTTTAGCTTATTGACACTAGAGTTCTTCCCTAACATCACACCCAGCTTTTTTCTACAACACAGTTTGAACTCTTCTCTTAGAATATCCAGTAAACTCTATGAGAAAAGTTAATAGTACTTTTATTAGTGTAGGTAACAGCAGCTATTATGGAACACACACACACACACACACACACACACACACACAGGCTCAGTGGCCAGTGGGAGCACAGACTCCTTCCATCTTCATCTTTTGTCACTCTTTTCTTCCAAGACTTCAGGGTTTTTCCCTTGCAGACTGAGAACCAGAAAAGAGATGGTAGAGAAAACTCGTTTTTTGCTAATCATGCTGGACTAGAAGTGACACACATCACTTCCATTCAAATTCCATAGTTAAGTCACGTAGCCCAACTTAGATGCAAACTGGGGGAAAAAATGGAGAGTTCCTGCTTTGGGAGCAGCTGCCCCAAATCCATAGGGAATGGTTCTATAATATAGAATGGGATGGCAAAACTTTAGTAAACAATTGATATTCTTTTTTCTTTTTTAACCACGACTAACAACATAGTTTAGAGTATCCAAAGCAAAGTCTTCTCAATATCACATTTCAGTTTCAACTTTTACCTTACCTGTTCACAATCCTTAAACTCCATTCACCATAATACTTCCCCCCCGCCCCCCGACAGCACTATTTACTGATATATCCCTATGTTTTTAGGTCCATCTTGGAAAGCTTTTTGTTTTTTCACATTTCCCACTTCCATGAACCCTTAAAATCCAAATTTCAAGTCTCAAATTATGTTCTTCTCTACAATCTTCTTTAATAATCCCATTGTAATTAGCTCCTTCCAAATCATCTCCTAGTACTTCTTTATTTTTAGGAGGGCTATTTATATGCCTACTTTTCCAATATTTTGTGCATCTTCTTAGAAGATTTACCTTCCTATATCTCTTTTCTGTTGTCTTACGCTGTTGGCAAATAGCGGCTTGTCATCACAGCTATCACTTATAGAATCTGCTATGTGTCAGACACTAGTCTAAGTTTTTTATTTTTTTAAAGAGTAGAATATCTTACACAATCCTCATAACGACTCAATGAATTAGGCACCAAATTATCCCTATCTTGTAAGAAAAAAACAGAAACAGAATGGCCATGTACTTTCTGCAGGGTCACATGACAAATAAGTGGTGAGATGGGATATGAATCCAACCTGACCCCAAAAGACACACTCTCAATTACTGTGCTATAGCAGATTATTACTCAATAATTATTGGATATATTTTTGCCATAGTTTATAATTCATTCTGACTTTCCTCACAATGTTATTTGAATAACCACACATCATTTTCATTTTTTTTAAATAATATTCTCTATTACTAAAATTACTAAGCATTTGCTCTTCTCAAGGAAAGGCATTCACTGAAATTTTAATTCCTTTGGCTTTCAGTTATGAAATCAACTTGAGATAACTAATAGTCTTTTGCATGTTTTGTTACACAGACTGCATGTTCTCAAGGTCAATATAAAATGGCCTTCAAAACTCAGGAAACTAATATAATATAAAAATTTAGAATCAAGGAAATCAATTCACAATTGATGTTATATTTGTTAGTTTCCTTGATTCTAATATTTTTTCTTATGAAAATATAGTTTTATTAACTACATTAACAATCATTCTATAGATTTAAAAATAGATTCTCTAAGTAATTCTACAGTTCTTTGGTAGTATATTTTCTATCTTGCCACCTGTAAGTAAACAATGTAAAAGAAGATAAACTTTGCTTTGCTATTATTTTTTATTTTTAAAAATAAAAATTTATATTTTTATTCTATTTTTTGCAAAAAATCCTTGAGATATCTATATCTTCACATAAAGATGTGTTCCTCAGGTTGGCACCAGTCCCCCCACCCCATTTAGTCATATTTACTTTTATTTTCTGGATCCTTTTTTTCAGTTGACTTGCTTTCACATCATGAGCAATATATAATGTCCATGTATAGAAATAATTATCTTCTGTTTGTACGTGTGTGAAAGAGACAAAAAGGAAAGAATGTGTTCACAATCATGAATTTGTGAGCAAGATAAACCATCACCAGGATAAAAATGTAAAAGGAATTCAGGACTGCCCATCATGTGTTACTCATCTGTTGTTTCTAGGACTCCAGATCAAGTACATTGTTGGAGGGGGATCATTAAGAGGACAGAAAAAACAGTTGACCCTGGAGCTGGAGGTGGGCAAAGTCCCTTCACCCCTTGCCTTTATAACCTACTTTCTGCCTACCATCCCCACAGTGGGAGCCATTTTCAAGGATGCACCCTTGAGAGAGCAGTATGTTTTGAAGACTATTCTGAATGGTATGCATGACTGAATTCTGTGAAGACCTTTATATAAAATTTTAAGATGCTGGCTGACAAATATGGAGATCTACTTATCTCCTCATGTCACTGCTGACAGGAACAAGCTTCTTAGGTAAATTCCATTGTATACTAAACTTGCTACCTTCGATCTCAGGTGGCCTGCCTCTCCCATCTCTCCTAACTCTCTATATGCAGCAGCAAATTGGCAAACCAATATAACATCCTCCCCCCACCCCCTTTTTTTCTTGGAATGTGGAAGTTAGTATATACATTTATATAGATTAATTTCACAGTGTTTTATTTTTTGAAACAATTCAGATCAGAAAACAAACATATGTTATACATTGAATTACCAAGTTTATTTCTATTTTAGTCACCAAAATGTCACTAAAGTGGGTCTTTTTAGGTCAACAGATTCCGAAGGTGGTGTCTGTGGGGATATACTGTGCAATGTTTCTTGTAGCCATAGGCAAAACTTTCGATAAGAATCTTAGCAATGAATCTGAATACGATAGTCTATAGTGAAAAAGAAGGGATGGAGTTCTTTAAAAACACTGTATCCCATTGTAAGATAGAGATTTTCCTTATTTCACTTCACTTTTGGGTTTCAAATTGTGTATTTGGGGGTCATGTTACTTCTTCTAAAATGTCCTTACTCTATCCTATCTTGTTATTATCATGTAAATTCTAAATGAAGTTTCTATTTATGACTGAAAATTTGAGATAGCTACTTATGAAATGATCTATAAAGGATACATGCTTATGTTTTCATTTCTGCACTGTATTTTTATGGCCATACATCTTATACAATTGGTTAATTAGCAACAGAGTTAGTAAATTTATATTTAACAATTTACTGTTCAAAAATGGCATTATGCCAGGCATCATGGGATATAAAAATATTCTGAGGCATGGTTTATCCTCAAGATATCTGATGAACATAGGAAAAAATAAATAATTTAAAACATAAATAGGATTGAGTCCCAGCTTAAGGCACTGCCACCTAAAAATTGCACATCAACTTGTTCCCTACCAACATGTTTGTTTTCTGTCCTCTGGAAACAAGACATTGATAATTATCAACAAAGTCTTGGCAAACAAAATTTTTTCACAATAATGTAAAATATATAAACACAAAAAAGAATTAAAACCACAGAAGAAATTGTATTTTACAAAACTTTAGAATTAGACTCATATTCATTATGGATTCTAGTTCCCAAAGGAGAAATAAATTAAAGATGTTCACTTGGGTTCATTATCACTTTCACAGTTGCATTTTTAATTGAAAATTTTATTGAAATAATTATAAATTCACATGTGCTTTTAAGAAATATTATAGAAGCATTCCATGTATGTGTATACTTATCAAGCTCTTCCAATGTTAACATTTTGGAAAACCATAGTATAACAACAAGGGTATCGGCACTGATATGATCCAATGTTCTTATTTGTGTTGTGTGTGTTTGTGTATGTGTGTGTGTGTGTGTGTGTGTTCTTAGTTCCATGAAATTTTATCACATTTAGGGTTGTATATCTACCAAAATAGTCAAAATACTGAAAAATTCCATCACCACAAGGATCCTTGTATTTCATTTTTATAATCACATCCAATTTCCCCAGTCCTTCCCAGGCTCTGCAACCATTTCTAAAATTTAGTCTTTTCAAAAATGTTAAAAATACTGAATTATTCTATTTCAAGATTTTTCCCTCACACAGCTAATTCCTTAGAGATGCATCCAAATTATGGCATTTATCAATAGTTTATTTCTTTTTATTGCTAGGTAGTATTCCATACTATGTACGCACTAAAATTTCTATATCTTTCATCTGTTGAAGGAAATCTGGGCTGATTATAGCCTTCGGTTATTACAAATAAAGCCGCTATAAACATTCATGTACAGGTCTTTGTGTATTCACAAGTTTTTATTCCTCTGGGATAAATGCCCAGTGGTGCACTTGTGGGTCATTTGGTAACTGCATATTTATTTCCATAAAAAACTGTCAAAATTTCTCCTAGAGTGTAAGTTTTGCATTTCCATCAGCAATGTATGAGTCACCTATTATCTGTGCATGCTTGCCAACATTTGGTGTGGTAACTTTTTAAAAAAATATATAAGCTGGGGTGCCTGGGTATCTCAGCGGGTTAAGCCTCTGCCTTTGGCTCAGGTCACGGCCTTAGGGTCATGGTCTCAGGGTCCTGGGATCGAGCTCCACATCGGGCTCTCTGCTCAGTGGGGAGCCTGCTTCCCCCTCTCTGCCTGCCTCTCTGCCTAGTTGGAATCTCTCTCTCTCTCTGTCAAATAAATAAAATCTTTAAATATATATATATATATATATATATACACACACACACATATGTATATATGTATAAATATATATATATACACATATGTATATATGTATATATATATATATATAGGCCATTCTGATAAATTTATAGTGATATCTTGTGCTATTAATTTCATTTTCCCTAATAGGCTAATTATGTTCACCATCCTTTCATATGCTTATTTGACATTTGTATATTCTCCTCAGTGTTATGTCTCTTTATGCCTTTTGCCCATTTTTAATTGGATTATTTTTACTATTAAGTATTGAGATTTCTTTACATACTCAATAATTTACATACTCAATAATTTTTTTGGTCAAATGTCTAGTGAATTATCTTCCTCTTGTTGCTGTAACAAGTTACCACTAAACTAGTGATTTAACACAAATTTATCTCCTTACATTTTGGAAGCTCAGAACTCTAAAATGAGTTTTATAAGGCTACGTTCAAGGTATCTATAAGGATGGTTCCTTCTGGAGTCTACAGGGGGGACATCTATTCCTTGCCTCTTGTACCATCTAGAGGTCCCTGCATTCCCTGCATTGTGACTGTATTACCACACTGTCTACTTCCACCATCATACTGCCTTGTCCCTGTCTAGTCCTCTTGGGTCCCTCTTATAAGAACCTTTGATAACATTGCTCTTCATAATCCCCTTCTCATAATGCAGGATCATTTCCCCATCATATCTGCAAAGTCTCCTTTGTCATATAAGGTAACATTCACAGGTTCCTGGGATTAGGACACAGATTATCTTTGTGGGGGAGATTATTCAACCTACCACACATGATTTGCAAATAATTTTCTCTAACTCTGAACTTGTCTTTTTATTTCCTTTATATGAACCTTGAAAGAGTCTAGTCCTAGATACTATTTTCTCCCATGCATGTTTCTAAAAGTTGAATAGTATTACATTTTCATTTAAGTGTATGAGTCATTGTGAATTAATTTCATATGAAGTGTGAAGTTTAATCAGAGGTTAACTTTTTTGCCCATGGAGGTACAATTGCTCCAGTCTCATCTATTAAAAGGCTATCCCTCTTTTATTGACTTGCTTTTGCACCTTTGTCAAAAATCAGTTAAGTACATCTGTGTGGTTTTATCTATGGATTCTTTGTTGTGTTCCATTGATCTGTGTGTCTGTCCTTCTGCCAAAACCACAAGTCTTTTTCATTTCTGTAGCTATATAGTATAATTTAATACTGAATAAAATGGTTCCTCTAACTTGATTATTCTCTGGCAAGATTGTTTTTAGCTATACTGGGGGCTATAGTTTTCCATTGTAGAATAAGCTAGTCTTTGCCTACCCAACCCCCCAAAAAACAAACAAACAAAAAGTAAACAACAATAACAACAACAAAAGCCTTACTATGATTTAGACAGGAGTTGTATTAACATATAAATAGATTTGGGGGAGAATTGACATCTTCATTGCATTGAGTCCTTGAATCTGTGAACATAATATGTCTTTCTTTTTACATTTTCCTTGTTTTCTTTCATCAGCATTTAGTAATTTCCAGCAGAGAGCTCCTGAATATGATTTGTTAAGTGTATGTGTAATTATTTCATTTTCTTTGGAGCAATTTGTAAATGGTACATATGGTGTTTTTAACTTCATATCCATATGTTCATTTTAGTATTTAGATATATAGATTACTTCACCAGTTACTGTTGTATCCTTTGACCTTGCTGAACTCACTTATCAATTTTAGAAATTTTGGATTTTTTTTATAAGTTCCTTGAAGTTTTCTGTGTAGACAATCATATCATCTCAAAATAGTAATAGTTTTATTTCTTGCTTTTCAATCTATATGCTTTTATACCTTTTTACTCCCTTATTGCACTGGCTAGAACTTCTAGCACTATATTGAATAGGAGTGGTGATACTGGACATCCTTGCCTTGTTCCCAATCTTAGAGAAACACACGCAGTCTTTCATCGTTAAGTGTGAACTTAGCTGTAGAGTATATTAAATAAAGTAAGCTGAGGTCATTCCTGTCTATTCCTAACTGGTTGGCTATTTTTATCATAAATGTATGGTGTATTTTTGTCAATTTTTTTGTGTCAGTGTTTATGATCATCTGATTTTTCATCTTTAGTTATTGATATGGTGAACTACAGTACCTGATTTTTGAATATTGGATAACTAGGAAAAATTTTAATAGATCATACTGCATAATACTTTTTAATTTCAAATTCCACACCTTCATTGCTAATATATAGGAAAGTAATTGAATTTTGTATTTTAACATATCCTTCAAACTTTCTATAATTGCTTCTTAGATCCAAGATTTTTTGTCAATTCTTTCAGACTTTCTACATGTTAATGATCATGTTATCTGTGAACAGGGACAGTTTTATGTTTTCTCTGTCATATATCTTTTATTTCTTTTTTTCCTTGAATGTTTCCCAACATTATGATGTTAACTATAGGTTTTTGTAGATATTCTTTAACAAGTTGATAACATTCCTCTCTATTCCTAGTTTACTGAGAGTTTTTATCATGAATGGGTGTTGGATTTTGTCTGATGCATCAATAGCATTTATTGGTAAGATCATGTGATTTATCTTTTTTTTTAAACATATTTATGTGGTAGATTACATTGATTTTTGAATGTTTGACCAACCTTGCATATATGGGATAAATCCCATTTGGTTGGGTGTATAATTCTTTTTATAAGTTATTGGATTCAATTTGCTAGTATTTTACTAAGGATTTTAAAATCATTGCTTGTTGATAGATATTGGTCTGTGGTTTTTTGAAATCTGTCTGGTATTGATAGGTAATGCTAGCTTATAGAATAAGTTAAAATATATTATTCCCTCTGCTTCTATCCTCTAAAAGAGAGTACAGACAATTGTTATAATTTCTTATTTAAATGGCTGGCAAAATTCACCAGTGAACATATCTGCTTTCCATTTTGAAAGGTTATTAATTATTGATTCAATTTCTTTAATAGGTAGAAGCCTATTCAGATTGATTCTTCTTGCATGAATTTTGTCAAAGTGTGTCTTTTAAGGACATGGTCCATTTTATCTAAGCTATCCAATTTGTGGGCATAGCTTATTTTCAGTATGACTTTATTATCTTTTTAATGTCCATGGGATCTGTAGTGATGTATACTCTTTCATTTCTGATATTAGTAATTTGTGTCCTCTCTCTTCTTAGCCTGGCCAGAAGCTGATTGATTTTATTGATCTTTTCAAAGACCAGCTTTTGGTTTCATTGTTTTCTATTGATTTTCTCTTTTCAGTATCATTGATTTCTACTCTAATTTTTATTGTTTATTTTCCTTTGCTTGCTTTGAATTTAATTTGCTCTTCTTTTCCTAGCTTCCTTAGGTATAAACTTACATTGGTTTTAGATCTTTCTTATTTTCTATTATATGCTTTCATTCAATGCTATCAATTACCCTCTAAGTACTGCTTTCACTGCATTCTACAAATTTGTTTTAGTTGTGTTTAATTTTCATTTAGTTCAAGTATTTTAAAATTCCTCTTGAGATTTGTTCTTTGACCGTGTATTATTTTGAAGTGTGTTGTTTAATCTCCATGTGTTTGAGGATTTTCCCGTTACCTTCTGTTATTGATTTCTAGTTTAATTCCACTGTGGTCTGAGAGTAGGCATTACATGATTTTTAAAAAAAAATTGATATAGCGTTTTGTTTATTTTTTATGTCCCAGAATGTGGTCTATTTTGGTGACTGTTCCAGGGGAGCTGGAGAAAAACATGTATTCTGCTTTTGGTGGATGAATGAAGTAGTCTATAGATTCATTATATCCTGTTGATTGATGGTGTTGAGTTCAACTAAGCCATCGTTGATTTTCTGGCTGCTGGAACTATCCATTTCGGAGAGGGGAATGTTGAAATCTCCAACTATTGTAGTGAATGCATGTATTTTTCTTTGCAATTCTATTTGGTTTTGCCTCACATAGTTTGATACTCTGTTATTAGATGCAACACATTAAGGATTATTATGTCTTCTTAGAGAATTGACCCACTTATTATTATGCAATGTCCTTCTTTAACCCTGATAGATTTTCTTGCTTTGAAGTCTGCTCTGTCTGAAATTAATTTAACTATCCTGCTTTCTTTTGATTAGTGTTAGCACAGTATATTTATTTACTTTTCACCTATATTGGTTTTTGTATATAAAAGTAGGTTTCTTTCAGACAATATATGGTTGGATTGTATTTTTTGGTCCACTCTGACAATTTTTGTCTTTTAAATGGTGCATTTAGACCATTGACATTCAAAGTGATTATTGATATAGTTGGATTAATATTCTACTTCCCATGCCATTTTATAACATTACTGTCATTCATTTAACCTATATAAAAACTTATATAGATAGATAAGGTATATGTATAAGTGTACATATTCAAATACATTGTTGTTGTTTTTATTTTGAAGATACTGTTACCTGATAGATCAATCATGAATTAAGAAAAGTTTTTCTTTTTTTTCTTTCCCTTCTGCCTTTACTCCTTTGAGGCTCTTGATTTATTCATGTAGACCCAAGTTTCTGATGTATATTATTTTCCTTTTCCCCCAAAATCTTATTCTTTTTTAAAAAAATTTTATATTTTCAGTGTTTCAAGATTCTTTGTTTATGCACCACACCCAGTGTTCCATGCAATATATGCCCTCCTTAATACCCACCACCAGGCTCACCTATCCCCTGATCCCCTCCCTTCCAAAACCCTCAGTTTGTTTCTCAGAGTCCACAGTCTCTCATGCTTTGTCTCCCCCTCCAATTTCCCCCAATTCACTTTTCCTTTCCTTCTCCTAATGTTCTCCATGTTATTCCTTATGCTCCACAAGTAAGTGAAACCATATGATAATTGACTCTCTCTGCATAACTTATTTCACTTAGCATAATCTCCTCCAGTCCTGTCCATGTTGATACACAAGTTGGGTATTCATCCTTTCTGATAGAGGCATAATACTCCATTGTACATATGGACCATATCTTTACCCATTCATCTGTTGAAGGGCATCTTGGCTCTTTCTACAGTTTGGCAACTGTGGCCATTGCAGCTATGAACATATGACCCTTCTTTTTACTACATCTGTATCTTTGAGGTAAATACTCAGTAGTGCAATTGCAGGATCATAGGGTAGCTCTATTTTTAGTTTTTTTAAGGAATGTCCACACTGTTTTCTAAACTGTCTGCACCAACTTGCCTTCTCACCAACAGTGTAAGAGGGTTCCCCTTTCTCCACATCCTCTCTAACACTTGTTTCCTGCCCTGTTAATTTTGGCCATTCTAACATTTTGTGCAAGGCACATCTATTAGCAAAATTCTCTCAATTTTTGTTTGACAGAGTCTTTATTTTTCCTTCACTTTTGAATGATAATTTCACAGAATACAGAATTCTAGGTTGGTAGGTTCATTTTTTCTCTCAACACCTTAAGATTTTCATTCCACTCTCTTCTTGCTTGCATGGCTTCTGAGAAGTCAGATATAACTCTTATTTTTCTTTTGCTACAGGTGTGAACCTCCCTCCCCCACTTCTTTCAGGATTTTTTTCTTTATTTTTGATTTTCTTTAGTTCCAAAATGTTATGCTGAGAGTAGTTTATTTTTATTTTTATTTTTTTCCCCTGCTAGATATTCTCTCAGCTTCCTGGATCTGTGGTTTGGTGTCATTATTTTTTCTCTTTTCTTTCTCTTGGTATTCTTCTTATGCATATGATACACCTTTTGTAGTTGTCCCACAGTCCTTTGATATCCTGTTCTGTATTTCTTCATCTTTGTTCTCTTTGCTTTTCAGTTTTTGAAGATTCTATTGATATAATCTCTAGTTCAGAGATTCTTTTTTTGTCCATATCTAGTCTACCAGTAAACTCATCAAAAGTATTCTTCATTTTTGTTATACTATTCCTTATTTTTTAAATCTCTGGCATTTATTTTTGTTCTTTGAATTATGTTCCCCATTTGCTCTTGAATACTGTCTATTTATCCATTAGAGCCCTTAACATATTAATAACATTGTTTTACATTCCTAGTTGGATAATTCCAACTTTCCTTCCATGTCTGGTTCTGATGCTTGTTCTGTCCTTTCAAATTGTGTATTTTACATTTTATTATGTCTTGTAATTTCTTGTCGATAGTAAGACATGATTCACTGGTTAAAAGGAACATTTGCACATAGATCTTTAGTAATGTGGTGTGAGGTATGGGGGTAGGGAAAGCATTCTATAATCCTATGATTAGGTCTTAGTCTTTTAGTGAGCTTTATGTGTCTAGACTATAAACTCAGAACTGTTTCTCATTTTTTCCTCACTTACATGTACAGGATGGCTTGAGTGGGATGCAGTTAGGTATTTCCCTTCCTGTATGCCAATGTGGATCTGATAATAACCCAGCAAGCTAGGTTCTGGTTAATATTTCTCCCTGAGGAGAGGCCTTGTTTATAACAGAATGCTCTGGCACATTTCAAAATGGTTTCTTTTCACCTCTTCCAGCTGGAAGAGGATTTTTCTCCAGTATTTACTGTGGAAACCTGGTTGAGCTTCTGGATGTAAATCTCACACATATGTTGTGGGACTCTCCTTATGACTGAGTTCCCTAGAGTTTTTAACTTTCAGAGTTGTCTCTTTGTCATTAGCAATTCTTCAGTTACAGTTCAGGTTTCCTCGACTTTGGGTCCCTTGGTGGTTCTCCTTGTGCGTCTGCTCTGACAACCTATGGCTCCTTTATTTGCCTGTCTCCAGTCTTTGAAGTATTCATTTGTCCTGTGTCTTTCCTCCTCTGCAAGGGAATCCAAGAATAACTGGTTTTAAGTCTGTTTAGCTTGTTTTAGATGAAGTGGCAACTTCCAAATTTCTTACATGAGCAAATAGCTAATTCTTTTTATGTATTATTGAATTCAATTTCTAATATGTTGGGGGATTTGTTGTTTAAATCATGGGATATAATGGTCCGTAGTTATCTTTTTATTGTACTCTTTTTTTCAGTTCTGGTATCAGCATAACAATTAACTTATAAAATGAATCAGAAAGCATTCCTTCATTTTTTAGAAGTGATAATGTAAAATTGATGTTAATTTTCTTTGTATGTTTGGTGGAATACTCTAATAGAATTATCTGGGCCTGCAGACTTCTTTTTCAAAAGCTTTTAAATTACAAATTTAATTTCTCTAATAATTTTCTGTTTATTCAAATTAGTATTTCATTTTGGTTGGGTTTTGGTAGTTTTTGGTTTTTAAAGAAGTGGTCCATTTATGTTAAAGTTGACGAGGTTTTGAATATAAAGTTGTTTATAATACTATCTAATTCATTTTTCAATGGCTGCAGGGTCTGAAGTGATACCTCCTATTACATTGTCAATATTGGTGTTTTATATCTTCTTTTTATTTCTTTCTGTCTTGGTAGAATTTTATTAGAATTTTATCATTTTATTAATTTTTTCCTCAAGAATGAGTTTTGTCTATTTTGTGCTTTCAATTTTATTCCTTTCTGGACTTGGTCTTATTATTTCTCTAATTTTGCTAACTCTAGCTTTATTTTGCTGTTATTTTTCTAGATTTTTGGGATAGAAATTTTGATTATTGATATAAAACCTCTCTTTGCCCATATAAACATTCCATGCTATAAATTTCCTTCTCAGCACTACTTTGGCTGCATCACATATTTAGAGTTGTATTTTCATTTTCACTTAGTTCAATATATGTATTTATTTTATTTGAGGCTCTTTTTGATCAATGGATTATCTACAGTTGTGATGTCTAATTTCCACATTTTGAAACTGTCCTAATATCTCTCTACTATTGATTTTTAATTTGATTTCATTATGGACAGATAACACACTCTTTAAAGTTTCGATTATTTTAAAAGTTTTGAGTTATTTTTCATGTCCCAGGATATGGTCTGTCTGACAACTGTTTTAGCTTCCATGGTTTTAGATGAGAAATCTATTATCATTCAAGTTGAAATGTCTCAAGAGGTAATGTCTCAAGATGTTTCCTTGGTCTTTGATTTCTTTCCTGAGAGAATCATCTGTCCTCTCCAGCCCTGCCTGGGGAGATGCTGGGCATTGATAATAAATGGTGTGGGAACAGCTGGTGGATTCATGGCTTCTGTTCTCCCCAAACTCAACCCCTGCTTGCCTCAATGCCTCTCTTCTGCTCTCTATCTTCTGCTAACCTTCACCTTTCTGTTATATTAGACAAGAGACAACCAATTCTCCTTTGGTGACATTTCACATTATTTTTCAAGATATATATTTGTGCTTAGAGGTGAAGAAAAGGAAGAAACAAGTATACACTATCTCGTCTGGATGGGAAGTCCAGTCATAATTGCAATTTAAACCACTTTGTATGTTAAATGTCCCAAAATGTGAGATTAATTAATGATTTATTTAGCATGTTATGTCATGAAGATATTACAGTATATTATAAACAAAAACTGGTATTATAAGTCAGTGTGTATGTTTTAATCTCAAGTTTCTAAGTAAATAGGCATATTCAAATATGCACAGAAAAGAAATATATCAGAAATATTAAAAATAATTATTTCTAGATGGTGGGTAATGGCTAATTTTTATTTTTCTCTTATTATTTTGTAACTTCCAAATTTCCTGAGTGTGCATATTGTGCATGTTTATATTATTAGGAAGCAGATGATGGAAGTAATTTTTATAATAGGGAAGAAGGGGGAAAGTGTAAGAGGAAGGTTTTCCAGTCCTATTAAGAATATTTTGAACAAACTTCTGTTTGTATACATTATCATTCCAAAATGAGGATCCAGCAGAAAAGAGTTCATGTAATTATATCCATCCTTATAGTGGTAGGATAACTAAGCAGCTGAAACAAACAAACAAAATTAAAAGAAAAAGAAAGATAAGGAAACTAAAGAAAAGTTTCCTTCACTTAAAGAACATGGCTGCTGAAGGATTGCGTCATCACAGAAGAAATTTAGTTCTTGTCCCTTGAAAGTTTGTGACTCAAATGCATATACAAGACACCATTGATGAAACAGATATAAATGCGTGAAAATAATTACAGACATCCCTTCAGGAGATTTTTTCATATCCTACATTCTTTCCTTGCCTACTGCCCATTTCCCATACATAAAAGTAGTTGTCTCAACAAGATAGATAAACAGTTAAATTCCAATCATAAACTGGTATTGTGTAAACTAACCCATGAGAGTTCAGGACATGGCTATTGCAATCTCAGGATCAATTTATCTAATATCTTAAACCTCAAAACACAAGCAACACCAGAAACAAAAATATGTCTTAGTTATCTTGTATATTTCAGATGTCCACTTGGGTTGGCCTAAACATGAAGGGCAGCTTATTGAAAGTAGAAGGATGCAGGGATCATCCACAGAGTTCACAGAACAGGTGAACAATTAAAGTACAGTTAAGCCTAGAAAGAGAGAATTGTCAACGATATCAGCAGAAGGAATAAATGGAACTCATCTCTAGTCTCCAATACTCACTTTATTAACAAACTCCTATCTCCTGCATTTCAGTTTAAATTCCTGTCATTGGGGAGCACATACCAAGGGTAGGACAGGCTAAGAAAGAGGGAAAAATTTAAATATACAAATATATGTGAAGTACCCACATTTTGTCTTATGGACAAATAAAAACATGACTCCTAAGGACATTATTTTGGTAGGTAAGTTGGGCAGTTATAGTTACTCCACACTATATTTCACCTCTGTATTGTTCAACCCAAACACACTTTTCTTATACATAATTCAAAATATATCCATTATCACATATATAACTATAAATGAATCCATAATCTCTCAAATGGAGATAGTCAGAAGTCACATCTAGCATTGACATTTTATTTTCTCCTTTTTAAAAAAGATATTTAATTAATTAATTAATTAATTAATTTTAGAGAGCGAAAGAGAGAACACCAGCAGGGGAGGAATAAAGGGAGAGAGAAAAACTGACTCCATGCTGAGCTGGGAGCCTGATGTAAGGCTCTGTCTTATGACCCTGAGATGATGACCTGAGTCAGATGTTTAAAGGACTGAGCCAGCCACCCAGGTGCCCCCTAGCATTTACATTTTTAAAAGATTCCCTCTAACAGCTACAAAATACACATTCTTCTGAAGTGCACGTGGAGTATTCTCCAAGAATAAGTAATGTATCAGCCTACTAAAGTCTTTATAAATTTAAGAAGATTCAAATCATATTGAAGTATCTTTTCTGGCCACAATGGTATGAAGCTAGAAATCAAATACAGAAAGAATATTATAAAATACACAAATATCTGAAGATTAAACAACCTGAACAACCAATGGTTTAAAAAAAAAAAAAAGGAAATCAAGAGAGAAATTAAAAAAAAATCTTGAGACAAATGAAAAGGAAAACAAAACATATCAAAATGTATGAATGTAACAGTTCTAAGAGGAGAGTTTACAGAGAAAAACAGCTGCATTAAAAAAAAAGATAGATGTAAAATAAAATGAAAAACCTAAATTTATACTAAAAGAACCAGAGAAAAACACACAAAAAAATTGTTACCAGAAGAAATTTAGCACAAGATAACAAATAAAAAAGATCAGAGGAGAAATAAATAAAATATGGACTGAAAAGACAATAGAGGGGTGCCTGAGTGGCACAGTGGGTTAAGCATCCCACTCTTGTTTTTGGCTCAGGTCGTGATCTCAGGGTCTTAAGATCAAGCCCTACACCAAGCTCTGTGCTGGGCATGGGGCCTGCTTAAGATTCACTCTCTCTCACCCTCTGCCCTTCCCCCTCCTGCTCATGCATGCACGTACTCTCTCTCACTCTCAATAAATAAATAAATAACAAATAAAAAATTAATAAAAAATTTTAAAGAGGTGCACCTGGGTGGTTCAGCTGTCTAAGCATCCGACTTCTGATTTCAGCTCAGGTCATGACTCATGGGTCATGAGATCTAACCCCATGTTGGGCTCTGCACTCAGCTGGGAGTCTTCTTGAAGTCTATTTCCCATCTCTATCAAAGAATGCATCATCCCTGGAAGGGTCTGAGAAAAAAAAAAAATGAAACAAAGAACACATCATGAAGAAATGCTAGAGGAGGCAACACCTTGTTTTAATTAGGCAACAAAGTCATTTTGTGAAGATTTTGTGCCTTATCTACCCATATGTCTACTTTAGAATTTAATTCAGAATGTAGATTGTAGTCACAATAATGCCTATTAAAAATAATTGTTTGAATTGACAATAAAATTAGACTCTTTCTGAAAGAAGATAATTCTCATTTGGTTAATTGTATTTATGATAAGAATTAGCTTTGCTAATCAATTTGTATCTCATAAGCTGAGTTAAAATATATAGTTCAAGGATTTGATGCAAATGAATTTAAAGCAGATGGTAAGGTAAATGCATTTTTAAAAAAAAACTGCATTGGCAAAGGTATAGTAGAATTTGTATTATTTCTATTTTTTCAACCCTTTCTGATCATACTATGTTAAATAAGACGCCTGTAATTGAAAAAGTAGCAAGCATCATCACTAATAATTGCTGAATTTCTTGAAAGGATTTTAGACACACTTTTCAGAGACAGAAACTAAATAACCCTGGTGAATAACAAATCATTTTGCCATTCAGGAAGCTATTAATTCTTTGCTTTCAGTAAACCTGAAAGAGCTTTCAGATCAATAGAAATATTTTTTATGATATATCACTATATGATTTTAGGTATATAACTAAGAGGAAGTAAAAATAATGTGTTATTGAATAACTAAAGTCCTCCATTTCCACCTACATTGTATAAAAGTATTTGCAAGTGTCAAATCCATAAAAACAAATAATAAAGTACTCATGAGGAATGCTACTTCATGCTACCAATAAATATTCATTTGTGTATAAATAAAACAATTTTTAAAAGTCTAATATCATGTTGAGATGTATTTTCCAATGTATTTTATTTTTAGTAATCATCAGAATTGATTATATATTTTTGATCAATTGTTTAATAGAATAACCACAATTATTTTAATCCTCTAGACATTTTCAAAATTCAGAAACTTATAAACACACAGATATAAACTGCAGAGACATATGATCTGTGATTAATAAGTCTATCAAACTTAAATGTATTATGCTAGGATAAAATTTTGTGGGAAAATTGGAATAGAAATACAAAGTATAAAAATATAAATTTCAGCTATATTTTACTATAATGTAGTTTTAATAGACTGAGGTACCAAATTAAATGCTATGACCTTTATATTCAGTTGTATATATTTAAAAAGTAGTATGGGGTACCTGGGTGACTCAATCAGTTAAGCATCTGCCTTGGCTCAGGTCATAATCCCAGGGTTCTGGGATCAAACCCTATGTGGGGCTCATTGCTCAGCGGGGAGTCTGTTTCTCCCTCTCCCCCTTCCTTGCCCTGACCCCACTCTTTCTCTTTCTCTCTCAAATAAACAAATAAAATCTTTAAAAATAAATAAAAAAACATAAATGAATTTAAAATATCAATATTTATAACACACATAGATTATATCATGTGGCACAAGTAAGTTATGAAAAAAATTATATGTCAACTTAAAAATTTGTAAGGGTCATGGAATTCTTAAGGAAATTATTTAAAGGGTATTGGACTAAAAAGGTTTGAAAACTGCTAAGTAATCCAAACTCATATGAGGTGAGTGGTGGATTAAATAAAGTTCTTTGGTGTTACCAAATGTGGAGAGATTTTAATGTCCATGTCAGATTGTCCCTTGTCCACTCATCCTTCTACCACTCCTTTTTTGTCTTATTTTCTTGCAATAGAGCCTTCTTCTATTCATAATAGTGATAACTAGCAATGGAGTTTTTCCACACTTCTCTCTCTGTGTATCTCCATATCTCCATTACATTTCATGCTATAGTGATAGTCAGGCTTGCTCTTACTTGATTCCCTTGAGGCTATAAAATCTACTGCAAGTGATGATTTCTGTGATTTTGTTTTGTTTTTGTTGTTTCCTGAATTACCTTGGTCCCACTCTAATAACTGGGATTTGGATTCATCGAGGTCATGGTTACCCTACTTAACTAGAAGTCCAAATCACTGAGCAATAACTTCTTAGTGCGGCAGCAGCAAGACCCAGGGAATTGGTAATTAGGACAAGGAAAATTATTTTTTCGCTTGAAAGTCTTCATCTTATATGAATCCAAGTTTCCTCATCAAACTGTACTCATTCCATCTTTATTGCATTATCTACAATATATTCAAAATACGTTCCCAAGCAATACCTATGTTTTATTATTCAACAAAGGATAGTCCAATCAGAGTCAGATCAGAGAAGATGTTTTATGGTAAGGTGGAAAAGAAATAAAAGTTTTCTAAAGGAATGATCTGTAAAGTTGCTGGCAAGGCAGCCAGGCAGTGTGGGAGCAAAATATTCAAGGAAATATTTTATTTTTATTTATGTTGGCTATGAAATAAATATTGCATAGTTGAATCAGTGGATTTTATGTGTCAGGCACTATTTCCTGCTGCACCCAATCACCGCAGAGCTGTCAGAAGCAAAGTGTGTATTTGAAGAGGCTACCCTCTCTGAACAGAAAAAGAAAAAAAACAAAACAAAACAGGAGCGTTGACAAAAATGCATCCTGATGAGTGTCTCTCCCTGTTTTTAAAGCTTTTTGAGTTTATTCCAATTTTAACAAACGTGAACCCTGCAGGGAAAGTAATTGAAGGCAATAGTTTCAAAAAACACACAGTAAGGCAAGAGGGAAGACTTGTATTTTCTAAGCAGATAACATTACATAGGTGTAATGGATGTCTGAAGAATATAAGATAGAACGGTTTCATTGCAGAGGGGCCACCTTCTCCCTTTACTCAATAGCAAAATACATAGAATGGGATGAGATGAGCATTTTATATTGTGGGTGTCTGGTCACTGACCTGTATGTTGCAGCCACATCGGTAGAGATGAGCATCAGGAACAGGCAAATGAGAATGCCCGGAAAACAGCAAATGTCAGGAGAGTACAGGCAGGGAAGCAACAATAATTCAGCACATGCCCCTGCACAGAATTTGATTGGAATTACATGGCAGAAGGATGGCTGATGATAAGGCCAGAGAAGGCCCACCACACACACCTGAGGTTTAGGCTAGGCTTTTTAAAACTGCTTTCTTGGGCAGGCCTCTTTTTATTCTGTTTCCTCTGCCTCATTCCTGAGAGGCAGAGCTCCAGAGACTGAGACATTGGCTTTTGGCTGTTTATTAATTGCCGTATATGTTTGCTGCTGTTATGTGACTCAAGAGCCTTAAGTTATGAATAATTAAAACCTTGACTCTCTATGGGCATAAACTATGATATAATAATAACAGTCCCTTCAGAGTATCCCTTAATACTGTGCGGATACTAAAATTATTTCCACCTCTCTCACATGTCCACGTGCGCACACATTCTCACTAACATAGTCAAATCACTCATTTTTTAATAATCTCAGTTAAACTGAATGCTTTAAAAAAAAAACTATCACTGATTTATGTGTTCTAAAAATATCCTTTTTTATGCTGTAATGAAATAGGTTAAAATAATACTAAGTAGTTAAATTTGTACCATTTCAGCACTTTTGATAATGTCGTAATAATGCACATACTATTTGTCCTAAAAGATAGCAGATAAATGTTTCATCCGAAAAGGGCTAACTAAACAATTTTGAGTGTTTAAAGTCTTCATAGCATGGCATTGTTTTCCTTTGTCCCACATTCAGGCACTTCCTAGATTCCCATGTCTGAGCATGCGTCCATATGTTTGTTTCTCCTGTGCCTCTGCTCACTCGTGGCCTCAGCTGGTTGAAAGGAGTGAATTTCTAATGGTGAAATTATAGGCATTTTGACAGGCCAGTGGAGAGATATTCTGAGGGTGGGTAGCTTCCCACCATCCCTCAAATTTAAATGACAACAAACAGTAGGGGTTAATTTCTTCTGTCCAGGTTTTAGGAAGATTCTTGTCAGCCAAAGACACTCACAAAACACCTGCCCTATATAAAATATTTCTCTTCACATACTAATTCCCTGCCTGACACTTGACAGTTTTTATAAAGAAAGATGGGAAGCTGAGTATTTGCTCTGTAGAATGGAAATTTGATTCACAGCAATTTACTTATTTAGAATGAAATTCAACCACAGCAAAACTGTTCATTCCTATGGTTTTCATTGTAAAGAAATCTTGCTTGCACCTCAATTTATGCTAGTTTCTTAATTTTAATAAAGGAGGATATTTGCTGTTCAGTCTTTGAAGTATGTTTGGGTCGGCTTTTAGCAGAAGTGTGAAAGTACAAGCCATTGTTGAAAACAGCTATAATTGCTTCTTACCTTCTTGTATGGAGAAATGGGGAAGACGAGAATCTAAAAAACTGTGATCTCACCATTTACATTATTTACATCCTGCATTCTAGCAAAATGTAAAGCTCTTGTTTGTTTCATCACTTAATGCACTCTGAGGTGGGATCTTTTTTTCCCTCCCAGTTAGCTTCAGATTTTGTTTTTCTTTCATAGAATGGTTCTTGCTAATGGGAAATCTGTGGATTGGCTGCATTCTCTCAAAGTAGGCTCTTTACCACACTCTGTATGGATTTTTAGTTGGCCAAGTTGGACACAGTCCAATGCAGAAATGGGAGTAAGAACTCTGAGAATCATATACTGCAACACTTCCATTTATTTGCTGAATCAGTATCTTTATAAAATGAGGAAAATAAATCTGGCCTTTCTTATATACTGTTAAGGTGAAAATGAAATAATACTTTTAATTCCTAAGTAAAAGATCTGAAACAATCCTATAAACATAGTTTTTATAATTGTGCCTCTATGCTTCTATTTCTGTCACTTATAAACAAATAGACTCAAAATCCTTGAAAGAAAAGATTACATTTTTGTGTAGCATAAAATTTTAAAGGAAAAACATTATTCAGGTATAATTAACTTATAATAAACTGCACATATTTTGAGTATACAATTTGATAGGTTGTGTGTACATATTAGTGAAAACATCATTATAACCGTGATGAAAATATCTATCACCTCTGAAATTTTTCTGATACTTCATTGCCTACCCCCATTTCCATCCCTCAGATGACAAGTGGTTTACTTTACGTCACTGTATTTTTGCATATTTTTTCTAAATTTCACACTAAGTGGAACCAGTCAGTATGTATTCTTTTTTTGGAGAGGGATTGTCATGTTTTTTTCATCCAGCACAATTATTTGAATCATTTATTCATGTTTTGTGGGTATCAATAGTGCATTTTTTGTTGCTGGGTACTATTTCATTGTATAGATGTATCAGAAATTGTTTATGCATTCACTGGTCGGTGGACATTGGTGTTGTTTCCAATTTTAGGCTGTTACACGTAAAAACATTATGAACATTTGTGTGCAAGTATAGGGATGGGACAGGAGTTTTCCTCTTTCTTGGAGAAATACCTAGAAGTGGAATGGGTGTATGTTGTTTTTGAAAGAAAAAAAAAAAAAACAACTAACAGTGTTTTCTGTATTGGTTGTACCATTTTACATTCCCAGAAAATTAAAAGAATTCTAGTGGGTCTGCATCCTCATAAAAACTTAACAGAAGACTTTTTAAATTTTAGTGATTTTAATAGCTATGCTGTGGCATCTCACTATGCTTTTTGTCTGCTGTTTTTATTATTTGCTAATTTGTCAGAAAGGTGGACACTGGGGTGATATCAAGTGACAAGAAGTGACAAGAAATCAAATTTTAGTTTTCTAGACCTCTCTGCCACCATAGGGAACTCTGAGAAACTGGAAGAATTATTTATGTCCTCCCTATTCTCTCTACAGTTTGATTGCATTTATTTATTCATGATTCACTATTATAATAACTTTGTATAATATTTGGAAAAGTTACATAAAAAGAATAAATATTCATGTTTTTTTCACCTCGTCATTTTTGCTATTCGGATTTTGGTCTGTTTCATCCATTTTCTCAGCCATAATAAAATTACTAACATCTATTAAAGATACACAGTGACTCAGAATTAAGGTAGACAGTTTAATATATCTCATATAATTTTTTTCAGTAATCTTATAAGTAGATATTATTTTCCCAACATATAAATTAAAGCAAAACAAAATGAAAGAGAGACTTGGACAAGACTTATATCATAGAGCTAGTAACTAACAGAACCCAAACTTGATTCAATATATTTCTTACTCCAAAGACTATGTGTCTTGAGTTGTCTGGTTTCTAAAAAAATTCAATTAAAAAGAAAAAATATATAGCTGAATTTTAATGATATTGAAAGCAATTATTCATTAGAAGTCATGAAACTAACTTAAGTGTAATTAGAAAGATGGAGTAAACAGACTTGGAATAATCAGCACAGTAGAGTGAACCAAGCTTCGGGAGACGTGGCTCATATCCCAAGCCTGCTATAGAACAGTTGTGACACCTTGACCAATTATTTTCTTTCTCTGATTCATTTAACATCTCTCAGATGAAGCAGTGTTAGAAATCTAAGACAAATTATATCTCTGAAATGTTTTACTCTATTTGGAGTGGGGAAACAGTTACATGGGGTTGAATGACCTCCAGATTCTCAGCTCTTGGGTAGTGTCATTCAAAGTTGATGATGATAAATGACAGGGAGATATAAGAAGATTGTTGACTGGTCAAAATATGGCAGAGGTACATTGGATCTGCAAGTGCCAAGTAACACATTTAAAGAAAAGATACAATCTACTGAAGTAATTGAACTATGAAGTTTTATTCCTTATTCAGAAAAAGGGTTTTGTTCATTGACACCTGTTTTTTTAAAAATATCAGCTCAGAACCACAACAAATGCCACATTATTTTTTTCCCCTTCATTGAATTGTTATAATTTATATATAGCAGAAGTAACTCTTTTTAAATTCAATTAATTAACATATAATGTATCATTGGTTTCAGAGTTACAGGTCTGTTATTCATCAGTCTTATATAATACCCAGAGCTCATTACATCAATTGTCCTCCTTAATATCCATCATCCAATAACCCCATTATTATAAGCAACAAAAAATATGTATAATCCATAAGTCAAACTAAAATTCACAACACCTAGAAACCCTTCTGTTTGTTCATTTTAGCCTTAGACATTAAAACGAAGCAATAGATATTCTAGAAAACATCAAACCAAGATGTTAGAGAATCTGTGTTAGTATCTAGGAATGAAAAGATTAAAAACTATTCTTCAGTGCCAAAAAATAAAAGCTGAGCATTTCCATATTTGAAATTTAAAACTAATTAAATGTATAGATGAGGAAAGAAAACTTGTTCATTAAATCGATGGATTTTAGAACAAAATGTTGATTTTTAGGACAAATAAAAATAAGCTTTTTTTCCTACTTGTGGTTTATAATGTATGAGACCCATTATTACTTTATGTGGTACAGAGTAGATTAAACATACTGAATTTGATCAAGATTATTATGGAGAAATAACTGATATTTGAACCATCAATGAATATTGAATGAATATAAAGATCACTTAGCAGGTATATTCTTTATGTTGTAGTTGACATTGAAAAATAGATTGGGTTTTCCTCAGATTCATTGATGTCAACAATGGAAAAAATGTTGTAGGAGGTTTAGTTGAATTTTGTCACTTTATACCTGAAGAGTTTGAGATTTTGGAAATGAATAGAAAATTGGTTATCTCATAAAAGATAGCCAGCATTGCAACAGAAGCATTTTAGGGCTGCTCTCAGGCACACAATGACTTGTGTGACTTTTGACATGATACCAAGACTTTCTAAGACCATTTTTTCATATGTAAAATGTCAGTGTTACTATGTATAACTAAAAATTTGAAGAAAAATTTAAATAATATTTCATCAAATCTAATACATAATTTATTCTAATAGTCACCTTTATTTTTGTATTTTTTTAAAGATTTTATTTATTTATTTGACAGAGAGAGATCACAAGTAGATGGAGAGGCAGGCAGAGAGAGAGAGAGAGAGGGAAGCAGGCTCCCCACTGAGCAGAGAGCCTGATGAGGGACTCGATCCCAGGACCCTGAGATCATGACCTGAGCCGAAGGCAGTGGCTTAACCCACTGAGCCACCCAGGTGCCCCTAGTCACCTTTATTTTTTGCATCACTAAGAAAAAAATTATAATTCTTTCACTTAGAATTGTGGATTTTATTCATATTTAAAGAGATATTTGAGGTTTATCTACTTTTTTTTTAAGATTTTATTTATTTATTTGACAGAGAGAGAGCACAAGCAGGCAGAGAGGCAGGAAGAGAGAGAGAGGGAAGCAGACTTCCTGCTGAGCAGAGAGCCCTAAGAAGTTTATCTAAGTATTAAAATTAAAATTAAAATATAAGAAAAATACAGTGGTTTAGTTATTCTCCAAATTTACCTTTTCAGAGCATGACTATTTTAAATCACTTTGAAACTCAAATTGGTCAATGTTCATATTGTTGCTCTTTTTATGTTTGTTAGTCTTTTTAAATCATAGTATTGTCCTCTGTGCAGTTGAAAGCGCTAGTATTGAAGATTTTCTTAAGAGAGTGAAGCACTATTATATCTGGGATTTTCTCCCACATTGCTAGCACTCATTCAAGAACTGTTTTTGCTCACAATTTACTATTTATCTAAACATAAAATTTCACTTTTACCTCTCTCATGTCAATTACTGAGTGCTGGAATGTGAACAACTTTTATTCAAAGTCAATAAATAGAAAGTTTCTAGCAAATTGATGTTCAATGTCTTAATGATGGTCTTGCTCTGTGGAAAAATCAATCCTATCTGCCCCTGGTTTCTTTGAAGTTTCCTTCATCTATTTAAAGGGGTCCAGCGATATTCATGCCTTTAGTTATAGAGCTTTGTTTATGATAAGCAATTTTTTCCACATAGTTCAGAAACAAAATGTAACAGAGATTATTGCAGTTATGGGTATCTTGCTTTCTTAGATCCTTAAAGCATTTGGCCGTGGCATTTCAAGAAAATAATGAATTGTGGTAATTCCTCTGATGAATTGTACATTTACTAGTATCTGATTTAGAGCTCATTTCCATGTTTATCTCCATACACTTGTTTGTATCTGTGCACTTTTGCACACTTTTTAAAGAGATTTTATTTATTTATTTGGCACAGAGGAAGAGAGATCACAAGCAGGCAGAGAGGCAGGCAGAGGGAGAAGGAGAAGTAGGCTCCACGCTGAGCAGGAGCCGCATATGGGCCTTGATCCCAGGACCCTGGTATCATGACCTGATCTGAAGACAGAAGCTTAATGACTGAGCTACCAAGGTGCCCTAAATTTTGCAAAATTCAATAGTTTGACATATTGTAATATTTTTTTATTTTTTTAAAAGATTTTATTTATTTATTTGACACACAAAGAGAGAGAACACAAGCAGGGAGAGTGAGAGAGGGAGAAGCAGCCTTTCCACTGAACAGGGATCATGATGCTGGACTCCATACCAGGACCCCAGGATCATGAACTGAGCTGAAGACAGATAATTAATGGCCAGCCACCCAGGTGCTCCTGTAATATATTTTTTTAAAGATTTTATTTATTTATTTGTCAGCGAGAGCGAGGGAGCAAGTAAGCACAAGCAGGGGGAGCAACAGGTAGAGGGAGAATCAGGCTCCTTGCTGAGCAGGAAGCCAGATGTGGGGCTTGAACCCTAGGATCATGACCTGAACCAAAGGCAGACACTTAACCAACTAAGCCTCCCAGACGTCCCGGCACATGGTAATATTTTAAAACTCATTTTAAACAGCATTAAGCTTAATATGTGTAGTAGTACCAAGTGGGTTGAAATGAGAAAAATTTGAGCAGCGATGACCACGTGTGCACATGTACAAGTAATATCAAGTAGACAATGTCTTGACTACAAAGACTGTAAGAGGTCATCTATTTTAAGAGGAATCTATGGCTATTACAGCATTAATGAAGTATGGTATATTTAAGATCTAACAATGTCCGACTTAGCAATGATTAATATGTGGTAGCCACTGTTGTTATATTTTGGGACATTTGATATTCTTTGTTAGTTTTCTAATGGTGCAACTGCTTACTCCTAAGACAGTGATATTATACACTGAACAGACATGGTTTCTTTGGAAAGTCCAGGTACCCTGTCTTTTCCTGCCTTGATAAATCATACTTTGATTATTCTCAGAATTGAACTTTTGCCATAGTTCTTATTATACAAAACAATAATTCATTGCTCCCTCAGGATATTTATAGAATCCAGAACTTATATCATCTGGTCACAGAATCGTTTATAAACACATTTTTATAATGAAGAATATATTCGTTTTGACCTGGTGATTAAAGGACTTTTTATCCATTTGTGAGTTTTGAAATATTAATGAGGGAAAAGCTTCTTATTGCTTAATCAATTTTAGATCTTGTGACTTTAATGGTCTAGCATGTTTTCAAATACTTGAATAGTTGAGCACGGTTTCAACACCATATCTGATGTAGTTACTTAACTAGAAGCCATTTGCCCCTCATATTTCTTCTTTTCTAATTTCCATTTATTTTAACAGGCCAACTCTTAAGGTGGAGTGCTATATATTAGATAGGCAAAGCTCATGAACAACTGTGAAATAGTTATGTATATTACTGTCTGTGTAGGCCAGAAAGGAAGAAAATGTTATTAAAGTACATAGGTGTCAAAGCTCTTTAATGATAAACTTATAAAAATTGGGTTCTATAATAGCTGAAGAAAAGGCCTATTTTGGAAGCCATGATGACATAGATGGCATCTACCCAGTGAATCTGGGGATTCATCTTCAAAGATGTGGCCTTGTGAGTGAGGGTGGTGATTCACACATTCACAAGAGTGACCTTTGTTACACAGACCAGCGAGTGACCCTTCTGCAAAAATAAATAAATAGATTGATAAATTTTCTTTGAAATATATAGATCTTTAATATAATAAATCTACAGATCAAAGGTTTTCACTTTCTCCTTTTAACATAAGTACTCTCTGTATCAGTATACCTATTTCACCCACTGGGAAAGCTATTCTCCATTTTTTAACAAGCCATTAGACTATATTATCCCATTATTTTTTAATACTTTTTAGAGGTTTTTTGTTTTGTTTTGTTTTGTTTTGTTTTCCAAATGAACTCCACCTATTTTCATTCACTTCTCAGGTAGAACTTTAAGTAGGAAAGCTTAGAGTCTGGACTCAGAGACTTAAAAGGAGCACTTCTCCTTGTAAAAACTTATTTAACCTTGAGCAAGTCACTACATCTCTAGCAGCCTCTGTTTTACCTAAAAATATCTTCATTAAGATATTATGATTAAAAATCATAATAATGATGATTAAAAAATATGCATGAAAGCATCTGGCACACAGTAAGTGTTCAATTGTTTGTTTTCCTTCATTATTATTTTGTTTCAGTTAGCTCTAATTATTTAAATATTTGTATTTTTTATACTGAATTCCATTTTTGTTCAATGACTGTGCAGTTAGTTAATCATATTTTTGGCTGCAAGCCTTCATTCTCTCTGAACCCACACTCTTAACCATGTGACTTTTCAGTTTTTATTAAAACAATGGGATATATATATTCCTGCTCCTGAGCATGGATTTAGCCATGTGACAGTCTTTAGTAAATAGAAATAAAATAAAAGTGAAAGTATGCCTTAAGGAGTCTTGTATGTTTTTACTTACTCTATTAGGATTTTCTTTCCTTTTTTTTTTTTTTTTTTTTTTAAAGATTTTATTTATCTGAGAGAGAGAGAGAGCACAAGCAGGGGGAGCTGCAGGGAGAGGGAGAAGCCAGGGTCCTGTTGAGCAGGGAGCTAACATGGAGCTCAATCCCAGGGCCCTGAGATCATGACCTGAGCTGAAGGCAGATGCTTATAGGACTGAACCACCCAAGGGCCCCTCTATTAGGACTTTCAAACTTAGTTTAAAAAAATGTAGAGGAACATATATGCATTAATTATGGGACATACTCATGCAACTTTAGTCACTGTTTATCTAAAATTCTAATTTAACTGTATTTTATTTGACAATCTTATCTTCTATGCCTCTACCTCTTCCATAAGAACATACCAGATAGCACTTTGGTTTTATGTAGGAAGACTACGACAAACAGGTGGAACACAGTGGCCCTAGCTCAAGTGCAGCATGAAATCGAGATGCCAAAACAAACAAACAGAGACATCTGTCATTACTCAATTATGTATGCACAGATAACATGATCGTGTACTAGGAAAATCAAAGAGAACCTAAAAACTTTTGGAATAAATAAGTGATTTTAGTAAGATTTCTAAGTAAAATTAAATATGTAAAAATGTATTTCTGTATATTACCAACAAAGAAATAGAAACAAAATTTAAAATATAATATCATTTATAATGTATCTAAAAACATTGATTACTTTGAAATATACCTAATAAAAATACACAGAACTCTATAATGACAAATAAAAATGAGCACTGGGTATTCTATGCAACTGATGAATCACTAAACTCTACCCTGAAACTATGTTAATTAACTTGAATTTAAATTTTTTTAAAAAGTTAAAAAAAAAGAAAAAAAATTTTTGAGAAAATTTTAAGAAGAAATAAATTGGGAGATATACTATGTTTCTGGATTAGAAAATTTTGTATGTTTAAAAATATCCAGTCTTTCCAACTGATCATTAGATTCAACATTATCCTAGCAAAAATCCTAACACTTTTACTTACCTGTTGACGTGACAATTAGTTCTAAAATTTATTTAGAAAATGTATGGCCCAAAAATAGGTGAGGCAATCTTGAAGAAGAAAAAAGTTGGAGGACCTACAATACCAGATAATAGGATCCATATAAAGCTATGTAATTGACAATATATAAATGGATCAATGGATAGAACAGTGAGTCCAAAAAAGATCTTATATAAATAGAATCAGTTTATGTACAGGAAAGGCAACATTGCAATGCAGTGGGGGAAAAAAATCTGATACTATGAATAAATAAAGTTGGGTCAATTAGACATTTATTTGGGGGAAAATACATATCTTGTCACCAATGTTACCTCCTATCACAAAGATAAAATCATTATGAATTACAAATATAAATGTGAAATGCAAAACAATAAAGATTTAAGAAAAAAATAGAAGTGGTCTTAGCGTCTTGGAGTGGAAAAAATTTCTTAAATAAGACAAAGAGACAGTAAATTTAAAACAAAAGATAGCTAATTGGATTATAGCAAAATTTACCACTTCTGTTCATCAAAAGGCATCATTAAAAAGTAAAAAGGCAACCCATAGGTTGGGAGAAATGTTTATCATATATATTATTTATACATTTATTATATATTATCCTTATATCCAGAATATATAAAGAACTATAAACTACTTAGATAAAGACTGACAAGCTCCCAGAAAATGGACAAAAACTCTGAATGGACATCATAGAAGAGAATATTCATGGGGACCTTAAATGTAATTTTCAACCTCATGAGGGAAGTGTCCATTAAAATCACTGGCTTGGCATGAAATAATGGAAAAATCACCAAGTATATGTGAGGACATGGAGCAATCAGACTTAAGCCCTGAAGGCAGGTATTTAAAAGTATATAACCACATTGGGAAACTGTATTTACTGAAGCTGAAGATACCTATACTCTCTGACTCAGAAATTCCATTCCTAGTTCCGTACTCAACAGAAATGTGCACATTCCTTCACCAAAACACCCTGACTAGTATGTGTACAGGCAAAACTCTCATTAAGAGTAAAATAGAGGGGTGCCTTGGTGGCTCAGTCGTTGAACATCTGCCTTCTGCTTAGGTCATGATCTCAGGACCCTGGGGTCGAGCCCTGCTTCAGTCTCTCTGTTTGGTGGGAAGCTTGCTTCTGCCTCTCCCACTCTTCCTGCTTGTGTTCCCTCTCACTGTGTCTCTCTCTGTCAAATAAATAAATAAAATCTTTTTCTTCAAACAAAAGGTAAAATGGATAAAACTGGCAAATTCAGAAAATGGAAAATAACATAGGAATGAGAAGAAACAATCTATCACTGCACACAACAGTAGATAAATCTAAAAAATTAAACATTAAGCAAAAGAAGCTGACACAAAAAGAGGACATAATTTAAATTCATTAAGTCAACTGCAAAAACTGACCAAACTAACGTATTCTATTTCAGTGAGAATGGTGATCACACTTTGCAAGGAACAGTGATGGGTCTGGGAATATGAGGGGTATTCTGGTGTTCTAGGAGGGTCTGTTTGTTGATCTGGGTACTGGTAACTCTGTTCAGTTTATAAAAACTTAGGAAGCTTTACCTGTTTGTGTGTATTTTTTTGTTTGTTTGTTTTACACTTCAATGAGAAATTTAAGTGAAAATAGAATGGTATAATGGATGCCAGAAAAGAGTAGATATAGTTCCAGGGGAGCATTAATGACTGTTCAAACCAAAGCATGAATTTAACTAAATGAATGTGATCTGAAAAAGTTTCTTTGCTTTTGCAAAATTGGGAAGAACCATTCTTTTTATTTAAAATAAGGTAAAATTGATATATAACACATTTATGTCAGATATACAACATAATGTTTCAATATTTGTATATATTGTGCAATGATCACCAACGTAAGTCTAGTTAACTTCTATCACCATAGATAGTTACGAAATTTTTCTTCTGATGAAGACTTAAAATTTAGCAATTTCGAATATGGAATACATTATTAACCATAGTCACCATGCTGTACATTACAAAGGAGAACCATTCTTTCTGAATTAAAAAAAGATGAATATAACTTATTTTTTAAATGAATTTCTTAAGATTTTATTAAAGTACAAATAAATCACTTGATAACTTCTTGATGGCCAACTAGATCTTTTAGAGCAAACCTCTCATGAAGGACAATTAAAAGTTTTTGGAGAAATGTTTTAAATGTCTTTTCATTTAGCTAATGTAATAGTGAACTACCACCAGGCTAAGATTTAGAAGGCTATGGAAGCTAAGCAAGATGAGCACATAGACTTTTTGGTAATTTCCATGATTAAGAGATAAAAATTCAATCTGGAGGCCCATGAAATGTCAAGTCTTGGTTAACATGACTTGCTTTGTGCTAGGCACCTGAAGCAACTCCAGATATAACTCTGAGTAGTGGTAACTCCACACAACAACTCTGGATACTACCAGCCCTGGGCCCCATCAGCTGAGGCTTGTTATTTTTGTTATTTGGTTATTTATCTTTTAGTGACTGGCTATATTAGTTTAGTGAAATCTATTTCTCCCTTCACAGTTTTAAGCTTCTGATATTGTTCCTCAGAGAAGTGCACCCTTGAGTATGTCCAGTCACCCCGGGGTGACATTGTTTTTGGCAGGGTTCACTTTCTTTCTTTCTCTGACAACACCCAGCTTTTAAGGTCCATTGATTGCTGGCTGATTGCTCCATAATTTTTCAACTATGCCCTAAGTATGATGAGAGGCACAACTGCAAGCTTATCTCTCAGTTAAATCCCTCATCCAGGAACTGAGCACTCCGTGGAGGAAAGGGACTGCAGTGTGCAATCTTCTTCAATTGTCTCTCCTGGCATGAAACCACTGCCTACTGAGCCCTGGCAAGAAAAAAAGACAAGCCCTTGTTTCTTTTCTGCTTATACCAACAAATATTTTTCTTTTTATAAAAGCTCTTACTCATCTATTTATGGGTAACAATAGATTTGACTAGTAATAACTTCAAATATATAATTCTAGAACAGTGCCTGGGTGCCTAAGTTGGTTAAGTGTCTGACTCTTCTTTTTTTTTTTTTAATCTTAAAAATCTTAAAAGATTTTATTTATCTATTTATTTATTTGATAGAAGAGAAAGAAAAAGAGAGGGAGGAGGGCAGAGGGAGAGGGAAAAGCAGCCTCCCAGCTGAGCTTGAAGCACAAGGGAGGTCTCAATCCCAGGACACTGAGATCATGACCTGAGAAGAAGGCAGACGCTTGATTTTAGCTCAGGTCAAGATCTCAGGGTTGTGAGATCAAATCCCACATTGAGCCTCACAACTGCTTAAGATTTTTTTTCTTTCCCTCTCCTTCTGCCCCTCCCCAATCAATCAATCAATCAACCTATATAATTCTTTAGAAAAATTTCCAGCTGTATTTCCTTCACTAACTCAATTATAATATCCTAAATTACATTGTTTACTTTTTTTTATTTTTTAGAAACTATTTGATGCAATTGGTGAATAATTTAAATACCTGGTATAACTATACGCAGGGTGAGCATTAAAAAATAGCAATAATTTTAAAAGCAATAATCAAGTTTCCTAGATTAAGACATATATGTGTAAGCATGGTAAATCATGAAATCATGAGGGATATTGAATCAAAATAATTGTGTTAAGCTTGATCAATCAATTCCCTTCTTCTTTCCCTTCTTCCTTCCTAACTTCCTTCCTTCCTTCTCCTTTTCCTACATTTCTCCTCCCTATAAAACAATCTTGTAACCTACATTTATAGGATATATTTGAATTAAAATATAAGAAAAAGCAACAACACCGACAAGAGACCTCTTGTTCATGCCCCAGTTTTTTAAAATTATATCCAAAAAACTGTGTAGATAAAAAAACACAGAGAATTTACTTTATTTGAAGTGATGAATTTTGATTGATTAATTCAACCCATGCCCATGAAAAGTTAAGCAAATTTAAACAGAAATGAATTGAAGGTGCTCAGGGAATTCTGTCAATACCTTGAGTCAAATGAAATTTAATCCTTCTAGAGGTCAGATTTGGCAAAGAGAGATTCCTTCTCTGTTTCTGCTTGTGAGATTCACACCCACTAGCACTGCTTTTGGAATCTTGCTCTGGGCTAGGCTTTAAACTCATCATATCTTAGGTTGTAATAGAAATATATTTAAGAAAACTCAATTAAGCTTTACTTAAATTTCTGCCTGAGATCAACCACAGCCAAGCCGACATGCATTTGTTCTCAATATACGGTAACTTTTATTGGGTTGAAGCTTTTTCGGTCTGAACTTCTGGTATACATGTCCTACCTTGGATTTTTGTCTATTTAATCAGCATACATTAATGTATTATAAATAATACATTATTACTTTTGTTCAGCAGTGCCTTTAGAAAGTATTGAAATGATTATAACATCACGGAGATCAGATTCTGGCAGAAGACATAACAGAATCTGTACACAAATTACTACTATTTAGAGATTTATGGAGGTCCATGTGACTAGCAGAAAGACCCTTGAGGAAGCAAAGATAATCAATGCCATGTTAAAGGAAAAGAGAGTGTTTAATCTGGATGCCAAGACTGAGTCAAATTTCATGAGATGACAATAATAATAGATAAATTTGTATTGTTTTAGTATGTGCCATGTCTTATTCCATGTTTCTTACATGAATTGTATCATTTAATTTTCACTTACATTTATTTAATGTGATAGCTGTTACTACTATACTCAATTTTTAGACGAGGTTAATGAGAAGAAAAATAGTTCCTCTTCCCTTTCAGAGATGTGAACTTCTAGAAGGAAGAAAACAAACATATATGAAAACTGAAGTATATATACCTACTGTTAGTCAAATTAATTGTGATGCACTTATTTTAACTTATTATATAATAGAAGTAATCTAAAACACAAATTTTTTTCTAAGATAAAGTTTAAGTTTTTGTAAGTTTCATAATATGTACTTTCTGTTTGGTAATATTTAATATTAATTAAATAAATAAACCATAAAGTATTCATCTACTGTGTTAAAGAGGGGCTAAGATAATTAAATGTGTACTTTTCAAAAATAGAAGACAAGTGGTTAACTACATGTTAGAGTAGATACCTCTCTAGGGTTAAGACTTAAGAAATGAAGAGAAAGGTAAATTGCTTATATTTAGTCATTTTAAAAATTTGCATGTGTAGAGCACAGTGTATTATCACTGCTGTGAGTTCAACAGTGTCTAATTTCATTTATTTATTTATTTGTTTAATTATGTTTTTTATTCATTTGTCAGAGATAGAGAACACAGGCAGGGAATGCAGCAGGCAGAGGGAGAAGCAACCTCCCAGCTGAGCAAGGAGCCTGATGTGGGACTCGATCCCAGGACCCCTGGATCATGACCCGAGCCAAAGACAGATGCTTAACTGACTGAGCCACCCAGGCATCCCTTTTTTATTTATTTTTTAAATGGGAGAGAAAACTTCCTCATAAAAGTGTTAAGCATTTTGTCCCATATCATATTGCAGTATCATCATGGGCCTTAAACAAAAGTGTAAAATTATTTCTGCCTAAAGCCCATTCACACTGAGATGTTTAGCCCCAGGGTTTCTGTCTCTTGCAAATCAGATGTTTATGAAATGCCCACTGATTTCAGAAACAGCTCCCCAGTCGGAATACCATCATGGATCATGAAATATGATGAGAAATCTAGCAGTGTCTCACCCACAGAGTTGATTATTACACTGGGATTTATAAAGCAATGGGTTCTTTTCTCCTTTGTGGAATTGTCTTATTTTTATCTCCTATGTTGACACTTCTTCTTACAATACTCTACATGAGAAATTAAATGAATAGCAAATTATATATTAAAGGCATTTTTGTAAAACTGTATTACAGAGGATTTGCACTCAAGAGATATAAACATAACACTACCATGTCATGTGTCTATAGCATTTTCCATGTGTCTGTGTGAGTGTGTGGCCAGTCACAGTTATTATAGTTTCTCAATTACCAAAAATATGTAAGAAATTATTCACTTTGCACTGCTGCCTGCATTCATAGAGTTAGATCCTCCCCTCCCTCCCCACATACCAACCTCTTCATTCTGTCTGAAATAAGAGGAGCTTTTGCTCACACAAGGAGAGACATAAAGCAGGCATGCTGAATATACTAAATCCTCAAAGAGAAGAGAAGAATCTTGCTGATACATTGGGCTGCAGTGACAGAGGAACCTTATAGTGGCAAAGAGCTCACATAAAGGGAGAAGAAGAAAAGTAAAGCACGGAAGCTGTATATGGACCAAATATAATAGAGTTAAGATTTCCCAAATGCTTAGTATGTGGCAAGTATATGGGTATATTAGCTTTTTTTTTTTTTTGGATATATTAGCTTTAAACTGTATAATAGTCCAACACCATATATGACAGTGTTTTCAATGGACCTTGTGGAAAATTATCTTCAAAGAAGGTGACTGTGGGCGGGAACTCACAACAGTGGAGGCTTCAGAAAGGTATTAAAGATATCAAGAGAGTTGGAAGACAGGGCTTAAAAATGCATTTTATATAACACTCTAGATAATATTAAAGAATGAGGGAAGGGCAAGTGCAATTATCTGAGGGGTCAAGCTAAAGCCACCCTGTGTCCTCTTGTGGCTGCTGACATGGCTAGTTGGAGCAGACTGGGACTCCCACCCATTCTGTCTGACTCCCATATGTGTTTGTTGTTCACAGTATCACACCACCTCTTAAGCTGTCAGGTTCAACAGCACATTAAAGTTGGACTTCGAGGAATTACTAAAGAGTAAAACTGAATTACAAAGTCTCTCTCCCCCCAAAAGAAAGATGGATACAAATTGTTTCATTAGTCTGAAAACTCTCTCTTGCTCTTTTCCAAACTGAAGGTTGTCACGTTTTCTGCATCCCCATGATCTCCTGGACTTGAGTAGTAGCTCTGAGCTGATGAGCCCCCGGTAAGTACCATAGGAAGCACGCATTCAGTACAGCAGCTCTCTGTCTGCTGTGAATACAGCCCCACGCTGGCCATTGTTCTCCCCCAGTGGAATTTGCATAGCTGTAACTCCAAAATCTCTTTCATTAGCAGTTACAGTCATGTCCTGATCGGCTTGCTCCACTTCAGTAGACATGTGATAAGCAGCCCGAATAAACAACACCAAGGAAAAAAAATATATATTTTCATGTACCGTAATGATACTTTCTGGGTTATCCCTATGTCAGATTGCCAAAGAAAAGACAGAATACTCGGTTAAAGTAGAATTTCAGATAAGCAATGAATAATTTTTAATGTGAGTATAAATATATATGCTAGTAAAAATATAAATATTAGTGTAAGTATATAAGTATGTCCATGTAATATTTAGGATAAACTAAAATGATATTAACAATGAGCATTTATCTGAACTTCACATTTAATTGGTAATTCAGATTTACTAAATTTGTCAAATTTACCTATGTGCCAAAGACATAGTCTCTGAACTCAGGGAATTCAGTCTGGGAGAATCCGATATATAAATCTTGATTAAAAAGAAAAAGAAAAATGATAGGTTCTTCTTAAGAAAAATGGGGCGCCTGGGTGGCTCAGTGGGTTAAAGCCTCTGCCTTCAGCTCAGGTCATGATCTCAGGGTCCTGGGATCAAACCCCACATCAGACTCTCTGCTCAGTAGGGAGCCTGCTTCCCCCCTCTCTCTCTCTGCCTACTTCTCTGCCTACTTGTGATCTCTCTCTGTCAAATAAATAAATAAAATCTTTAAAAAAAAAGAAAAAAATATAAAAGCTTTGCAGTCTCAGAAGAGGAAATGCTTAATTAAGAATGGGAGGAATGAAGATATATTGGTGTCTTTCTGTTTTACAGCTGGAATCAAGTTGATAAATAAATGGCTGTGTGTAAGGCATAAAGAGCTTGCTACAGAGTTGGGGAAATAGGGCATAAATTTAGGCAAAAGTGGAAAACTATACAAAATAACAATAAAAGAAGTACCACAAGGGGTTATGACCAGGTGTTAAATAAATCGTCAGTACACTATCTAAGAGGACTTCATTGTTGCTCCTTACACTACTCATTGAGGAGAGATTTGATTCATATATCAAGGAGAATCTCTCTAAATGCTGAGTAGAATCAAGAATTCACTTGTGCCCCCAAAGCATTCGATATATATTCTTATCACTATACTCCTCAAATCTCTCATTAGTATTTGTGTCCTCTTTTAGACTATTAATTCCTCACAGGCGGGGTGTTTCTTATGATTTTCTTTATATTCTTCTTTTATGCCTCCAATTAACACATGTACACTGTAGATTCTCAGCAAATAATGAACTGACTCTGTTAGAATTAATGTGGGAGGAAATACCCCTTTAGGAGAAATAAAGGAAATGCCCCTTCAGTAGAAATAAACATAAAATGTTGAAAAATGAAGTGATAATTGTGTAATGCCTGAGTGTGAGTGTGTTTGTTTGTCTGTGTGCTAATATGCATGCTTTTTGACAGTGTGTGGTGACCAGCATACCACAGAAGCCTGCAGCTACAAAGTCATTATTTGGTTTTAGTAATAGTGATGATAATGAGGAACAAAGGAAACTTGTATAAGAAACAGAATTCACAAACCAAGAATATGATAACAGAGAAGAGTTTTCATTTATATTATACAATTTTGTCCATAAGATAAGCTTTTATCATTTTAATCCCTCATCTTCTGAATGATATCATTCTAATCAATCTCATATGTATTACCTAAACTACTCAGTAAATGGTAATAACCCCTCAGTCCTGTCATTTTAAATTTATTTTGTTCTTTTACATTACTCTACCTTTTTACCAATACAAAATGAAATATTATATATGCATATACGTATATACAACCTGAAATAAGAGCTCTATGGTAGCTAGGGGAATTAATTAATATTAATTGATTGTACTTCTTTGGGAAGAAACAGATTCCTTGTGTTCCTTCCTCTCTCACTTCGCAATTTCAACTATTTTGCTCTGTTGGTTGTCCTAAGTTCTAATCACCTATACTCTCTACCATTTATTTTCTGCCATCATTCTTATTAAATAAAAAATGTGTGTGTGTGTGTATTAGAGAAGGGCTTAAGCAAACAACCTATATAAGCATATAGCATGTAGTGATATTTTTAAAATGTATACTTTGACTATATACAGTTACATATAAAATGCATTTTATATATATTTCATATCTGTATACATAAATTTATATACATATATAATGTGGTTAAGCAGATAGCATGAATGATATTTTAAAGAGTATTCTTTCTGTGTGTCACATTGTTTTGCTTAAAACCAAATTTTGATAGTAAGAAAAGGTTGAATCATCTATTTTTTATAGAATACCAGGTATACTGTGGGTGCTTAATAAATGTTAAATAATAGTAATCTGCTCCCATTCATTGATCTTTTGCCTGCAATTAAGCAATGGTATGTCAAATTACATATCATGCAGTTTTTATTAGGTTATGTTTCTCTAGGCACCAGGAGGAGGATTCATAACACTATGAATCCTCCTCTGAGGAAGGAGGATTATAGATCTTCCTCAGAGCAACTTACGATGTAGTTTAAATACATAAATTTCTGACCCACACCCTGCAGCGAGATTATCAAGGCTAAAAGCAATATTCAGACTGTTTGATTTTGCTTTCTTCTCTTCCTTTGCTTCAATGTTGTTACTTCATATGTAACAAATAAAGGGTTTTGCATTTTGAGCAAATTTTTCTTGTACTTGAAATTGGTAAAAATTCCCCACCCCAATTTTAAGTTTTGATATCAGTAAATCCTTGGGGTTTTCTTTTCTTTTCGCTTTGTGTTTTAGTTGTATTTTAAAAAAATTTTTTGGCTTTTTGATTCAAGTATAAGTAATGCTTTAATTGTGACCAAAAAAACAAAACAAAACAAAACAAAAAAAACCCCACATATACCATTTCTACAGAGGGACAAGGGGGGAGTAATTATTTTGTTTGAAAAAGAGATGGTAGAAAATGAAGCGCTGATACGTACTGATATAAAAGTTTAGAGTGTATCTTAGATATCTAGTCCAACTTGCAATTTAAAGAATTTCTCTCTATTTTGTCCCTGTCATGAAGTCTGTGAAATCTGCAAAAATACTTATAATGATGAGGAAATCATTTCCTCAGCTCTTCTAAGATGGTTTTCTTGAAAAGATAAACAAAAATAGACAAACCAAGAAAACAAGAGGACTCAAATATACAAAATCAGAAATGAAAGAGAAGTTGTTACAATTGATACCACAGAAATATAAAGGATCATAAGAGGCTACTAAGAACAATTAGATGTCAACAAATTGAATATTGAAGAAAAGGATCAACTATACAGACTACCAAGAATGAATCATAAAGAAATAGAAAATCAGAATAGACCAATGAGTGTGGAGAGTGAATCAATAATTTAAAAACTTCCCAACAAAAAAAAGCCCAGGACCAAATGGTTTCACTATTGAATCCTACCAAATATTTAAAGAATAACTGGTGTTATTATTGGAACAGTTATAAACTGTTCCAAAAATCAAATAGAAGGGAATATTTCTTAAACTCATTTTAAGAGGCCAACATTACCCTCATAACAAAGCCAGATAAGGACATTACAAGGAAAGTAAACTATAGATCAATAAATATAGATGCAAAAATTCTCAGCCAAATACTAGCTAACTGAATTCAGTAGCACATCAAAAGAATCATACAACATAATCACATAAGATTCAGTCCTAGAATACAAGGTTGGCACAACATACACAAACCAGTAAATGTGATCCATCCCATGAATAGAAGGAAAAATAAAAATCACATAATTATTTTTATAGGTGTGGAAAAAGCACCTGACCCAATTCAACTCCTTTCATGACAAAAACTCACCAAATTAGGTATAGAAAGCATGCACCTCAGCATAATAAAGGCCACAGATGACAAGAGCACACCTAACATCATACACAATGGTGAAAGATTAAAAGCTTTTCTTCTAAAATCAGTTATAGATAAGGGTGCCTATTCTCACCATTGTTATTCAACATTAGTACTGGAAGTCTTAGCCAAAGCAAATAGTCAAAAAGAGAGACAGAGAGAAGTCATACAAATTAGAAAGAAATAAAATCATCTCTGTTTGCAGATGGTATGATATTCTAGATAGAAAACCCTAAAGATTTCACTAAAAATTTTTTGATAGAACTAACATTCAGCAATGTTTCGACAAAATCAACATATAAAAATTAGTATATTTCTATATACTAACAATGAATTATCTGAAAAAGAAATTTAAAAATCCCATTTACAAATGCATCAACAATAGCAATGCAAAAAAGATAATATGGGATAAATTAAACCAAGAAGATTAAAAAATAAAACTGTATACTGGAAATAACAATACATTGATAAAAGAATTGGGAGAGAAAACATAAATAAAAAGATATCCCTTGTTCATGGATTTGAAGAATTAACATTGTTAAAATGATAATAATTCCTGAATAGGTCTATAGATTCAATGCAATCCTTATCAAGATTCCAATGATATTTTTCACAGAAATAGAGAAAACAATGTTAAAATTGGTATGGAATCACAAAAGACCTAAATAGCCAAAATATTCTTGAAAAAGCAAAACAAAGCTTAAGGCATCACTCTTCCTGATTTTAAACTATACTCCAAAGCTATGGGAATCAAAACAATATGGTATTGGTATAAATAGACATATAGACCAATGGAATAGAATTGAGAGCCTAGATATAAACCTATGCATATGCAGTCAACTAATATTTGATGAGGGCACCAAGATACTCAATGGATAGAATAATAACATCTTCAACAGATGGTGTTGGGAAAACTGGATATTCACATGCAAAAAAATGAAACTGGGCTCTTACCTTATGCCACTCACAAAATTTAACTATAAATGAATTACAGACTTAAATGTAAGACCTGAAACCATAAAACTCCTAGAGGTAAACAGCAAAAATGTCCTTGATATTGATCTTAGCAATGATTTGATGGCTATGTCACCAAACACAAGCAACAAAAGTAAAAATAAACAAGTAGGACAATGTAAAATTTAAAAAGTTTCTGTACAGCAAAAGAAAAGATTAATGAAATGAAAAAGCAACCTAAGTAATGGGAGAAAATATTTCCAAACCACATATCTTTTAAGGGGCTAATATCAAAATATATAAAGAACCCATACAACTCAATAATAATAATAATAATAGTAAAAAATAATAATGATAATAATAATAATAGTAATAATAATAATTCAATTAAAATGGACAAAGGACCTGAATAGATATTCTTTCAAAAAAAATATTTAGATAGTCAACAGGTACATAAAAAGGTGCTCACTATCATTAATTGTCAGGGAAATGCAAATCCAAAGCACAATGAGATACTACCTTATACGTGTTAGAATGGCTATTAACAAAAAAGACAGGAGATGACAAGTGCTGGCAAAGATGTGGAGAAAAGGAAGTCCTTGAGTATTATGTGTGGGAACATAAATCGGTACAACCACTAAGAAAATGGTATGGAAGTTCTTCAGAAATTAGAACTACTATATGATCCAATAATCTCATTTCTGGGTATACATTAGAAAAAAAATCAGTTTCTTAAGTGGTATCTGCACTATCATGTTCATTGTAGTACAAATAAGGAAACAATCTAAATGTTCATTAACAGATGAATAGATAAAGAAAATGTGGAATAAATATATACAATGGAATATTACTCAGCAATAGAAAAGGAAATTGTGCCATTTGCAATAACATGGAGTAGTTCCGCTAACCATCACTCTCAGACACCCACACTCAGATTTAGGACTTCCTGTGTCTTCTCTCTGGGATCTGCATATTTGAAAATTCTGGTTGTCAAAGAAGAACACTTCCACAAGGGGAATGAAAGAGCCATTGAATTATATGTTAAAATTGCCATCTGGGAACTTTGGGGCCATCGAGTCAAGAGAAGAGCAGGCAAAGAGAAAAGACACACCTTTGTAGAGGTAGATGACCTTGATCATCAGGATGAGTTAGAGCTACCATTGCATCATGGGGCAAGGAGGAATATATGTGGCATCCTGATGACCACTTGGGCACTTTCCACACATTTGTTCAATTATAAAGAGGCAAGTACAGCCACCCTGACTTGGAAAATGTAGAGTGACAAGGAGCCCAGACTCCTAAAGGATGAAGTTCAGGAAAGACACTGACACTAAGAGAGGGATGAAGGTTGAAGACATATAGAAACTGGGGCACCTGGGTGGCTCAATGGGTTAAGCCTCTGCTTTCAGCTCAGTTCATGATCTCAGGGTGGTCCTGGGATCGAGCCCCACATTGAGCTCTTTGCTTAGCAGGGAACCTGCTTCCTCCTCTCTCTCTCTCTCTCTGCCTGCCTCTCTGCCTACTTGTGATCTCTCTCTGTCAAATAAATAAATAAATAAAATCTTAAAAAAAAAGACATATAGAAACTGGATAGTGAAAGACATATATGACGAGAGTCCTTGAAGCTCTCAGAGCTATAGTGGTCATGTCTGTATTTCATCCCACTCACCTTCCGACTTCAAATTTCCCCTATCCTTAAACAAAACAAAACAAAACAAAACAAAACAACAACAACAACAGCAAACCTGTTCCCAGAATATATATGAAGAAAAGGGCCCAAGTAGCCCAAGGTATCTGTGGTAGATGCTATGATGTACAACCCAGATTCTCTCACAAAGAAGGTCATGAGCATGTATATAACAAGTTCTTTTTTTCATCCAAAGAACAGTTGTTGAGCACTTTTATGCAGTAGATACTGTTCTATGTGTTGGGGATTTACCAGTACAAAAAAAAAAAAAAAAGTGTATTTATTTAATGTCTACCAATAATTCAAACATCCATGAAAGGATCAATAGTAATCTTCCTTGTTTACTTCTATATTCACACAACTTATCAGAATGCTTAGCACCAAGTAGTCCCTCAATAAATATTTATTCATTGAATAAATAAATAAATTAATTAATTGATTTATGTCATTCTCACTTAGATTCCAACAGAGGGGTCATTCCTAAAACTCACATTACCAGAATATCTATCTCATCCCTTCACTGTAGCACCCCGATTACTTTTAGATATAATAATTGAGAAAGATGTATATATTCTGGCTTCTTCTTTTGAGCTGCTTCCTTTGACTGCTACTTCTTTGAGCCCACTTTGACCTGAAGAGGAATTACAGGGAGTGTAGCTCTGCCTAGATAAATTCACACATCACAAATGCAACACATTCTTGTATGACTGAAATGAGTTTACTGATTTATATTCTGGAAATTCAATGGAAAAATCTTGGGAACATCAAAGGGCAACAGTCATACTTTTAACCAATATTCTAATTACTTAGATCTACCTAAATTGCCATCTACAAACTTTAATAAAACTTGATTATAGGATTATATTTTATAATGTCTGCTAAATTATTTTCTTCAGGTTAGAATTTCTCCAACTAAAGTTTCTGGCTGAGGATATTTGTACTTTGGCATGTGCAATTCCAAAATTGGTGCTCATAGCTACATTTTCTTTTTTTTAGAGGAGACTACCCAATTATGATGGCAAATTATATCCTTTGAGTGATTTTTGTTCAAGTTATAAGTAGGTGGGATCTCATAGGTGGGAAGACATTCTCTTCTCCTGGTGCTTCCTTCCATTATACTAGCAACTTTTAGCCATATTCTTTTTGTTTATTCCCTCACTTGCATTGGGAATGACCCTTAGATCTACCCTAGATCGATATTGGATCTATGTGACTATTTTGGAAAGGGAGAGGGACTTTTCATAACCATACCTTAGTTCACTTATATGACCACCTTTCTGAGTTGTAAATTTGAGCAGAGACCTGAATAAAGGAAGGAAACAAGCCACTGAAAGGGATCTGCCCTTTAGGGGGTGTTTTTGTTTGTCACCATTATTGGAGGGCATCGAGTAGACAAAGACCTGGTATCATGGCCATTCTGCAATTGGGGCAGCCTGCATGATAAATAATTGTGTCACATTCATTATGACTTTGAATGCCCCCACAATAGATGCTTCTGTAAATTCCCAGAGTCCCAGACACACTGCTCTCTGTTATCATTCTATGGCAGCAACCCCAGCTTCATATGACAATAAGGATCAATCATTTGTGCTAAGGAGACCAGGCCATATGTGGAACCTTAGGTTCAATGGAACTGAACATTTTACCATTGATTTTATAAAGCTATTTTTGATATTTCTATCAAAAAAGGGAAGAAGAAACAGGTCACAGTCATGTGGAATGGACAATAGTATACAAGTCTATGTTAATAACTCACCTCTCTGAAGGGAACTAACAACGCCTTGTGGGAAAATCATCTTAAGTACTAAATCAGTTAAAATAAAATATGTCTGGACCTTAACCTCACATTTTTTTGTACAAAACTTAATTTTAATTCTTATGAACAATAAACTCTAAGGGACAATTCATGTTAGGTAGTTGTACTAGTATTTTAGTGCATTCTATGTTAAGTATTGCTTGAATAATATAAGCTGTTAATTGTAGCTCTACCAAAACATTTTTTATTGGCATATATTTTAATATTGTTAAATATATTCTTTAAAAATATTAATATACAAAGTTCTATTAAAATCCATTTGGAAGGGTAATATTTATTACTTACAAACATTAATCCAAACATCTAATTAAGTTTTATTCTTATTAGCTTCCTTAAACATTTAGAATGTGAAAAATAGTCTATTTTACATTGACCAGAGTTATATTAAATACATTGAAATTATAAACATAATTATTCATTAATTTTTAAAAATATATGTACATTGATCACATACCATATCAATTATAGAAATAGGTGCTTTAAAAATGAATCAAACATATAGAGAATACAGGCTGCTCTAAATTTCCTGTGGAAGAATATATAAAATTTAAAGAACATTTTTTAATCAGAAGATGCCAAGATATGTCAGAATAGACATCTTGCAGTATGAAATGAGTGAAGATGGGAGTCATACAAAATTTTGGTAATGAGAGCTGGAAACTGGCTCGTTTCCATTTTTATTAGGAATCTGAATTTAGCTTATGTTCACTTAGAAGTTTATTACCTTTCTAGACAAGTCTAATCTACATTTTTAGGTCATTCTCCGCCCTTTCCATTCATTCTTTCTAAGACCTAATGGGAAATCAGCTCAGGAGAATGCCATTTTCCTATTTTTGTGAAATTAATATCCCCAATTGATTACATAGGTTATGGGCAGAAAGGCTTTAAAAGAGATAGAAGAAGATACTGGGCAGACATTTTACTTTCTACCCATATGAGTATAGTAGGCTTCAAGTTTGGGGGAAATATGTGTCTGTAATATTTAGAGCTTCATCAGAGAAACAAACAAACAATAACAAAAAATGAGAACACAAAAATGCCCAGCTAATTAATTTATCAGCTCAACAGTGATACATTGGAGAAGGTCTTTCTTTTAAGAAGCTTATAGTCTAAAGTTTGTAATAAGATATTGTACATAATTCCCATTGTTCATACTTAAAAATTTTTGGAAAAAGCTAGTCAATGATTACAAACTTCAAAACCTTTCACTTTGTCCCTAACTACACTTTAAATTTGATAGTGCCCATGACTCCTCCCCAGGTTTGACTAGGTCCACAACTCAACAGAACAAAAATATGCAAACCTCTGTTCCTGAACTGCCTCTTACCTAACTGAAAAATTCCAGCTTAATCTACAGTCTAAAGCCAATTTTAATTTTTATCTTCCCAAACAAAATATATTAAATCTTAATATAAGTCAAATTTTCCTCCAAATTATTTTGTTGTAAAGAGGAAGTCATCTGAGGATATCTGGGTGGCTCAGTGGGGAGCCTCCAACTCTTGATTTTGGCTCAGGTCATGATCTCAGAGTCATGAACTCCAGCACCGAGTTGGGCTCAGCACTCTGGGGGGAGTCTGCTTGAAACTCTTTCCCTCTCCTTCTCACTGGGCCCCTCCTCACACTCTCACTCTCTTTCAATTAAATAAATAAATCTTTTAAAAAGGAGGAAATCATCTGATACTAAAATCCTTATGAAACATTTGGTATTACAGGTCTCTCTTTACTTTATTTTGAAAATTCTTATTGGAGACAACTTTGCTTGAAAATTGTTCAATCAGTGACATTGCTGGGTGCTTAAAGAGTGTTCCTGTTGGAATTGTTTTAAAAAAAGAAAAAGAGAAGGAAGAGAAGAAATTTAATGTGAATTTAGTGATTATTCATCTTATTCTTGAGATGGGATCTAAAATCATAAGTAGTCAAGTTACAGAAATGGAAGAGTGCAGGGGTCTGTGGGTTTTGGAGACTCCAGGCTGGGCTATGTGACAGAAACAGAGATGCTTTGTCACAGGCTGGGTGAACTCTGAGTGCAGCTGGAGGCCAGGGAGATCGGAGTGATTGAGTGCTTTTCTCCAAGGGCACACTGAGGAGTGGGGCCCCATGCTCTTGGATCCTATGGGCCAGAGATTGGGAAACCGCCATTTTCATTCCTATCCTCCAGAACTCTAAGGAGAGCATTCAGGGAACAAAATCTCCTGAAAGTGAACCTGAGCCAATTCTTAGCCCAACCCTGGTAAGGGCGGTGCAATTCCGCCTTGGGAAAAGACACTTGAGAATCACTACAACAGTCCCCTCTCACAGAAGATCAGCAAGAAATCCAGCCAAGACCAAGTTCACTTACCAAGGAGAACAATGGAATTCCAGAGGAGGAGAAAGCAAAGCATGGAATTCATGGCTTTCTCCCCATGATTCTTTAGTCTTGCAAAGTTAATTAATTTTTTAAATTTTATTTTTTTCTTATGCTAAAATTTTTTTAACTTTTAATCTTTCCACTTTTAGTGTTTTTCAACTAGTTTATCTTAACAATAGCTTTCATTAAAAAAATCCTTTTTGAACCTTCATTATTATAGTCATATTTTATCCTTCATTGTATCTGACTTTATTTTTTGTATACACATAGGGTTTTTTCTTCTAAAAAAAATTTGGGATACAACTTCTTCTAATAAATCAAAATATACCATAAATCTAGCACAGGGCTTTGTTCTAGTCTCCAGCCTGAGCAAATTCTCTCCACTTTCTTTTTCTTTATTCTCCCAACCAACTTATCTTATCAACTCCTTTTTTAGAAATAATTTTTTTTTCATCTTTAAAGTCATATTCCATCTCTTCATCATGTTTGCCCTTATATATGTTTTGACTCTTTGAAATTTTAGGAGGTACTTCTTCTAAGAGACCAAAATACTCCCAAAATTAACTGGGTAACCCTGTTTGAATATATATATATATATATATATATATATATATATATTTCCTTTTTTATATTTTTTCTTTATTTTTTTCTTTTTAAATTTTTTTTTTCTGAACTTTTTTTTACCCTCTTTCTTCCCACCATGATTTGGGGTCTCTTCTGATTTGGTTAAAGCACATTTTCCTGGGGTCTTTGCCACCCTTTTAGTATTTTATTTGCTCCTTCATATATTCATATCTGGACAAAATGACAAGGCAGAAAAACTCATCACAAAAAAAAAAGAACAAGAGGCAGTACCGAAGGCTAGGGACCTAACCATATGGACATTAGTAATATGTCAGACCTAGAGTTCAGAATGATGATTCTCAAGGTGTTAGCTGGGCTCGAAGAAGGCATGGAAAATATTATAGAAACACTGTCTGGAGAAATAAAAGCCCTTTCTAGAGAAATAAAAGAACTAAAATCTGATGAAGTTGAAATAAAAAAAGCGATTAATGAGGCACATACAAAAATGGAGGCTCTTACTGCTAGGATAAATGAGGCAGAAGAAAGAATTAGCGATATAGAAGACCAAATGACAGAGAATAAAGAATCTAAGCAAAAGAGAGACAAATAACTACTGTACCATGAGGAGGGGAGAATTCGAGAGATAAGTGACACCATAAGATGAAACAACATTAGAATAATTGGGATTTCAGAAGATGAAGAAAGAGAGAGGGAGCAGAAGGCATATTGGAGAGAATTATTGGAGAGAATTTCCCTAATATGGCAAAGGGAACAAACATCAAAATCCAGGAGGTGCAGAGAATCCCCCTCAAAATCAATAAGAATAGGTCCACACCCCGTCACCTAATAGTAAAATTTACAAGTCTTAGCGACAAAGAAAAAATCCTGAAAGCAGCCCAGGAAAAGAAGTCTGTAACATACAATGGTAAATATATCAGATTGGCAGCAGACTTATCCACAGAGACCTGCAGGCCAGAAAGAACTGGCATGATATATTCAGAGCAGGAAATGAGAAAAACATGCAGCCTAGAATACTATTTCCTGCTAGGCTATCATTGAAAATAGGAGAGATAAAAAGCTTCCAGGACAAACAAAAACTAAAAGAATTTGTAAACACCAAACCAGCTCTATAGGAAATATTGAAAGGGGTTCTCTAAGCAAAGAGAGAGCCTTAAAGTAGTAGATCAGAAAGGAACAGAGACAATATACAGTAACAGTCACCTTACAGGCAATACAATGACACTAAATTCCTCTCTCTCAATAGTTACCCTGAATGTAAATGGGCTAAATGACCCAATCAAAGGACACAGGGTATCAGAATGGATAAAAAAAACAAACTGCATCTCGCTGTCTGCAAGAAACTCATTTTAGATCCAAAGACACCTCCAGATTTAAAGTGAGGGGGGTGTAAAACAATTTACCATGCTAATAGACATCCAAAGTAAGCTGGGGTGGCAATCCTTATATCAGATCAATTAGATTTTAAGCCAAAGACTGTAATAAGAGATGAGGAAGGACACTATATCATACTGAAAGGGTCTGTCCAACAAGAAGACCTAACAATTTTAAATATCTATGGCCCTAACATGGGATAAGCCAACTATATAAACCAATTAATAACAAAATCAAAGAAACACATCAACAATAATACAATAATAGTAGGGGACTTTAACACTCCCCTCACTGAAATGGACAGATCATCCAAGCAAAAGATCAACAAGGAAATAAAGGCCTTAAATGACACACTGGACAGATGGACATCACAGATATATTCAGAACATTCCATCCCAAAGCAACAGAATACACATTCTTCTCTAGTGCACAAGGAACGTTCTCCAGAATAGATCACATCCTGGGTCATAAATCAAGTCTCAACCTGATGATCCTTCAACATTGGGATCATTTCCTGCATATTTTCATACCACAGTGCTCTGAAGGTAGAACTCAATCACAAAAGGAAATTTGGAAAGAACCCAAATACATGGAGACAAAAGAGCATCCTTCTAAAGAATGAATGGATCAACCACAAAATGAAAGAAGAATTGAAAAAATTTCATGGAAACAAATGATAACGAAAACACAATGGTTCAAAATCTGTGGGACACAGCAAAGGCAGTCCTGAGAGGAAAATAAATAGCCATACAAGACTTTCTCAAGAAACAAGAAAGGTCTCAAATGCACAACCTAACCCTACACCTAAAGAAGCTGGAGAAAGAACAACAAAGAAAGCCTAAACTCATCAGGAGAAGAGAAATAATAAAGATCAGAGCAGAAATCAATGAAATGGAAACCAAAAACACAATAGAACAGATCAATGAAACTAGGAGCTAGTTCTTTGAAAGAATTAATAAGATTGATAAGCCCCTGGCCAGACTTATCAAAAAGAAAAAAGATAGGACCCAAATAAATAAAATCATGAATGAAAGAGGAGAGTTCACAACCAACACCAAAGAAATGCAATTATAAGAACGTATTGTGAACAACTATACACCAGCAAATTTGACAATCTGGAAGAAATGGATGCATTCCTAGAGACATATAAACTACCAAAACTGAACCAGGAGGAAATAGAAAACCTTAACAGACCCATAACCAGTAAGGAGATTGAAACAGTCACCAAAATCTCCAAACAAACAAGAGCCCAGGGCCCGATGGCTTCCCAGGGGTATTCTACCAAACATTTAAAGAAGAATGAATTCCTATTCTCATGAAACTGTTCCAAAAATTGAAATGGCAGGAAAACTTCTAAACTCATTTTATGAGGCCAGCATCACCTTGATCCCAAAACCAGACAAGGGTCCCATCAAAAAAGAGAATTATAGACCAATACCCTTGATGAACACAGATGCAAAATTTCTCACAAAAATACTAGCCAATAGGATCCAACAGTGCATTAAAAGGATTATTCACCACGACCAAGTGGGATTTATTCCAGGGCTGCAAGTTTGGTTCAACATCTGCAAATCAATCAATGTGATACAATACATTAATAAAAGAAAGAACAAGAACCATGTGATACTCTTAATAGATGCTGAAAAAGCGTTTGACAAAGTACAGCATCCTTTCTTGATCAAAATTCTTCAAAGTAGTAGGGATAGAGGGTACATACCTCAATATCATCAACGCCATCAATGAAAAGCCCATCGCGAATACGGTTCTCAATGGAGAAAAACTGAGAGCTTTTCTGCTAAGGTCAGGAGCACAGCAGCGATGTCCAATATCACCACTGCTATTCAACATAGTACTGGAAGTCCTAGCCTCAGCAGTCAGACAACAAAAAGAAATTAAAGGCATCCGAATCAGCAAGGAAGAAGTCAAACTCTCACTCTTTGCAGATGATATGATACTTTATGTGGAAAACCCAAAAGACTCCACTCCAAATCTGCTAGAACTTGTACAGGAACTCAGTAAAATGACAGGATATAAAATCAATACACAGACATCAGTTGCATTTCTACAAACCAACAACAAGACAGAAGAAAGAGAAATTAAGGAGTCCATCCCATTTATAATTTCACCCAAAATCATAAGATACCTAGGAGTAAACCTAACCAAAGAGGCAAAGAATCTATACTCAGAAAACTATAAAGTTTTTACTCATGAAAGAAATTGAGGAAGAAACAAATAAGTGGAAAAATGTTCCATGCTCCTGGATTGGAAGAACAAAATTGTGAAAATGTCTATGCTACCTAAAGCAATCTACACATTTAATGCAATCCCTGTCAAAATCCCATCCATTTTTTTAAAAGAAATGGGACAAATAATCTTAAAATTTGTATGGGACCAGAAAAGACCTAGAATAGCCAAAGGAATATTGAAAAAGAAAGCAAAAGTTGGTGGCATCACAATTCCAGACTTCAAGCTCTATTACAAAGCTGTCATCATCAAGACAGTATGGTACTGGCACAAAGACAGACAAATAGATCAATGGAACAGAATAGAAAGTCCAGAAATAGACCCTCAACTCTATGGTCAACTAATCTTCGACAAAGCAGGAATGAATGTCCAATGGAAAAAAGACAGCCTCTTCAACAAATGGTGTTGGGAAAATAGGACAGCCACATGCAGAAAAATGAAACTGGACCATTTCCTTACACCACACACGAAAATAGACTCAAAATGGATGAAGGACCTCAATGTGAGAAAGGAATCCATCAAAATCCTTGAGGAGAACACAGGCAGCAACCTCTTTGACCTCAGCCACAGCAACTTCTTCCTAGAAACATCGCCAAAGGCAAGGGAAGCAAGGGCAATGACCTATTGGGACTTCCTCAAGATCAAAAGCTTTTGCACAGCACAGGAAACAGTTAACAAAACCAAAGACAACCGACAGAATGGGAGAAGATATTAGCAAATGACATATCAGATAAAGGACTAGTATCCAAAATCTATAAAGAGCTTAGCAAACTCACCACCCAAAGAACAAATAATCCAATCAAGAAATGGGAAGAGGACATGAGCAGACATTTCTGCAAAGAAGACATCCAGATGGCCAACAGACACAGGAAAAAGTGCTCCAGACATCACTCAGCATAAGGGAAATAGAAATTGAAACCACAATGAGGTACCACCTCACACTAGTCAGAATGGCTAAAATTAATAAGTCAGGAAATGACAGATGCTGGCAAGGATGGGGAGAAGGGGGAACTCTTCTACACTGTTGGTGGGAATGCAAGCTGGTGCAACCACTCTGGAAAACAGCATGGAGGTTCCTCAAAAAGTTGAAAATAGAGCTACCCTACAACCCAGCAGTCGCACCACCGGGTATTTACCGTAAAGATACAAACATAGTGATCCGAAGGGGTACGTGCACCTGAATGTTTATAGCAATGTCCACAATAACCAAACTATGGAAAGAACCTAGATGTCCATCAACAGATGAATGGATAAAGAAGATGTGGTATATATACACAATGGAATACTATGCAGACATCAAAAGAAATGAAATCTTGCCATTTGCGATGACGTGGTTGGAACTAGAGGGTATTATGCTTAGTGAAATAAGTCAATCAGAGAAAGACAATTATCATATGATCTCCCTGATATGAGGAAGTTGAGATGCAATGTGGGGGGCTTGAGGGGTAGGAAAGGAATAAATGAAACAAGATGGGATCGGGAGGGAGACAAACCATAAGAGACTCTGAATCTCACAAAACTGAGAGTTGCGGGGGGGGGGGGTTGGGAGAGGGTGGTGGGGTTATGGACATTGGAGAAGGTATGTGCTATGGTGAGTGCTGTGAAGTATGTAAACCTGGTGATTCACAGACCTGTACCCCTTGGGCTAATAATACATTATACGTTAATTAAAAAATTAAAAAATTAAAAACAAAACAAAACAATGAGAATGGATACCTGTGTCCTAGAATAAAAATGGATACCTGTGTCTCACAATAAATGCACAAACTCAAAGATGATCCAAGAAAATTAGAAACAAACAAACAAAAAATCCTGCAGATGATATATCACCAAATACAACTTTGATGAATAATAATAAAAAAAGACACTAATTTCAAAGATTTGTTAAGGGCTAATCAAGCTTATTTCATGAAATATAAAAGAGGAAAAAAGCAACATTTGTAAATAAAGGGATGATTTTTGTAATTTGTGGATTCTTTCCATTTCTCTCCATGTTAGTAGCCCTGAAAAGCTCATCAATTCAATTGTTCCTTAAAAAAAATACGTGTGGATTTTCTCACTGACCAGTTGTGGAGTGAGGGAGATCCCCTGATAAGCCTGCCCATGTGGCAGCAAACACTCTCATACGTATAGAAGTTAATCATTGACTGATATCTGTGCCTACTTGCAATACTTATTATTATTTGTGTTCATGTTAACAATATACAAATATTATTGTGAGCAAGCTAAAAAATGCTTGACATTTGTCCCTATTGTCAACAAATGCCATCTGATTAAAGAACTATGTACCATGTGTGATGTCTTCCACGTGACAGGAAATTTACTGGATGGTGGGGACATAGAGGTAAACTGCCCTCTTGAGGTTCACTGTTCTATTATGTCCTTATACATAACACTCTCTCTTTACTTTAAAGAATATTACGAAACTTAAATTATAGTTGGTTATATATTTGTATGTCTCCTATTCCTGCCTACTGACCAAAATTGTGAATTTCTTGAAAACTGAGACCATGTATGGTATTTCACTCCCTAACATTGTGGCTGACACATAGATAATAGATAACAAAAGCTCTCTGGATTAAAGAATAGTAATATTCAATCTATTTCAAGAGATATATAATTCAAGACTCAATTTTATTTTAACAAATTTTTTAAAATTTTTAATAAACATATAATGTATTATTAGCCCCAGGGGTAGAGGTCTGTGAATTGCCAGATTTACACAATTCATAACACTCACTATAGCACATACCCTCCCCAATGTCCATTACCCCACCTCCCTCTCCTTACCCCCCATCCCCAGCCCCCCTCAGTTTGTTTTGTGACATTAAGAGTCTCATGGTTTGTCAAGACTCAATTTTAAAAGGTATTATTAGGGGCACCTGGGTGGCTCAGTGGGTTAAGCTTCTGCCTTCGGCTTGGGTCATAATCCCAGGATCCTGGGATCGAGCCCCACATTGGGCTCTCTGCTCAGCAGGGAGCCTGCTTCCCCATCTCTCTCTTCCTGCCTCTCTGCCTATTTGTGATCTCTCTCTGTCAAATAATAAATAAAATCTTAAAAAAAAAAGGTATTATTAAATGACATAATCTGGGCCAATGGATGTTATACTTTGAAAAGAAAAAGTAGTCTATTTTTTATTATTAAAGTATACCTGACATACAATATCCTATTAGTTTCAGGTGTATATAATAGTGATTAAAAATTTTTATACATTATGAAATGATGCCCATAAGTTTAGTTACTGTCACCATACAGTTATTTCAATATTATTGAGTATATTCCCTATGCTGTATATTACATTCCCATAACTTATTTATTTTATATTTTTTATTTTTTAAAAATATTTTATTTTATTTATTTGACAGAGAGAGAATCAGGGAGAGATACCTGTGCCTTAGATACCTAGTAAGGGGAGTGGAAGAGGGAGAAGCAGGGTCCCTGAAGATCAGGGAGTCTGGTGTGGGACTTGATCCCAGGATTCTGGAATCATGACCTGAGCCAAAGGCAGACACTCAGTGACTAAGCCACCCAGGTGTCTCAACTTATTTATTTTACACCTGGAAGTTTGTATCACTTAATCTATTTTACCTGTTTTGCTCCTAACGTCTCCATTTTGCCCTACTACCCAGCAACACTACTTTGTGCTCTGTATTTGAGTCTGTTTCTGTTTTTTGTTTTATTTTGTTTTTTAGATTCCATACATAAATAATATCACATGGCTCGTATGGTATTTGTTTTTTTAAGGCTGAATTATTTCACTTAGCATAAGACCCTATAGTTTCATTCATGTTATTGTATATATATACAACATGTATATGTTATATTCCTATATACATATGTAATATACTATTTATAAATATGTATATACTATACTATAATATATAATATGTATATAGTATATTATATAATATATACATACACACACACACACCACATCCTCTTCATCCATTCATCTATAGATGGATATCTGATTTGTGTCCATATTTGGCTATTATAAATAATGCTACAATTAACACAGGGGCGTATATATCTTTTCAAATTAGTGTTTTTGTTTTCTTTGGGTAACTTTCAGGAATAGAATTACTGGGTCATATGTTATTTCTGTTTTTAGTTTTTTGAGGAAACTCCATACTGTTTTCCACAGTGGCTGCACCAATTTACATTCCCACCACCAGGACCCAAGGGTTCCCTTTTCTCCATATCCTCACCACCACTCATCATTTCTTGTCTTTTCAATACTAGCGATTCTGATTGATGTGAGGTGATACCTCATGATGGTTTTGACTTGCATTTCCCTGACAATTAGTGATGTTGAGCATCTTTCCATGTGCCTGTTGATTAACTGTATGTCTTCTTTGAAGAAACACGTCTATTTAAGTTCTCAGCTCCCTTTTAATCAAGTTGTTCATTTTTTGGTATTAAGTTGTGTAAGTCCTTTATATATTTTTAATATTAAACTCTTTTTGGATATATGATTTGCAAATATCTTCTCCCATTCATTAGGTTGCCTTTTGTTTTGTTCATGATTTCTTTTTTGTTTTTTTAAGATTTTATTTATTTATTTGACAGATAGAGATCACAAGTAGGCAGAGAGGCAGGCAGAGAGGGAGGAAGGGAAGCAGGCTCCCTGCAGAGCAGAGAGGCTGATGTGGGGTTAGATCCCAGGACTCTGGGATCATGACCTGAGCCGAAGGCAGAGGCTTAACCTACTGAGCCACCCAGGCGCCCCTTGTTCATGATTCTTTGTTATGCAATGCATTTTAGTTTGATGTAAGCCCATTTGCTTATTTTAGCTTTTCATTGCCCTTGAAAATAGTCTATTTTATAAAATTGGACTGCAGTGGGGCACCTGGGTGGCACAGTCCATTAAATGTTTCACTCTTAGTTTCAGTTCAGGTCGTGAACCTCAGGGTCACGAGACCATGCCCCTATATTGGACTCCACACTCAGCACAGAGTCTGCTTGAGATTCTCTCTCTCCCTCACCTTCTGCCCTTCCCACTCATGCTCATTCTCTCTCTCGCTTGTTCTCTCTCTCTCTATAAAATTAAAAAAAAAAATCTTAAAAAAAATTGGATGATGGTATGTTTTTCTAAGTAAAATGAGCTCTAGAATACTATTAGATTAAAATCCAGGAATTGTAATGTAGTTTTAAATGGCATTTTTAGGATTTCAAGGTCCAGAAAGTAGATCTTTTTTGGTGCCTTCCAGTAACTATTTATCATTTTACTGCTCAGTGATAATAAAAAATTCTGATTAAAGATAATACAATGTTTGGCCTATCAAATTAGAAAAGATTCACAATGATATTGTATAGTCCTGGCAAATGTACTCTTTATGATTGGCACTTTCTTTCCTACCAGTAGCTGTGTAAATTTTCACAGAGCTTTTGGAAAGCAATTTGGCAGTATATGCTAACTTTTAAAGTCTTCATCTATATTGACTCACAAATTCCAATTTTAGGAAAAACATACTAAATTAGTATTTAGAAATACAGCACAAATTGGCTATACATTTGTATTATTCTTATAATTGCAAATGTTTTCATGTCCAAATATAGGAGAATATGTAAACACCTTCCAGCGAATCTATTTGAATATTATATAGATAATAAAAATATATTTTTAGAGAATGTTTAGAAATGGAAATTTTTTTATTATGTAATCTTAAATTAAAATAGCTAGGTATATAAGCTTAAAAATGGTATAAATGTACAAAACTTCCATTATAAACACTAGCCCAGAAAAAAAGCATAAGAACAATTTAAGTAGTTTGATGATATCATCTTTGCTAAATATGATCCCAATTTTTGAAAATATAGTTGATAATTTTTATTTAACTTGGCTCTTAAATACAATGGCAGCAGGCCACATATTCAACTCACACAGTTACTCCGACATTTACAGAAAATATAACTATTTTTATTTTTTCACTGCTAATGTGGCCTTCTTTCCTAGCCCCCCATATCTCTGGTTAGCAGGGGAGACAATTATAACTCTCTTATGTACAGCCAATGATTTAAAAAATCCTTTAGTGTCAGATGGATGTCTTTTGGTAAATTCTTACTCCAAAAGATATTTAGGTGACTGGAATGAGAGAATTTTGAGGGTCTGTGGCAAAAAGCAGAGGCATCTCCTTCCCAAAGTCTTCACGCTCTTCTTTTGGTATATGTTGGCTGAAATTGGCTCTTCTCAAGGACAACAGCCCCCACTGACTGGGGACAGTCTGCTCCACCACATTTGTTATAAAGTTTGTGGCTCTGTAACTTGTGCTTTGATTTCTTTTGGCTTGAGTGGCGTTTTCTCTCATTCTCCTTAGCTCATTGGACTTCACTCTGGCTCAGGTAGCACTAAGGATCCTTCCAGGCAAGCATCACTTTTATTTCTGCTTTGGCTTTGGCAGTGCTCTCAGAAGATACATTTTATTCCATTATCTTATATTTGACAAGACAGCCAGACTCTGAAGTATTTCTGGCTTCTCTCTATGACATGCAGTCATATACCACAGTAGATGAAGAGAGGTAAGAGAGCTAACTTCTGTGCTTCCTTCTTCTTGGCATCTTTCATATATCAAGGTTATTTTAATGTGTCATATCCCAGGTTGATATTGCTCCCTAACCATCAAGCGGTAGATGGGCTTTTCTCTTACTTGCCTTCAGTTTATCTGTTTTGTTCCTCACTCAATCTTGCCTTAATGGATTTCCAATCCTGCTTATTGCTGACATGCTAATGATGATGTTAAAAGGAAATTTAAAGCAATGATGATAAAAACCAGAACAGTGGTTGCCTTTGGTAATGATAGTGTTTGGAAAGTTTCAGAATGAAATTTTTAATAAAATATTTAATATTAATGCTATATCATTTGGTTGAGTGATGGTTACAGAGCCCGCATGTTTGTCAAAGTTGATCAGTCTATAGCTAAACTGTAAAACTACAATAAAATATACATAAGAGTGAGAATTAAAAATCTTCCCTAAAGAAAGCATTGTCTTTCCTTATGGTATTACCTTGTTGAGTAGATCTATATTGCTTGTCAGAGGCTGAACTGTCCTCATGGTCTTAAAAAAACCCTTTTAAATAAATATAATTGTGGTAAAATATATGTAACATAAAATTTAACACTTTGCTTATTTTTAAATATACAATATAATGGCATTAATTATTTTCACAACATTGTGCAATCTGTCATTGTCTATTTCTAGAACTTTTCCATCACTCCAAACAGAAACTCCATATCAATCAAGCAATAATTTCCCATTCCTTTCTCCCTTCAGTCCCTGCTATCTCTAATCCACTTTGTTACTATGAATTTGTTTGAATTTGAATGAATATTAAGAGATATTTTATGTAGACAGAATCATACAATAATCTTCCCTTTGTGTCTTTTTATTTATTTAGTATGTTTTCAAGGTTCATCTATGTTGTAAAAGAGCTCAGAACTTAATGTCTTCTTTTTTCAGAAGACCTTACTTTTTTCTTTTCTTTTTTAAAGATTTTACTTATTCATTTGACAGAGGGGAGAGAGAGAACCAGTGCGGAGATAGACAGAGAGAGGGAGAGAAGCAGGTTCCCTACTGAGCAGGGAGCCTGATGTGGGGCTTGATCTCAGAACTCTGAGATAATGACCTGAGCTGAAGGCAGTCACTTAACCAACTGAGCCACTCAGGTGCCCCTAGACCTTACTTTTTTAGAGCAAATATGACTGCAAGCTACAGAGATTTCCCATATACTCCCTGTCCCTACATATGCATAGTCTCTCCCACTGTAAATAGCCCACATCACAGTGGTAAATTTGTTATAATTTTGAACTTATATTAGCACATCATTATCACTCAAAGCCCATAGTTTACATTATGGTTCATTCTTGGTGGTATATATTCTATGCATTTAGGTAAATGTGCAATAACATGTATCCACCATTATAATATCATACAGAATAGTTTCGCTGCCCTAAAAATCCTCAGCGCTCCAACCATTCATCTCTCTGTCATTCCTAACCCCTGATGACCACTGATCTTTTAACTGTCTCCATAGTTTCGCCTTTTCCAGAAAGTAATACAGTTGGAATTATACAATATGTAGCCTTTTTCCAGTTGGCTACTTTCACTTAGCAATATGTATTTAAGTTCCTCCATGTCTTTTCAAGACTTTTTTTTTTTTTTTTTTTTTAAGCATTGAATAGTATTTCATTGTCTGGATGGCACAGTTTATTTATTCATTCACCTACAGAAGGACAATTTGATTGTTTGCAAGTTTTGGTAATTTGAATAAAACTGTTTTAAACATCCATCTCTAAATTTTTGTGTGTACATAAGTTTTCAACTCATTTGGATGATACCAAAGAGTGTGATGGCTGGGTTTTATGGTAAGACTAGGTTTAGCTTCATAAGAAACTGCCAAGTTAACTTCCAAAATGGTTAAATCATTTTGAATTCCTACCAGTAATTAATGAGAATTCCTCTTGTTTCACATCCATGCCAGCATCCATTATTGACAGTGTTTTTGGTCATTCGAGTAGATGTGCAGTGGTATCTCATTGTTATAATGTGCAATTCCCTAATGATACATGATGCTGAGCATTTCTTTTCATATGCTTATTTTCTATCTCTACATCTTCTTTGGTGAAGTGTTTGCTCAGATCTTTTGCTAATTTTTAAATTGGGTCACATTCTTATTACTGCATTTTAAGAGTTTTTTCTATATTTTGTGTAACAGTCTTAGATGTGCCTTTTGAAAAGACTTTCTCCCAGTCTTACTGAATATTTGAAACAAAAGAAGTGAATTAAAATACAAAAAATAATAACCAGTGGTGATGGGATTAGAAGTGATTCTTATTTAACTTTCACTAATTTTAGTCCCCAAATTTCTGCAGTGAACCTGTATTTCTTATATAATGAGAAAAATAAAAACAATAACCATTAAGTCTGCCAAATGCAGTTTCACCTAACTTTTACTTAAATGGCAATGACAGGAAGAAAAGGTTATAAAACACAGCACTCTAAAACTAGGAACTAGAAATGATAGCCAAGCTACTGTCAAAATGTGGGAGAAATTTCCTTTCTGGTAACAGCTAGGCAAATGAGATTAAATAAAAATTGGCTCTCCCAGTTTATAGTGCCGAAACCAAAGAAAAATGTAACCCAAATCTTTCTTGCCCTCACATGAAAACATAGTATAAGTAATTACTCAAACAGGTTCTTGTCTTTGTACATACTACTCCAATCCTTACCAAAATACTTCCAAATTATGAACTGAGTACTCAGAAAGTATCATATATCTCCTCAGGATTAAATCCATGCAACCTAGCAGGACTACTATCCATACTGACTGTGAAGGTACGTGCCAGATACTGCCCCTACTCTCTCTGGCTCCGTGTTCAATTCATCTCCCCATAAATAGGACTCTAGCTGAGGTAGCTGATCTATCATGACTTTATGTCTCCACCAGATACTCTTTCCCATACTTTGGCATCTAGTTGCCATAGCTCTTGGAACAGTAGTGGGTGGTATATGATGTCACTCAACATCAGTGTTTCAGCAGAAATGACTTAGTGTGGAAGTTCTGCTTGGTAGTTTGTGGTAAAGAAAATAGACTGTTTTGTTTGTTTCTTGCACTTATTAATTTTAACATTTGTTCAACAAAACTTTTATTTTTACTTTTTAAGTTTGATTTTAATTTAATTCCAATATCATTAACACCCAGTATTATATTGGTTTTAGGTATACAATATAGTGATTCAACAGTTCTATACATTACTTAGCACTCATGATGACAAGTATACTCTTAATCCCCTTCACCTGTTTCACCCATGTTCCCACCTACCTCCTGTCTGGTAACCATGAGTTTGTTCTGCATAGTTAAGGGTCTATTTTTTGGTTTGTCTCTTTTTGTTGTTGTTCATTTTTTTCTTAAATTTCACACATAGGTGTAATCATATGTAAATCAAATATTTATCTTCCTCTGACCGACTTTTTTCACTTAGCATTATACCCTCTAGATCCATTCATGTTGTTTCAAATGGCAAGAATTTATTCCCTCTCTCTCTCTCTAACATATATATACCATATATATATATATCGATAGCCCACTTGGGCTGCTTCCATGATTTGGCTATTATAAAAAAAGTTTTAATAAATATATGGGTGCATATAATTTTTTGAATTAATATTTTCATATTCTTTGGGTAAATAACCAGTAATGGAATTACTGAATTATATGCTAATTTTATTTTTCATTTTTTTGAGGAACTTCCATACTGTTTTCCACAAAGGTTGCACCAGTTTGCATTCCCACCAACAGTGCAAGAGGGTTCCCTTTTCCCCACATCCTCACCAACAATTGCTGTTTTTTGTGCTTTTGATTTTAGCCATTTTTATATTGTACCCTGATATAAAAATATCAGAGTAATTCTGGCCTCATAGACAGGTGTAAGGTGACATCTCATTGTGGTTTTGATTTGCATTTCCCTGATGATGAGTGATATTGAGCATCTTTTCGTATTTCCATTGGCCATCTATATGTCTACTTTAAAGAAGTGTCTGTTCATGTCTTATGCCATTGGTTATTTGGTTTTTGAGTGTTGAGTTGTATCAGTTTTTTATGCATTTGGATATTAACCCTTTATCAGATATGTCATTTGCAAATATCTTCTCCCACTCAGTAGGTTGTCTTTTAGTTTTGTTGATTATTTTCTTTGCTGTGCAGAAGCTTTGTATTTTGGCATAGTCTCAATTGTTTATTTTTTGCTTTTGTTTCCCTTGCCTTAGGAGACATATCTAGAAAAATGTTGCTATGTCCCATGTCAGAGAAATTACTGCCTGTGCTTTCCTTTAGGATTTTTATGGTTTCGGGTCTGACGTTTAGGTTATTAATCCATTTTCAGTTTCATTTTTGTGTATGGTGTAAGAAAGTGGTCCAATCTCATTCTTTTACATTGAACTGTTTAGTATTCCTTACACCATTTGTTGAAGAGACTATCTTTTTCCCATTGCATATTCTTGCCTCCATTGTGGAATATTAATCAATAATACAATCATGGGTTTATTTCTGGGCTCTCTATTCTGTTCCTTTGAACTGTGCATATAGTTTAGTACATCTTGAAATCTGGGATTATGATACCTCCAGATTTGTTCTTCTGTTTCAAGTTTGATTTGGCTATTCAAGGTCTTTTGTGGTTCCATATAAATTTTAAGATTATTTATTCTAGTTCTGTGAAAAATGCTGTTGGTAGTTTGATAGGAATTGCATTTAATCTGTAGGTTGCTTTGGTAGCATGAGCATTTTAACAATATTTGTTCTTTCAACCCATGAGCATGGAATATTTCTCCATTTGTTTGTGTTGTCTTTGATTTCTTTCATCAATGTGGGATAGTTTTTAGAGTTCATGTTCTTTCACCTTCTTGGTTAAGTTTATTCCTAGGTATCATTTTTGAATCAACTGTAAGTGGGAAATTTTTCTTAATTTCTCTTTCTGCTACTTCATTATTGGCATGTAAAATACAATGGATTTTGATTTTATATCCTGTGATCTTACTGAATTCATTTTTGAGTTCTAGTAGTGTTTATATGGAGTCTCTAGGGTTTTCTAAAACCCTGAAAAATCATGTCATATGCAAATAGTGAAAGTTTTATTTCTTCCCTACCAATTTGGATGTTTTTTTTTTTTTTTTCTTGTCTTATTGCTATGGCTAGGACATCAGTACTGTATTGAATAAAAGTGATGGGAATGGATATCCTCATCTTATTTCTAATCTAAGCCTCTCAGTTTTTCATCATTGAGTCGGATATTAGCTATGGGTTTTTCATATAAGGCCTTTATTACATTGAGTTATGTTCCCTCTAAACCTACTTTGTTGAGGGTTTTTATCATGAATGGATATTATTCTTGGTCAAATGACTTTTCTGCCCCAATCATATGGTTTTTATCCTTTATCTTATTGATGTGATGTATCGTGGTAACTGATTTGAATGTATCAAACCACCTTTGCTTCCCAGGAATAAATCCCATTTGATCATGGTGAATGATTTTTTTTTTTTTTACTGTATTGTTGGATTCAGTTTTCTAATATTTTGTTGAGTTTTTTGCATCCCTGTTCATAAGAGACATTGGCCCATAGTTCTCTTATTTGGTAGTATCTTTATCTGGCTTTGGTATTGGGGTAAACCTAGCCTCATAGAATGAATGTGGAAGATTTCTTTCCTCTTCTATTTTTTTTTTATATTTTTTTTAAATTTTTTTAGATTTTATTTATTTGACAGACAGAGATGACAAGTAGGCAGAGAGACAATCGGGGGATGGGGGCGGGAAACAGGTTCCCAGCTGAGCAGAGAGCCGGATAGGGGGCTCAATCCCAAGACCCTGGGATCATGACCTGAGCCAAAGGCAGAGGTTTTTACCCACTGAGCCACCCAGGTGCCCCTTCCTCTTCTATTTTTTTAGAATAGTTTTAGAAGAATGGCTATTAATTCTTGTTTAAATGTTTGCTAGAATTCACCTGTGAACTACCTGGTCCTACACTTTCATTTGTTGGGAGTTTTTTAAGTTACAGATTTAATTTTATTGCTTATAATCAATGTGTTCAAATTTTCTATTTCTTCCTTATTGAGTTTTGGTAATTTATATGTTTTTAGGAATTTCTCTAATTCTTCTAGGTTGTTTAATTTGTTGGCATATAATTTTTCATAATATGTTCTTAATTTTTTTTTATTTCTGTGGCATCAGTTTTCATTTCTGCTTTTTCATTTCTGATTTTGTTTGAGTCCTTTCTTTCTGTCTCTCTCTCTCTTTTTTAAATGAATCTGCTTAAAAGTTAATCAAATTTGTTATCTTTTCAAAGAAACAGCTCCCAGTTTCATTGATCTGTTCTTCCTTTTTTTTTTTTTTTTAAGTTTCTATATCCTTTACTTCTGCTCTAGTCTTTTTTTTTTTTTTTTTCCTTCCTTCTATTGGTTTTGGGTTTCATTTGTTCTTCTTTTTCTAGCTCCTTTAAGTATAATGTTAGGTTTTTTATTTGAGATTTTTCTTGGTTCTTGAGGTAGGCCTGCATTGCTCTAAACTTCCCTCTTAGAACAGTTTTTGCTGAATCACAAAGACCTTGGACCATTGCGTTTTCATTTTCATTTGTCTCCATGTATTTTTTTTTTTTATTTTCTCTTTGATTTCTTATAACTCATTCATTGTTTAGTTGTGTGTTAATTAACCTCCATGTATTTGTGTTCTTTCCAGATTTTATCTTGTGGTTAATTTCTAGTTTCCTAATGCTGTGGTCAGAAAAAATGCATGGGAAGGCTTTGATCTTTACAATTGTTGAAACTTGTTTTGTGGCCTAATATGTGATCTATTCTAGAGAATAGAATAGAGAATTCTCATGTGTACTTGAATAGAATATGTATTCTGTTTTAGGATGGTGTGTCCTAAATATACGTTAGATCGTTCTAGTTCAGTGTGTCATTCAAAGCCACTGTTTCCTTTTGATATTCTATTTGGACGATTTATCCATTGATGTAAGTGGTGTGTTAAAGTCCTTTGCTATTATTCATACATGTTAATACATACATACATAATACATACATACATAATACATATATACATAATAATACTACCTATTATTGATCATTTCCTTAATGTATGTTTTTAGCTACTTTATGTACTTCAGTGGTCCCATGTTGGGTGCTTAAATATGTGCAATTATTATATCTTCCTCTTGGATTGTTCCATTTGTGATTATATAGTTTCCTTCTTTTCCTCCTTACTATAGTCTTTGTTTTAAACACTATTTTGTCCAATATCCGTATTGCTACCACAGCTTTTTTTTTTTTTCCCCCACTTCCATTTGTATGGTAAGTGCTTTTCCATCCCCTCACCTTTAATTTAGGTCTGAAATAAGTTGCTTATGGACAGCATATAGATAGTCTTAATTTTTTATCCATTTTGTTACCCTATGGCTTTTAATCACAGCATTTCATCCACTTACATTCAAATAATTATGAGTTTGTATTAGTTATTGCCATTTTCTTACTTGTTTTATGGTTGTTGTTGTAGTTCTTCTCTGTTCCTTTTTTTCCTTTTGATGTTCTCTCTCACAGTTTCCTGGCTTTCTTTAGTGGTATACTTGGATTTCTTTATCTTTATTATTTGCAGATCTGGTTTTTGATTTATGGTTACCATTAGGTTTTTATATTCTTATGCATATAGAAGTCTGTATTAAGTCAATCAACGTTTACATAAGTTTGAACCCATTCTTTACCCCCCTCCCAACTTTTTAGGTATATGATGTCATATTTTACATCTTTTTACATTGTGAATCTCTTGATGGAGTTTTATAGAGTTTTACTGTTTTTGCTCTTCCTACTTGTCTCATTTCTGTTTATGGTTTTTTTTTTTTTTTTTTTTTTAAATCCCACTCAAAGAGTCCTCTTTAATATTTCTTGGCTGGTTTAGTGCTTTTGAATTCCTTTAACTTTTTTTTGTCTGAGAAACTCTTTATCCTATTCTAAATGATAGCTTTGATGGATAGAGAATTTTTGGATGCAGATGTTTTACGTTCAGCTCTTTGACTATATTATGCCACTCCCTTCTGGCCTGTAAAGTTTTTCCTAAAAAATCTGCTCATAGCCTTATGGAGTTTCCCTTGTGTGTAACTGTTTTCTTATCTCTTGGTGCTTTAAAAAGTCTCTCTTTCACTAGCTTTTTGGCATTTCAATTACTATATGTCTTGGTGTGGACCTCCTTGGGTTTGATTTTGTTGGGGCCTCTCTGTGACTCTTGAATCTGAAATTGTTTCTTTCCCCAACTTCAGGAAGTTTTCAGCTATCAGTTTTTCAAAGATTTTATTTACGTATTTGACACAGAGAGAGAGAGAGAGAGAGAGCACAAACAGTTGGAGAGGCAGAGGGAGAAGCAGGCTCCCTGATGTGTAGGGATCCCAATGCATGGCTTGGTCCCAGGACCCTGGCATCATGACCTGAGCTGAAGGCAAACACTTAACTGACTGAAGCACCCAGGCAATTTTTGTTCAAATAAATTTTCAATCCCCTTTCTCTCTCTTCTCCTTCTTTAAAGTTTTATTTATCTAAGAGAGAGGGAGAGAGAGAGTACACAAGCAGGGAGAAATGAAGAATCCTCAATTAGACACTCTGCTGAGCATGGATTCCCTACATGGGGCTCTATCCCAGGACCCTGAGATCATGACATGAGCCAAAATCAAGAATGGCCTCTTAACTGACTGAGCCACCCAGGCACCCCCCTCTCTTCTTCTTCTGGGATCCCTACAATGAAAATATTATTATCCTTGGTGGTGTCTCTGATTTCCCTATTTTCATTTATTATTATTTTTTTTTTCTCTCACTTGTTTGGCTTGATTGCTTTCAATTACCCTGTGCTTCAGGTCACTGATCTGTTCTTCTGTTTTCCTCTAGTCTACTATTTATTCCATCTAGTATATTTTTAATTCTAGTTATTGAGTTCTTCATGTCTGGTTCTTTTTTTTTTTTTTTGGTGTTTTCTGTCTCTTTGTTAATGGTCTCACTGAAGTTCTTCACTCCTCTCAAGTCCTTTGAGTATCTTTATAGCCATTATTTTAAGTTTTTTTATCAGGCATATTACTTATTTCCATTTCATTTAGCTCTCTTGCTGTGATTCTGTCCTGTTACTTCATTTGAAACATAATCCTCTGTCTCCTCATTTTGTCCAACTCTCTTTGTCTATTTCTATGTGTTAACAAAAGTCAGCTATGTCTCCTGCTATGGGTAGTAGTGGCTTTATGAAGAAGAGGTCCTATAATGCCCTGCAATACAATACCCCTGTTCACTAGAACCTTGTACTTCAGGGATGTCGTCTATGTGTGTTACATGTGCTCTAATGTTGTGGCTGAACAGTTTTGCCTTCAGTCCAGTCATTTGCAATAGTTCTTTTAGCCTGTTTTGGGCAGAGTTTGGTCCGTGTTTTTCATGGATGACTGTGGGGCCACTTTACACTTGAATTAAATACCAGGCATTTGCCAGAGATATGGTAGCATGCAAATGGTGGGCACTTTCCCTATGTTGTACCCTGAGAAGTTTTCATTGGTAAGTGGGGTCTGCAGACCAGGTGTCTGCTTCTAGCCCACTGCTGGGGTTGTAGTCTGACTGGTGTGTGTGGTTATTTTCACCTCTCCCCAAGGCAGGAGTCATTTTGGAGTGGTTCTATTCCCTATCTGGGTTACTTGCACCATACCAGGTTTATGGAACCACTTTGGATTGACTCTGGTCAAAGGTGTATTAGAGGGACATGTTCTCAGGAGAAGTGGGGGTGGGGTACATGGTGATAGCAGGTTTTGAACAGGTCTGCTGTGGGAAGAGAACTGTAGCTGAGGCATGGCTAGATGGGGAATGACCACAGAAGAATGCTGTGGGGTGGAAGCATGCTCTTAGCAAGTTAGGTAAGGAGTACTGGCACCACTCTGGTTCCTTCAGGTTTCTGTGTGTCTAGGCTGGAGGGTGTGGGAGGGAAATGGTGCCCTCCAGCTTCTTTGTTCCTAGAGAAGTCCCTCAATGATTCCTGCCCCTCTATCCCATGCTCTGAAATTAGTAAACATATCTCCCTCCTTATACCATTTTTCAAACTGCTACTTCTATGTTGTATCTCCATGGGGCTATTTATTGTGTTAACTCTTTAAAATCAGGTACTCCGTTTCTTGTAGCCTTTCTGGCTCTCCCAGACCTGAGCCCACTGATTTATAAAGTACCAGGTATTTAACCCCACTGACTTGTAAGATTATGACCCTCTGGTTTTCATGTGGGTTTCCTGTGCCAGGGGTGCTTGGTGTGAGGAACTATCCCTCTTCCCTATTCATACCTGTGATGTCCCTCCTTTCTGGGTCCATTTAGCTCCTAACCACACCTCTGACCCTCTTGCCCTTTTTGATGTGACCTCTTTTCTACATTCGGCTGTGGAGAGTCTGTTCTGACAATCCTCAGGATCATTTTTGGGGTTGTTTACACACTGTTGTGGGTGTAATCTAGTTGTATCCATGGGAGGAGGTGATCTTAGGGTCCTTCTACCATCTTCCCAAGAAGTCTATTCAACTAATTTTGATTAAGACTCTGAGGTGAATAATTAAGGCAATATTAAAGTGATTATCTTAGCCCTGATTCATGTTTTAGAAGATAGATAAAGGGACTAGGGAAGTTTATAAAAGGGTAAATAATACAAGCTGCAGGACTGAAGAAGGCTTTCCTAAGGAACAGCATTTTAGTAGAGATCTATGGACTACATAGACACAGTCATATATAGTCCATGGATCTCTGCTTAAGTGTTATTCCTAAACACCAGCCCTCTTGGTAGGGAGATTCTTACTGTTCACATGGACCTGGAACTGCACAAAAGTTCTGAGACAATAGAATAAACACAGGGTCTTTGTATTTAAGGAACTAACTGAAGATCAGTGAAGCTAGAGCATAGAAAATGGGGAGAGTAGCAAATCTGAAAAGGCTAACAAAATTCAGATTATATATGGTCTTATAAATCATGGTAAAAACTTAGATTTTTATTCTTGTTAGGCTGAATGCCATTGAGGAGTTGGAATGAAAATGTGTGGGAGGGATATAGGATGGAGAATAAATTAGCGGGGAGCCAAGACTGGACAGAGGAAGAGCAGTTAGAAAGCTACTGAAAAAAAAAATTCAGATGAGATTGTAGGGGTATGTCTCCTCAAGATGGGCTACTTTGGCATGAAAATTACTTTGAGCTGAAACCAATCATGGTGTTGTGGGCACAAGAGAAACCTTTGTCCCTCCCTTTGAAAGAGGACTTCACCTAATGTCCTTCATTCGCAGAAGGAAAGGAAAAATGCATTGGAGGAAATTGGAGGGGGAGATGAATCATGAGAGACTGTGGACACGGAGAAACAAACTGCGAGTTTTAGGGCAGAGGTGGGTGGGGGGATTGGTGAGCCTGGTTGTAGGTATTAAAGAGGGCATGTAATGCATGGAGTACTGGGTGTTGTACATAAACAATGAATCTTGGAACACTGCATCAAAAACTAATGCTGTATTTTATGGTGACTAATATAACACAACTAAAAAAAAAAAAAAAAAAAAAGAAAGAGGACTTCAGCTACTTCCATTTTGACCTCAAACTTTCTACTTGGGTTTTTACTTCCAGTCATCTCTTGAATCAAGAGGAAGACCCAGAGGGCAAAACACTCCCTGATTGGAACCAAAACTATCTCCCCTCCCACACACACATAAACCAGCCCTGCCCCAAGCAATAAGGACTGCCTTGAGTCAGCAAAACCCCTTAGTCCCACATTTTTTTTATATAAACCTGGAAGCATTTTTGACACTTGGGAGACAAGTCTTTGCGAAGCTAGTCCCCCATCTTCCCGGTGTTGGTCTCACTGAAATAAATTCCTTTATTTCACCACCACTCCTTTCTCTGCCTTTGGATTTTGTCAGCAGAGAGGCAGAACATATTCTGTTTGAGACCTCTGAAACCAGGGACTCTGCCTGCCAGCTACACATTTAGATTCAGAAGGATCTAAATTGGGGGTCTTTCTCAAAATAAGGGTCATTAACAGAAATAAATTTTACTTGAGTAACTCATCTGTATGGCATGGCAAACATCTAAATTACTAAACATCTGTTCTTCTTCATATTGCCTTGTAAATTGTATTTCTCCCCTCTGAATTTCCAGAACTCTACCCCTTCTCCTTAGTTCAGGATAACATATATACCTCATTTTGCCTGACCGTCTTTGGAATTTGCATGTCTATTTGGATTCCTGGTAATTACTACTATTACATTTTATTTTCTCCTATTAATCTCTCTCATGTTAATTTGATTCTTAGTCTAGCTTGAAGGACCTTGATGGAGACAGGAATTCTTGCTCTCTAACAAGATATTGTGACATTGTGATTTATAATAAGAAATATATATTTAGTCTTTTTCCCTATTTCTGAAAACAAGCTTTTGAAACTCATGGAGTTTCCTAAGTGAAGAAAACAATAAAGGTGTCTTTTGTTATGTTAATGTTGGCTTTTGGAAAGCCCTTAGGTAACCTAAGGATGGGGGCTAGTTGCCTGGGTAATGACCTTATCATTAGAGGGTTGGAGTATTCAGTCCCCTCCTCTGACCTCCAGGTAAGGGGAGGGGCTAGAGATTGAGTTCAGTCACTGATGGCCAATGATTTAATATAAACTTACAATGTAATGAAACTTCCATAAAAACTTGAAGGAACAGTTTGGAGAGCATCTAGGTTGGTGTACTAGTAAAGGTACTGGGAAAGTTTCATCTAAGGAAAACATGCAAACTCCATGCTTTTCCCTGCATCTTGCCTTAGGCATCTCTTCCATCTGGCTGTTCTTGATTTATATTCTTTTATAATAAATTTATAATCTAGTAAGTAAATGATTGAGTTCTGTGAGCTGTTCTAACAAATTAATCAAACCCATTGAGGAGATTGTGGGAACCTTTGATCTATTGCCAGTAGATCAGAACTATAGGGAAAAACCAGCACTTAAGTAACTGGCCACTGAAGTTCAAGAGAAAGGCATCTTTAGAACCTTCAATCTATAGCCAGTTGGTCAGAAGCATAGGTAATAATCTGGGCTTGTGACTGGCATCTGAAGTGGTGGGTGGGAAGGCCTTATAGGACTTGTAGGATCAAGCACTTAACCAGTGGAATCTGATGCTATCTCCAGGTAGATAGTGTTAGAGTTGAGTTGAATTGTAGAACAGCCAGCTGGTGTCTGAGAATTACTTGGTGTTGTGTGGGAAGCCCCTGACACACACACACACACACACACACACACACACACAGAGACACATGTTGGAATTTGGCCCAGGAACCTGAAAGAAATATTGTAGTAGATTTCACTAGGAAAAGAAAGTAGAGATAAAAAGAAATAGAAAGGTTGAGGAAAAAATTAGGAAGAAGATTTGATATAGTTGGTGACTATATGGTAGTAGTGAGCAGAATTAAGGATAACTCCCATATTTTGGCTAAGATCTAGCACAAGGATAAAAAAAAATAATAAAACTAGTGGCATCAGCAGATTTCTCAGTTTCAGAGAAACTATTCTTTCAATTCTTATTTGTAGTCTTTATTTTCTTACATTATTATGACAATGGATCCAAAGGCCCAGCCCATTATTATGACAATGTATCCAAAAAGGTATCATGTTATACTTGGAATTTCTCCCCCCCCTACTATCCTTTTCCCCTGCTCCTTTGTGCCCTAAAATAAGTCTTTCCATGGAGATTTTAGAAGAATATCTGTTAGGGTAATTCTGTTTGATTATTCCACCACTGCCTCAGTTATTCTCAGGAGTGGAAACAGTTTAAAATAGTTTCCAATATCCTTTTGAGCTTCTACAATCATAGACTTTCATGATTTTCAATACTTTAAAAAAAATCACAGACCTACAAAAAACTTGGAAGTATAGTACCAAAAGCTTTCTTCCCCCCAAACTATTTGAGAATAAGTTGCTGATCTAATGTCCTATTACTCAAAATTTCTTAAGATTTTATTTCCCATAATCATTTCTCCTACACAACCAAAATAAATCCATCAAAATAAGGAAATTTCCGTACATTTCTGGCACAATAAAATGGTCTAGGCTTCCTTTCCATGTTTTTGCCCAAGACCTGAAATTAGCCATCTCCAAGTATACTTGATTCCTTTTAGTGAGGAATTGTATTTTGTTTTTGTTTTGTTTTGTTTTTTGTTTTTTAAAGATTTGTTATTTTAATTTTGAAAAGATTTATTTATTTATTATTTTAGAGAGAGAGCGCGCTAGAGAGAACATGAGAGAGAGAGGAGAGTGCTAGAGGGGTAGTGGGAGAAAGAATCCCATGGGAGCATGGAGCCAGATGCAGGGCTCTATCTCATGACCCTGAGATCAGGACCTCAGCTGAAACAGAGTTGGTCACTTAACCAACTGCACCACCCAGGCACCCTGAGGAATGGTATTTTGAAGCCAATATCTTAGCAATACATATGCTCCCAAGCCCTCTCAGTAGATAGAAGTTGGGAAATTAATGAGTGTGTACACACACATCCATTCACATACATATGAATACCCACACAATTATACCCATTCCATCTATCCATCCATCCATTCATAGAAACCATGGAAACAAAAATTCCAGTACTTCCATTTCCAATCTAACACAACAGTATTTTTGTTTTCTGCCTCTATATATTTGTTCACTTTTCTCTGATAGTAAAAAAGCTGGTTTCCATTTATATTTATTTATTTGGTCAATCTTCCTGTGTTGATCTCTTTCTTCTTCTTTGTGTGGATGCACACCTAGCACTGCTTTGAATTTGACACTCTTTTATTAGGTACTGTACCTCCTCCTCTCTACCATCTATCTTAAAATGTTCCCTAAATGTTTTGTTTTATTTTATAAACAAAAAATATGTACATTACTGAAAATACACAAACCTGAATTCATGCAACACAGTCATATGTCAGTAGTGAAACAAAGCTTCATTTCAGGTTGGCAAGGATTAGAAGCATATTTTACAGAAATATAACAAGGAAAATGATCCACAGATATATTACTTTACACCATGGTTCTATGCATCTAAAGAGTCTTCAGAAACCAGTATTTTCCACATGTAACAATCAATTGATTTTGCTTTCAGGGAACAATAAAGGTAAAACTTCAAATATCATTTTTCTCAACATGTTATCATTAAAGAACTATATCAGTATAGAAGATTCTTCCCAATAGAAAGTAAATTTCATAAAGTCAGAAGATTGTGTTCTTATTTCATTGTCTCTATTCCCAGTGCCTGAAAGAATGTCAGGCACATAATGGATGAATAATAATTATTTTTGAATGAATGAAAAAACGAATATTGGAGTTAGTAGAGAGGGAAACAAAACAAGCAAAAGAAAAAACAACAAGGGGCACCTGGGTGGCTCAGTGGATTAAAGCCTCTGCCTTTGGCTTGGGTCGTGATCCCAGGGTTCTGGGATTGAGCCCTGCATCAGGCTCTCTGCTTGCCGGGGAGCCTGCTTCCTCTTCTCTCTCTCTCTCTCTGCCTGCCTCTCTGCTACTTGTGATCTCTGTCGGTCAAATAAATAAATAAAATCTTAAAAAAGGAAAAAAAAAAGAAAAAACAACAAAGCAACTTCCTGGGACTCTTCAGCTGTTCCAAGACAGTCTACTGTAAACTGACCTGCAAGGACACCTGGGTGGCTCAGTTCGTTAAGCGTCTGCCTCCAGCTCAGATCATGATCCCAGAGTCCTGGCACTGAGTGCCACATGGGGTTCCATACTCCCCAGGGAGTCTGCTTCTTCCTCTGCCTGCTGCTCCCATGGCTTGTGCTCTTTCTCTTTCTCTCTTTCTGACAAATAAATAAATAAAATCTTTAAAAAATAATAATAAATAAACTGACCTTCAGCTCCTGAGTAATTTCCTTCTAGATTCCACCTTTGTCTTTTCAGTCACCTTGTTGACCTCCTAGGTGATGGGTACATAAATGATGCAGTACCATAACCCTAACCCTAACCATTTAGATCCATGTGGACATGGGATAGGATTTGAGTTAAAATTTCTAGTTATCTCTTATACCCACATCTGGCTGACTATATATCTGTGTCCACGGAACTCTTCAGTGTTCCATCAATTTCAGCAATGAAGTGCCCAAACATTGAAGTTCTCATTACATAGCTTATGCCAAATAAAAGCTTTTCTCCTTGATCTAGGGAGGTGGTTTTTAACTGTCCTTAGAAATATGTTAATAAAATGTGCTCACCAGGGGCTTATGCCACAGCTTTTTGAGTCTTACGTATGACATCTAGGTCAGCAGCTCTCCATATCATCTGCTTTGCCCTTGGTTTGTAATGTCTTTTAGTGGGTGAAAACAGAATTGTGAGAGACCAGGCTAATGCCCATTCCAATGACCATCTTCACCAAATATAATCACCACAGCAATCATGAGTGGTTGTCTTATTTAGAACTTTTTTTGAGTGAATAGAGGAAATGACAACCTCTTCCACAATACACTGACTCTTAAATACAATAAAGCCATAACATAAAGATGTTTCAGCAAATACTACATTTACTATTTAATAAATACACAATGCATAATAACTATAGACCAAGAAATAATCAAAAGTTAAATGATTTGACAATAAATAACAGTTCTTGTAAGTTTATATTCTAAAATGTATCCCACAAATATATACTACCCAGGTGATGTGAGGGTTAAGATGAAAAATAAAGAGATTAAGAAAAAACCATGAAACATGGTAAAAGAACAAAGAGTGATAGCATTGAGATTTACTTGTATTATTTATTTATTTATTTATTTATTTATCAGAGAGAGAGAACAAGAAAGCACAAGCAAGGGGCGTAGCAGGCAGAGGAAGAAGCAGGCTCTCTGCTGAGCAAGAAGCCAGATTCAGGAGTCCATCCCAGGAACCTGGGGTCATGACCTGAGCCGAAGGCAAACGCTTAACCCACTGAGCCACTCAAGAGTCCCAATAGTCTGTTTTGGACAGTGTGGTCCAAGACAGTATCTCTGATCATCTGAGATTTGGTAGAGATATAAAAGTCATGAAGATGGTAACCAAATAAATATTTAGGGGAAGTTTACTTTGGGCAAAGATTACAAAAAGCATGGAGAGTGTTTGATGAACATAGAGAATATCAACATGGCTGAAAAAGAGTTAGTGTGGCAGAGTGGGAAAAGGTAAGATCAGAGGATGAAAAATGGAATAGACAAGGTAGGGTTTTGTTAGTGTTGCTAAATTTAGAATATTTTCTTGATGAGATGGGAAACCACTGGAAATTTCTAAGCAAGAGTTGCATTATGTGACTTAAATTTTCAAGAATCACATAGGATGCTCTACTGGGAATAGACTAAAAGGAATTGATAGTAAAAGTATACAGACTAGTTAAAAACTACTCCAATTATGTGACTTGAACCAGAGTGGGAGCAATGGGTCTAGTAATAGAGATAAAATATAATCAAAGGTGGCGCTAACAAAATTAGCTAATGAATTAAGCACTATACATGAGAGAGACAAAAATGACTTAAGGGTGTTTACAAATGTTATGGCCTGATCTACTGGAAGGATGGAATTTCTAGTTAGTGAGATATGGAGTAATGTAGGAGAAGCAGGTTTGCTTGGAGGGAGGGATCAAGAATCAGGGTTTGAACAGTTCTAATTTGAGGTGCCTTTCCAAGTGGAGATGTATGAGCAAGATCTCTGAGACTCCTTTATTTTCTGTCTGTGTGACTTGGGTTAAGCATTTTAATTTCTTAGTACTATCATGTTCTTATCTATGATAAGCTGATGATAATGGTACATACTTCATAGATTTGTTATGAGAATTAAGTGAGGCAATTTATGCCATGAATACTTAGACAAATGCCTGGCTCACAGTAAGGGCTCAATAAATATCAGCTATTACTATTAGAGAGGTGATAGGAGATGATGAAATGTGGTCAAGTTTAGGAAACATTTGAAAAATGTTTGATAAGATTGTCTAACAGATTGGATGAAGAGTGTAAGAAAAAAGGAAGAGCCAAAGATAACTCCAAGAATTTTTCCTTGAACATCAGAAAAATGGAGTTACTATTTAAAGAGCTGGTTGGAACTGGGAGAGAAAGAGTGTATAATAAGTAAGGAAAGAATAAAAATTTCATCTATACACATGTCAAGTTGGACATGCCCTCTAGACATTCATGTGAAGGTGTCAAGTAAGCAGGTACATTTTAAAACCTAGAGGTTTGATCAGAAATCCAAGCTGAAGATATTAAATTCAATAAGTCCTCATAATACAGAGGGGATTTCAAATCATGGGAATGGATGAGACCACCAAAAAAGGTGAGAATTGTTTGGAAAGGGGATAGGTCCTGGATGTGGGGAATTCAAATATTTAGAGGTCTGATAGAGACAAGATAACTAACTAGAAAGACAGAAAAGTAGTGGTAAGTAAGATAAGAAAAAAACCAAGAGAGTTAGTAAGACACAGAAGCTGAAGCAAAAAGTATTTTAAACAAGTGCGATTAATTAACTGTGTCAAAATTTGATTATAATTTACGTGATAAAAGGATAGAAATTTAACCATTGGGTTCAGCATTGTGGAATTCACTGACCTTGATAAGAATATTTCAGTGACACCGATAGGACAGAAGCTTGGGTTGGAGTAAGTTCTAGAGAGAATGAAAAAAGGAGGAATTTGAGACTGATCACTATTAACAATTCTTTCAAGAATTTGCTGCAAAGTGGGGCAATAGCTGAAATGGCATGTGGGGTTGAGAAGGTCTGTTTTATTTTGTTTATGGTGAGAGAAAATATATAGGTATACACATACTTGTAAAGACATATTTATACATTGTATACACCTATGTATTTATGTATGTAAGTATATATGTACATACCATAATACTCATATTTATCTGAATGGGGAAATTGGTGTATTCAGGAGAGAGAAAATGGGGTCACATATAAAAATAAAATCCTTAAATATGTGAAAAGGACTCTAGCACCCAAAAGGAAATGTGGCTCTATGTACAAGTATAGACAATTCACCTGGAAGAACTAACAGAAATTTAGGTATATGCATTCAGATGGAGATTGGTGCTATATGTGGTAATTGCGGCATGAAAAATTTCTCTCCTGCTTGTTTCTAAGCAATCAAAAAACTAGGATGCAATGTGTTCAACTAAGAGAGAAGAATGAGAATAGTGTTGGGAGTCTGAGGAGAAAAGAAAAGTATAGAATAGTCATGGAGAAGAGTGAAAGATTTTCTTCTTCTCAAAGAACTGTGGTAGGATGGTCCAGGAGCACCATGGGCCCATTTGAGATTCATGGTGATGAATTTAAAATTAGACTGGTTGGCATGGGTGTTTTTATTAAGTCAGATTTAGATATTTGGTTATTTTCTATTTGACATCACTAACCTAGGCCACAGATTCTTCATCAGCATAGACACTAGTCACACTGCACTTGCCCTCCAACCCCCCAGTGACAAAGAAATATCTATTCACAGAAGAAAACATTCTTAATATTGAGGAAATAAATATATATAGTTTAAGAAGCTGTGACAAAAATATCCTAACAATACCAAATGTTGGCAAAGATATGGAGCAACAGGAACTCTCATTCATTGCTGGTAGAAATATAAAATGGGACAGCGACTATGGAAGACAGTTTGACAGTTTCCTACAAAGCTAAACTTAGTCTTACCATATGATCAGCAGTCACACTGTGGTGTTTACCCAAATGAGTTGAAAACTTACGTTGATACAAAAACCTGCATAAGGGGACACATGGGTGGCTCAATCGGTTAAGCAATTACCTTCAGCTCAGGTCATGATCCTAGAGTCCTGGGATCAAGTCCCGCATCAGGCTCCATGCTCAGCAGGGAGTCTGCCTCTCCCTCTGACCCTCCCACTTCTCATGCTCTCTCTCTCATTCCCTTTCACTCAAATAAATAAATAAAATCTTAAAAAAAAAAAAAAAGCCTGCATTGGGATATCTGTAACAGCTTTATTTGTGACTGCCAAAACTGGAAGTAATCAAGATGTCCTTTAGTAGGTGAATGGATAAATAAACTGTGGTATATCCAGACAACAGAATTCAGTGCTAAAAAGAAATGAGTTATTAAGCCACAACAAGACATGGAAGGACCTTAAATACATATTATTAGTAAAAGAAGCCAACCTGAAGAGGCTATATGATTTCAAATATGTGACATCATGGAAAAAAGGCAAAATCATGGATACAGTAAGATCAGTGGTTGCCAGAGGTCAGGGGAAAGGAGAGGATGAATAGGTAGAACCCAGAAGAGTTTTAGGACAATGAAATTTTTCTGTGTAATACTATAATGGCAGATGCATGCCATTATACATGGGCCCAAACCTATAGAATGTATGCCATCCAGAGTGACCCATGATGTAAATTAAGGACTTTGGGTGATAAGCACATGCCAACATGGGTTTGTTGATTATAAAAAATGTATCACTCTCTAATGAAGGATATTGATACTACTATCATGCATGTGGGAGGTGGGGGACAGGGATAAATGGGAATTCTTTGCACTTTCCTTTAAATTAGCTATGAACCTAAAAATTAAATTGTATTAAAATATATATTATATGAAATTAGACTGGAATATATATAGGAATATATATTTTCTTTGCATGAAAATATCTTCCTACTTGGCCTTCTGTGGTTGAATATTCTATATTAAAGTTAAAGCATAGCTCTTTCAGAGGCTCCCAGATGAAAGTAAATACCCATAGAGAGATTAAAATAAACAAACAAAACTGCAGAAACTTTTTTTTTAACTTTTTATTTTTTATAAACATATAATATATTTTTATCCCCGGGGTACAGGTCTGTGAATCACCAGGTTTACACACTTCACAGCACTCACTGTAGCACACACCCTCCCCAATGTCCATAATCTCACCCCCCTCTCCCAAATCCCCTCCTCCCAGCAACCTTCAGTTTGTTTTGTGAGATTAATAGTCACTTATGGTTTGTCTCCCTCCCAATCCCATCTTGTTTCATTTATTCTTTTCCTACCCCCTTAAGCCCCCATGTTGCATCTCCACTTCCTCATATCAGGGAGATCATATGATAGTTGTCTTTCTCTGATTGACTTATTTCGCTAAGCATGATACCCTCTAGTTCCATCCATGTTGTTGCAAATGGCAAGATTTCATTTCTTTTGATGGCTGCATTGTATTCCATTGTGTATATATACCACATCTTCTTTATCCATTCATCTGTTGATGGACATCTAGGTTCTTTCCATAGTTTGGCTATTGTAGACATTGCTGCTATAAACATTCGGGTGCACGTGCCCCTTCGGATCACTATGTTTGTATTGTTAGGGTAAATACCCAGTAGTGCAATTGCTGGGTCATAGGGTAGTTCTATTTTCAACATTTTGAGGAACCTCCATGCTGTTTTCCAGAGTGGTTGCACCAGCTTGCATTCCCACCAACAGTGTAGGAGGGTTCCCCTTTCTCCGCATCCTTGCCAGCATCTGTCATTTCCTGACTTGTTCATTTTAGCCATTCTGACTAGTGTGACGTGATATCTCATTGTGGTTTTGATTTGTATTTCCCTGATGCCGAGTGATGTGGAGCACTTTTTCCTGTGTCTGTTGGCCATCTGGATGTCTTCTTTGCAGAAATGTCTGTTCCTGTCTTCTGCCCATTTCTTGATTGGATTATTTGTTCTTTGGGTGTTGAGTTTGCTAAGTTCTTTATAGATTTTGGACACTCGCCCTTTATCTGATATGTCGTTTGCAAATATCTTCTCCCATTCTGTCAGTTGTCTTTGGTTTTGTTAACTGTTTCCTTTGCTGTGCAAAAGCTTTTGATCTTGATGAAATCCCAATAGTTCATTTTTGCCCTTGCTTCCCTTGCCTTTGGCGATGTTCCTAGGAGGAAGTTGCTGTGGCTGAGGTCAAAGAGATTGCTGCCTGTGTTCTCCTCAAGGATTTTGATGGATTCCTTTCTCACCTTGAGGTCCTTCATCCATTTTGAGTCTATTTTCGTGTGTGGTGTAAGGAAATGGTCCAGTTTCATTTTTCTGCATGTGGCTGTCCAATTTTCCCAACACTGTTTGTTGAAGAGACTGTCTTTATTTCATTGAACATTCATTCCTGCTTTGTCGAAGATTAGTTAACCATAGAGTTGAGGGTCTATTTCTGGGCTCTCTACTCTGTTCCATTGATCCATGTGTCTGTTTTTGTGCCAGTACCATGCTGTCTTGATGATGACAGCTTTGTAATAGAGCTTGAAGTCCGGAATTGTGATGCCACCAACTTTTGCTTTCTTTTTCAATATTCCTTTGGCTATTTGAGGTCTTTTCTGGTTCCATATAAATTTTAGGATTATTTGTTCCATTTCTTTGAAAAAAATGGATGCAGAAACTTTTATGTAGATAAGATTACATACATTGTCACTTCCAAAGGATTTGTTTCAAACCCCTCTTTTTTTTAGTTTATTTAAGTTGCTTGGATTCTTTCAATTCCTCACACCCTACTTATGCTTTGTACATTGTGGCTAGATGGTAGAGTGTCCTTTATCTGCCAGCATCTCACAGATTCACTTTTTTTTTTTTTTACCCCTTTTGTTCCTTTCTCTTAAGAAATTAGAAAGATCTAAAAGGCATTTTGAGTGGGAATCCAAAATTCACACTGTACTAACTTAAATGCAGCTCAAAAAAACCTCTCCCACCCATGGCTTTAATATTTTTTAAATTTACAACAAAATTACAGTTCCCCTGTCCACTGTATGAGTATTTCCTCTTGATTGTTTAAGTCACAAGGACAGTGTAGGGTACAAAATGAGAAAAACTTATCTTACTGACTTGAAAGAAAATGCATAGTAAGGTAGTCTACTTCTTCAAGAAAATAAAATAGACCTACATTTTATTACCCAAGAAACAAAGAAGAAAGAACTTTCTCCTTGGAAAATGTCTTATTTTTATTCTTTTTAAAGATTTCCTCTCTACTAAAGGAGCAGATAAAAAAACAACTGAATAGAGAAAGAAGGCAATCGTATAGAGAATATGTGTAAGTTTAAAAAAATGATGCTCGAAGAAAAAATAATTAGTAAGAGCATCCAGGGGACATATAAAACGGCAGAGCTATAACAGGTTACTATTAGCAAAGGATATAAAGGGAAGCATGTCAGAGATTAGAAGCGATTATAAAGTCAAGGCACGCAGTGGGAAGGGTGGGCTTGTTACTTTTCAGGGACAGAAGGAGAAGCAGAATGCATCAAGGTGAGGGTTGCATTTCTTAATAGCTACTTTACCTCAGTCATTGACAACAATTATAATGGGAACAGGATGCTCAGGGCAATAAGAGTTAATGAGAAAAACATGTAACTGGGCAAAATTTGAGTCATATTTAGTTAAAAAAAATCTAAGTAACTTGGAAAGTATTCAAATCTGCAAATTATATGATATCCACTGTAGAATACTAATGTTTAAAAAGGTAAATCTAGCAATAGAACCATTATACCACATTCTAGAAAACTGTAGTTAATTTCTTTCAAGTTTTTTTTCTTTTTAAATTACAAAAACCTTACATGAGCCTTGTAAAAATAAAATAAAAAAATAAAAACTCTCCTTCATTATCCATCTTTCTTCAGATCTTCCAATTCCTGAACCAGTACACTGTCTAACCTTTAGGTAAACCACTGTCTAACCCTTAGGTAAACCACTACTGACAGCTTAGGGAGTATATATTCCAAGACTGCTTTTGAAGACTTAGACACACATCGCAAATATATGTACATAACAATTATAAATCCCTGTTTACAGAGATAAATAAATAAAACTTCTGTTTTATTTAGTTGAACTGAAATTGTATAAATTGTCTTAATTAGAAACCTAATCTCTACTTGCTGTGGATCCCTTCCCGCTTTGTCTGGTGCTGTGCCATAGTATGACAGCCACAGTCTCATGGCCACTGCAACAAGATCTCACGCATGGACCTGAATGCTGGTGTCTGAGCACGGCTGCGTCCACAAGACAGCCCCAATTCGCATCCAGTTTTTGACCTTCATTTCACCGATATCTTTCCCCTGCCTCCCCTCATTTTCAACTCTAAGGTCTCTTTATTTCCATGTATTCTCTATGTCCTACTCTTCTGGTTTGGAGACCATACCTCACCTAAAAAATGCAATAATAAAAAATGCAATAACATCCTCCTACTGTCTTCCTTTTCCCTATGATCTGTTTTATTGTTTTATATGTTAAAGCATGAGCCAAATCATGTGACTCTCCTACTTAAGCTTCTTTAATGGATGCCTATCTTGCCCCTAGTACAATTTAAGTTATTACAGTGATCTACAAGGCCCTTGTGATCTGGCCTCTTTTCCTGCAGGACTCATCCTCTTCTGTCTCCACCTGCTTACTCTGCTCTGGACACACTAGTCTCCCGGTTCTGTGAACCCACCAAACGTGTTTCCACCTTAAGGCCATTCTATTGCCTCATTATACCTTCTGCTTACAATGTTCTTCACAGAGATATTTTTAAAGTGTTTATTCAAAAGTTACTTTTTCACTGAAATGTTCCATGACTGCCCTATCTAAAATTTTGTTCTTCTATAGCTAATACTTCATATTTTCTTTAGAAGTCATCGCCAATATAGCATACATTTCATTTTTTATTGTACTTACAGTTTCCAACTCTACAATGTAAACTCCATGAAGGCAAATAATTCTATTCATTACTATATTCCAAGTCTCTAGTAATATGTCTACATATAGAAGGTCTTCAATAAATATCCTTTAAATGAATGAATGAATGAATGAATGAATGGCAGGAAATTTACTACTGCTCTTAGCCTATGCTGAAGTCATAGGAAATACTTCAAAGTTGTCTCAAATCTATTTTTTACTAGATTGGTAGTTTCTTTATTTTCATATTCTGTTGAATGGAAGAAATCAATTAAAATCTTGTTTTGTGGGGAACTTCCTTGGAAATGGCTAGACATAATTTCCATCCTAGGACTTGCTAAATATATCTGGTAATTATACCATTTTGAAAAATATGCAACCGCAAAGCCCAGGTTTAGGAAATTTTCACCGTCCAAATTCTTCTAACTTTCAATTCTCTCCTAGTTCTTGAAATATTTTCATAAAAGGGGAATGGTGAAACCTTGAGTTATTTTAGTCATGAGTACTCAGGGAACACAGAGTTTTAAAAAAAAATTTTTTTTAAGGTTTTATTTATTTGACAGAGAGAGACGGAACACAGGCAGGGGAAGTAGGAGAGGGAGGATCAGGCTTTCTGGAAGCCCGATGTGGGGCTTGAACCCAGAACTCCAGGATCATGACCTGAGCTGAAGGCAGATGCTTAACAACTGAGCCACCCAGGTGCCCCCTGACTTTTCACATTTAAAAGCCAATATTGACTTTTCTGTTCAGAAAAACTGTGTTATGTCAAGCATAGTAAATGAATGACTAGTGAATGATCAAGCATAGAAATCCCTAGTCATCACTGGGGATAATCACAGAATAGCATAAAATAACAGAAGCAAACAACAAAACTTATACTTTAGTATATCAAAGCATTTTTATTTACTTAGTTAGCTATGAATATATAATACTTTAATATGACTGGAATTAAACTACTCTTGATTTGCCTTCTCCTTGCCCCCACTTAACAGTATACATTGGAAAGTATTCCTTAATAGAATTAATGGTCTTATCTTATTCTTTTGAACAGGGCCAAGTCCTTAGTATGATTGTACTAAATATATATTATTGTTGCAGCATGAAAGGTAACATAATCAAATTATGACAATTTGAGAAGAGTTGAATAAATGGTCTGTGTACAAGAGTGTAGCTAAGGTGTAGAGAAAACAGAAAAGACAGTACAGAAATCTGAAGAGAGGCAGTAGGAGTTGCCAAAATTCAGGGAGTCTGAAATGAAGCAGTTAACCAGGGATTACTCATCTTGACCTTACTCCCCTTTCTCTCTTGGATCCCCAACCAGGATCCTGTTTGATTAAACTCAACAAACAAACAAAATACAAGGAAGCTCATTGACGTTGCCTTTTACCAGCCTCCAAGGACAGAGAAAAGGATGAAGAAGGGAAGAAGAAATAGCAGATTTTGATTTATCCTTCCAAAAAAATCTGTAAAACATATCATACACATACACATCTTCATATTGATTTCACCATCATGAGTTTTTGTACAGTCTAGAAATCTCTCTGCATCAGCACAGATAAACTTTCTCTTCTAGTATCAGCATAAATACAGTTGTACCATAAAACATTCAACATAATTCATCCTCTATAGATAAATTTTACATTGTTTTCAATTGTTTGTTACTAACAAAAATACTACAAGGGTTGTATATATATTTTCCACTCTTACAAATCTGTCTGTAGGCTAAATTACTAGACATGTATTTTTTTATTTGAAGGAAAGTATCTTTTTAAATTTTTTTAGTAGGAATTATATCATACAGGAAGTGCATATAACAGGTATGTAAAATTGCTAGTATTCAAGAAGCATCTCTTTGCCTTCTCCCATTCCCAGAAAGGTTAACTGAATCTTCATTTTTGTGATAATTATTTCTTTAAAATTATTGATCACAGTATTTATATATATATTAATTTCATACACATGTAATTGTACATTTGTGGGGTTTTTGTAATCTTCTGTTTTTGCTCAACTTTTGGTGAAAGTCTACCATGTTGTGGCATTTAGTTATGACTTAGTCATTTTCATTGTATAGCATTCTCTATGCCACATTGATTTTTTATAGTTTTCTTCTATTATAAAATATGTTAAAGTGGATAATCCTGTATATGTATCCAGGAAAACAAGGGGAAGATTTCTAGAAGAATTGCCTAGCCATAAAGTACCTGGACTTTTAATATATATTGCACAATGACAAACCATTTCCCCAAGACCTTTATAATCTATGCTTCTACTATCAATGTTGAAGTATTGCTACTGCTCTACCTCTTGACCCCTGATAATGTTAGATGTTGGCTTGTTGAGAATTTAGCTAAACTTCTCTGTATTATTGCTCTGCTGTGTATGCAAATCAGCAAGCTCGTCACTAAATGTAAGATACCCATAAAAGCAGCCTGGGCATTGGTCAGCACTACAGCCTACCAAAACGTACTGGCTCTACACTCGGGTTCTAGGGTCCAACTCTAATGATTCTACTACCATTGTACTAGTACTAAGGAGGCTGACCCCAAGCCCAGTGAGGTGGATTGAGGCACTCTAGACAGGTAAGCAGCCATCTACAAGTCCACGATAGGCACCAGGGATGTCCACGGCATATCTTTCCAGTGACAATTTGTAAGATCAACTCGCTGAAGGATAATAGAGAATTAGAAACTAGCTCAAAACTTTATATACCTTGAGATGCAAAATACTTTAAAAGATTGTGTAGCAGAGGGAGAATAAAGGTCCAACTGGCTGTTGAGTGTTTAATATCGGCTCAATGCCACAGAAATGAGACAATTTGCTGGTATTTCCAAGATCCCAAAATGCATTACCTTTTAAATGACCCCAGGACATTATCCTAGGGACTCACAGCTCCTCAGAGAATGTTCCACCTCTTGGGGGCAATCGCTCATTATGACTCTGGTGGCCCACTGGAACAAGGGCAATAACCAGAAGTTTTTAGCTCTTTAGACACAAAGAGCCTAAGTTATGGTAATTCCAGGTAACCCCTCTAAATTCCCCAAGGGAAACTCATTAGGCATAGCAGGTAAAACTGTAAAGGGAGTAAGAATTAAGCTGGATGAGTCGTATTTCCAAAACGTATCCAGGCCAGCAAAATTTGTATCATCATCATCTCTAAGCAATTTGCAAGGGGTTTATCCCCTTGAGTTCTGTATTACAAGACTCGTATTGGACAATTTGCCATCACTCAGGTTGCAAATGTGTGGAAGATGGTGAGACCATCAAAAAATTAAAATGGTAAGGGGAGAATTTATCTGGTGAACTCATGTTAGTAGAATTTAATACCAGAGGAGTGGGGTAATTGCCAGTAGTAACAAGGCAGCCTTTGGAAGAGACTGGTAGTTGGTATAGGGTGTTTAGAGACATGAGGGCAAGGAATTAAGAAATCTTACAGCCTGGGGTACATTGCCTGTCCTTTGGGGGGACCACCTATTGTTTAAAAGCTTGATGGGCATGTTTTTGAGTAGGCCATTGTGCCTCTCTGTAAGTCTGGTTGCTTGGGGCTAGCAAGCCAGATGGAAATTACACAAAATATCACATTCCAGCGCCCGTGACCAAACAGCCTGGGAGGTAAAATGGATACCTTAGTCTAAGTCTATAATGGCTGGTGGGCCAAAGGAGACAAGCACTACCTGGTTAAGAGGATTACATGATGGAAAGCTGCATTTCAGGAGGCAGTAGCTTGCAGGAGTCCTGTGAAGTATCCACGATGGTGTTTGCATAGTCATTATCTCCAGAAGAGGGCGCCAGTGGTCCAATAAAATCAATTTGCCGTCCTGAATATGGCCTGTGTCCCTAGGGCACATTTCCCCACCTGGGAGTCCTCCAGAATTTTGTTTGGTAGTAAAGGGAAAGATTATTTACCACCCCCTCGGTATGCCCAGTCAGTGAGTGTTGTCATCCCTCTATGGCCTGGTATAATATGGATCTACTCTGCTAGTGGGTATGGCAGATAGCAGAAATTGCCACCTCCACTTCTCCCACATCTATCCATGAGCCCTGATGTATGTAAGATATGACCCTCCCCCACTCTCCCTGAGGTCCTTGATTTTGCCATGGCTTTTGTCATTTCAGGTAGGGCAATGACTGAGGACGGGATTTCAAACAGTGGATAGGCTTCATCATACGTTTCATCATTATTGTCTTAGTTAAATGTGCTTCACAATGACTTGAGAAAACAATACCTACATCCTTTAACATATCTGGTACCCAGAGAATTGCTAGTCCTGTTGCTGAGGCATTACAGAATGGACTGCAGAGAGGTGAGCTAAACAACTCCATAATATTGTTGCCCTGACATCCATTTTATGTGACTAAGTGACCTGCAGGGGTCTTGAGCTGACGCTAGACCCTCCTGGGAGCATATATGCCTTAGAAAACATCCATCAGAGTCATAATAGACAGAAGTTCCTGATATGACTCCTACAATTGCCCGTGTCATAAGCACTCTCCCAGGGCTTTTCCCTTGTGTGCCCCTTAGATAAGGGGCAATGCTTACCAAATGTGATGCTTACCAAAACTCCATTCTTTTTGGCTTGAATTGGCCAATCTGGACTTAGCACAGACACACCAAATCACATCCAAGGCCCTAATAAAGGCACATGCCCCTGGTCCTGCTTCTCTTTTTGCCTACTTCTTGCTTCAACCTCCCTGTGTAGTATGCCATGTCTTCAAGCATACCATCTAACTCCTCCAGAAATTATGAGTAATAAACTTCTCTATTTCACTTTCCTTTGTGGTCTCTTGTTGATCCATGGCTCACCATCCAATAGCAGCGCTCTATTTACCAAATGTTAATTTAACAAAGTCCCAACATGGCTAGATGCCATTCTTGTAGATGTGAAATAAATTCTATTTGTGATTTTGACTGGTATTTTCTGAATTTAAGTTGAGGTTGAGTACTTAGCTTTCATATATTTACCAAGCATTTGAATGTCTTCTATATATATCTACTAAAGTATTTTGGCCCATTTTTCATTAATTTGTCTTTTTTTCACCAACATGTAGATATTAGTCTTGCATCAGTTACATGTGTCTCAAGTAACTTCTACTTGTAGCTTGCCTTTTATCTCTCATTATGGTATATATATATTTTTTTAAGATTTTATTTATTCATTTATTGGAGAGAGAGAGAGTACAAGCAAGCAGAGAGAGAGAGGAGGAAGCAGGCTCTCCGCTGAGCAGAGAGCTCGATGCGGGGCTCGATCCCAGGACCCTGAGATCACGACCCAAGCCGAAGACAGAGGCTTTAACCCACTGAGCCACCCAGGTGCCCCTCATTATGGTATATATTGATGAAAAAATCTTAATTTGTGACTTTTTATATGTTTATTTTAATTAAATATATCAAGGCAGAGGTCATTAAGATAGTATTCCATATCATTTTCTAAAATGAGTAGTTTTGACTTTCATATAGAGACTTTAATTCATCCAGACTTGCTTTTTAAGTGTGAAGTGATGCAAGATTTCAGTCTCATGATCTTGCATATAGATATACAGTTTTGTTAACAGTAGTTACTGAAATCCACCCCTTCCTACTGATCTTACAGTAAGATCTCAGTCATAAATGAAATTCCCACATATGTGGAAGACAATGTTTACAGTCAATGTTACATTCCACTGGTCTATTTCCAGGTACTATAATGTCTTCATAACTATAGAACCTATTATGTTTTGTCTTGATTATTTGCCAACCTATCTTTCATCTTTTCCTACTCAACAACATCTTGGCTTTTGAACTTCTACCTATATTCCAGAAATCTAAACATGAATTTGGTGACGGCTGTTGTTTTTATAATATTGAATTCTTCAATCTATGATTATGATATGTACCTTCACTTACTTAGTTTTTCTTAAATTTCACTCAATAACATTTTATAATTGTATAATAATTCTAAGAACGGAATAACTCGAACAGTCCAATGCTCCTAGTGATAGCAATTAGAAAAGTGGTTGAAATAAGTTAAAATTTTTTTCGAAGACATTGGAGTGCTACCAAGGAAACCAAGAATTAAGGGAAGAAATTTTAAAAAGGAAGAGCTGTGAGGGTGAAGTGAGCCAACATTTTATGAGAAATTCAGGATGACAGTTGATAAAAAGAAAAGGACAAAGAATTGAGCAATAGATAATAAGTCTCATGAGACCAGAGGAGGGGAAATGCAGACATGAGAGATTAGAAATTGGAAAAGTAATTCTAGTTATTGTGGAATTTTATCTTAATACATTTTTTGTACCATTGTACAGGTAATGACAAATATTAGATGTCTTCAGCACTTTAAGTGCTGATATTTGATCATGTTTTTGGACTTATCATCAATTTCACTGATATAATTTTCATTTTCCTATTAGCTTTACCTGCGGATTTTTTATTTCAGATATTGTATTTTTCACATCCCAAACTTCCACTGAAAATATTTTTTTCTATTTCTCTCCTGACATGTCCTATTTTTATATTCTTTGAGTGTCTTATGTTTAATTTCATGAAGCACAGTTTTGCCCATGTCTTTGAAGCCCTTTAATGATAATTGCCACATTTGGGTTGTCTTGAGATTGCATCTATTGATTGTCTCTTTCTTTAAGAATGATTTGTATTTTCCTGACTCTTTGCATGTTGGGTACTTTTGGATTGACATTATGAGTATTAAATTTTACAGACTGAATTTTGTAGTATTCTTCTGATAAGTGATGATATTTTTATTTTAGCTGGAAGTTAATCTCCTTAGGTTTAGACTTCAGGTTCTGTCATGCTTGACTTTGGTGGTGGTTCATATCTCAGTTAATAATACTTTCAATCTGTCCCATTCTTGCAAAGTCCAGGAGTGAGTAAGAGACATTATCATTGTTTCTATACAGAATTTGGGCTTCCTTTTTTGGCTTTCTCCCTTCCAGTATTCCCCTAGTATCTGGCAATTTTCTCCTAGGTCTTCCACACAGAAATATGTTAAACTTTCTATTGAAGTTTTAGCCTCCATCCACTGTTACCACAATTTCAGCTCCTGTCTTAGAAGGGCCACAGAAATGGATGTACTTTTTTCACTATGAACTTTTCACTTAATTCACTTTTCAGTTCTTTTCCAAAGTCTACATGCATTGATCATTTTCCAGAGTCCTTCAATAATTGACTAATTATAGAAATTATAGTTTATAGTTTACAGAAGTTATAGTTCTTATCTATGGCAGGGCCATTTTTTTTTAAAGGAAATCATTGCCTTAAGAAAAAGCAGAATTCTCTTCCTCTACCTTTTACCACGACTTCTGTTTATTTGCTAGAATTCCTCATCTATTCAAATGCACTGCCCAATCTTCCACTAAATCTGCCAACATACATGTCTTTTTTATAGTAAAGTTCTTGTCTGTTTATTCCAACACCTGGAGATCTCTGCATCTTTTTCTCCTAAGTTTTTTTTTCCCCTCTTAATTCTCATATATCCTTCTTCTTTGCATGTATCGTAATTTGATATTATACTAGACAGTCATGTAAAAATACTGGTTGAGGGTTGTTGGAGGAGAAGTGGGTAGGAAGAAGGGGTAACTGGGTGATGGATATTAAGGATATTAAGGATGTAATGAATACTGGGTTCTTTATGCAACTGATGAATGACTGAACGCTACCTCTGAAACTAATAATAGAGTATATGTTAACTAGTTGAATTTAAATAAAAGAAGTTTAAAACAATGGAGGCTGAAGAAAATAATATATACTCCAGAAAAGGACGTGTGTCTTTTCCTGACAGGCTGCTCGTACCAAAGGCTGAGTCGATGTAAGCTGCTTTGAGCTGGGTCTGAGCTTTATTACAGCTTTAGTTAGATTCACTTCACCACATGCTTCAAATATTTTGAGAGCAGGATCAAGATTTTATTTTCAGTAGAGCTTTGAGTCTCAGCACTTGTGAGACTTTGCATATCTCTATACTTTACAGCTCAGCAGCCAATTTTCAAACTTGTTGGAGACCTTTGTCTGCGTGACAGCCTAGCCACCCACTTTTTTTGTTGTTGTTTCTCTAGTGGGGAATTGCCTTTGGTTCTCAGAACTCCTCTGGGCATGTATTGATTTAGGAGAACTCTCTTCACCCTGCTGCTCTGCCCCTTGTCTTTGGAGGGCCATTTCTGTGTCCTTGGTGAAAGCTCTGTGGCCCCAGAGGGATTTCTCTCAGCTCTCCCAGCCTTCAGAGATACACACTATGTTTTACTCAGTGCCCTGTGTCCCAGAGAGATTGTTTTTATCTCTTGACCTGTCCACATGGTCTTGTGGAAATGCACTGAGGGGGAGAAATCTTTTTCAACTCTCTCGCCTTTTATCAGGCTTAAATTCAGTAAACTGTTCATCTAGTGAAGACCTATGGAGAATTATGCATGCAGACTTACTAAGTCACTGGGGATCCTCTAAAGTCTACTCCTTCATGCCAGGCTACATGTTGACATTAAATACAGCTAAATGTGTGGCTGGTTTTTCCTTACCTCATCTATAAAGAATCCTTCCTCTTTCTACCTGAAAGTAGTCATGGGTATCTCCTCCCCTAGGAGAGACATAACTTTCTGCATCTTCAGAAATGTAGTTTTTTTCTTTGTTGGTTGGTTTTGTTTTGTTTGTTTGTTTGTTTTTAAGTCTTTGCCTTCTCTGCTCAGAGAAGTGTTTTACCTTATGGTAAAACACAACAGGAAGTGAAATGGTTTTTATCTTATCCAGCTTGTTCTCATTGTTAAGATAGAAATAACAATTCCATGTGGCCTTTTATATTCTAACTAGGACCAGAATTGTGTCCCTGAGTTTTCAGTTTTCTTCTATAGTCATTTTTTCTGGTTTTGCAGGCATATGTATAGATTAGAAATCTAGACTTGTACCACCATCTTCCCAAAATTCCTGCTTGTTTTCCATTCTTAATCATGTTTGCATGCTGAAAAAAATCAAACCATTATTTTTCATATTTATTGCAAATTTCTGCACAAGCATCAAACTCTGAACTGAAAAGAACGTTAGTGACAACTCTATTCCCAATGTTACATATGGAAAATTGGTTTCTTAATTTTTACATTAAATGTTATGAGATTTTAGAAAAATGATATTAAAGATTAATTTGAAAGTACCTGATACCCATTTAGATTTAATTTGAAATAATTTATGATATGTGCTTATTTCAATCTTTTTATTTTTAAGGAAATATTTTAAAAACTTAGAGCAAATCAAAACATGCTAAGAGAAAATAATAAGATGCACAAACTAAAGTTAGAAATAAAGCAAACATCAAACAACTTGTGCCAAGAAACACCTCGAAATACTTGACGAATAATAGTGTCAGATATATAACAATATCTAATATTGATTAGATAGTATGTTCTAAGATTTTGAACCTTCATTATTCTATTATGTTTTTCATATTTTAAGAAATATCCAGTGGATTTTTAAATTTCAGATGTTGTATTTTTCAGATCCAGAATTTCCCCACTTTTTTTTTTTTTTTTTTTTTTGTCTATTTCTCTGCTGACATGTCCTATTTTGGGGACAGATTGGGAAAGTCTGACATTTGAATGGTGTGTCAGTTATCAATCCATTTTCTTTCAACTCCAAATCCACTCTTCATTGTCTCTCTTATAATATTGGAACATTTCTCCATCACTAACTGGCATAATATTAAGCTTATCATTACTAGGCACTCTGATGTATGTTATTCTTGGCAAGATTTACACTCCCTGTGGGCCGTTTCCTCTGTCATCCCAAAGAATGAATTCCCAGTGAGTTCTACTCTAGTGGTATCTCCCCATGGATGAGATGAGTTAGGTGGCTTCACAATGAATTCTAAAGCATGACACATCCCCGTGGGTAGCTTTCCAGTAAATGCTGGAGATACGGCACTTCACTAACTTCTCTACTCTCCAGGAGGCCAAGCTGCAAGTAGGTCTGGATCTTGGCCCTGGTATTATACCTCTTCCACATATGTTCCTTACTAGGATGCTCAGCATCAGCCCTAGGGATAGTTGCTGTTCCACAGAACTACTATCTCTATACGCTTTAGAATATGCTTTATAGCTAGTCCAACAACTCCAATCTCCTGTTCAAATTAATGCATCAATTCTATTTCCTGACAGGACCCTGAACAATTCAGATGAGAGTACTACCAAAGAAGTGGGACAGGACAGGTTCTAAGGAAAAGTTGTCCATTCTGGTTTCAAAACCCAGAGGGGAAAAGAATATGTTAATAAACAATATTAGTAGATTGTTGTGGAAATCTAGGATGACAATATTGAAAAATTGTAGGAGTTTAGAAAATTACAACAAACTTAATCTGGAGACTGAGAATGTAAAAGCAGTTTATAGGGGCACCTGGGTAGCTCAGTCCATTAAGTGTCCAATTCTTGATTTCTGCTCAGGTCATAATCTCAGGGTTCTGGTGTCAAAACTTGCATTGGGCTCTGCACTCAGTGGGGAGTCTGCTACTTTGCTTCTCTCTCTCCCTCTGCCCCTCCCCCTGAACACAAGGGTTTTTCTCTCTCTCAAATGAATAAATAAATCTTTAAAAAAAAAATAAAAGCAGTTTATACTCAGACACAGGCAGGCAACTTCACAGAAGTATTTTAATGGGGATTAGGGATAAAAGAACTATATTAAAAATACAGAGCTATTCTCTGTCACTAAGAATAGGCAATACCCCTTCTTAACATGAGTGGAGAATTAGTCTCGTTATCAAGACATATTTAAGCACAAGGAAAAAATTCCGGGCATAAATGCTAGAATTACAGGTAATTTTTACTTTCTACTTATACACTTTTTAAACATTTCATGTAATTAATATGTATTACAAATGTAATTAGAAAAATGTAAATTAAAAAAAAAATTAACAAATGGCCCTGAACTATAAAAGTTTAGATTATGTCTCAAAACAAGTCAAAAGTACAACTGATATTTATAGGTAAATATCAGGTAAAAAAAACAAGATTATCTTAATGCTGATAACAATGTATTACTTTGGACTACTAAAATATTTTCTACTAAAGTTAAGAATGGGACAAGATGAGGCTGATAGTGGAGATATCAAGTGTCTCCAGACCATGATGGAGGGAAGCACACTGTGGATACTGTGAAACAACTAGGTACCACACCTGCCAGTTTCTTTTGTCAATAATTCTTATTACAGTTAGGTATGACTAATGAAGAAAAATGTATACTTACCAAGATGGTTTCCTTACATCAGTGATGAATCATGATGAATCATGAATATGAATCAAACTTTCTTGTAGTATCTACTACTGAAGAGAAAAACAACAGAAACAAACAAAACCCTAAGTCATTTGTTCACTTCCCCCGCCTGACAACTGCATTTGGTTCTTTTTCAAATTTTGGAATATTGTCCTAGAAATCTTGAATCTAATATTATTATAATCTAAATATTCTGCACTTTCTATATTGAACAACTATAAGTACTTTCTGAGGTAAGCCTGAACGTTATTGTTGGCAATAAAATTGACAAAAAAGACTGTGATGTAATTATTAATCCATTCAACAACCATTTATTTTATATGCATATATGTACTTGGATCTAGATATTGTATTAAACAAGGAAGGCATGGAGTCTATTCCTCAGAAATGAATGGTCTTTTGAAGAAGATTAGATATGAAATTCAATCCACACTTAAATCAATCTTTAGGTAGTTAGAAGAAATTTCAGGATTACTAAATTATGCTTATTTCATAGAATTTGATTATATTTTGCAAACTGTTTTTATAATTATTAATTCTAAAAAATTATCTAACAGAAAAGATGAAATGAGCAATTGACATTAGAGTTTCTTGTCATTTAGCTCTCCTTGGTACTTTTGCAGTGTTTCTACATAGCAGTGGTTGATTATGTGAGAAAACTGCTGAGAGTCTGTCTAGTCTTTGTGAAGCCAAACACTGTGTTGTTACAATTTTGATTCTTCCATAATAAAAATATATACTCTCAGGTAACTTCAAATCTCTAACGAACAATTTTTAAATAGCAGTTTCTATTACTAAAACTAAAACTAAAACTAAAATAAATCTCTGACTCAGTAGATATCTTATCATTATATATGATGATTAAGAAAAAATGAGACATTTTAGGAAAACTTTTAGGTGAATTTTATCTAATCCTTAGATGAATGTTTGGCTCCAGAGAACAGTATATTCTGTTGTGTCAGAGTCTACTGAGTAGACAATAATCTGGTTTAACTAATCAACTTATAAACTTTAAAAAATATGTTGGAAATTGAACAAAACAGCACAATATATATATATATATTTTTTTTTTCTCATTTGAGTGGCTTGTTGACTGGACTGACCGAATTGACTGGGTTTATTTTTCATCTTATAAAAATATCTAAAATAACAGATGGCATAAAATCATGGAGTGGTTTTCACATGGACAAAACTAGTAAAATTAAAAGTGACAAGGACAAGCATTATAAGACTCATCTGATTTAGAAATGTACACATTTAAATTTATATAAATCAGTGTATAGCCTTTACATAAAATATATAAAAATGACCCTAATGATGTCTTAAGAAGCCAATCATGAAATCAGTCAAGATGTATTATGCCTTACTTATTGCACTTGGATAAGGGAAAGATATTCAGCTGTTTTAATTTTCTCTTAAGGCAGATATAGAAAAGCCCCATTTTACTCAAATTCCTTATTTGGCCACATGTTGAAACAGCATGTTGAGCAAGAGAAGATATGATGTGACTTGGAACATCAGACCTTGGAAAGGCCTGTGAAAGTTTTGTGTCCATCTGGTTACTTTTCTTCAGGGCATTGATAATTCTACTGGTTGGAATCCAGTCCAACTCATACAGATTTAAATTAATTTCTCTCTAGAACCTTTTATATTTTAAGTGTGGCCTGAGGACAAGCAGCATTGTTATCACCTAGAAATTTTTTAAAAATGCAAAATTTCAGGTCCCACCCTGGACCTACTCAATCATTACCTGCATTTTAGCAAGATCCCTTAGAGTTGCATATATACGTTAAATTTTATTGTACAGAATTTCCTTCCTATCCCTCCAATCTGTCTTTCCAATGAAAGAAATGACCACTGAGCATAAACTACTAAGCACACATTGGATTATGGAGTCATGAGTTAAATCATGTGGTTCTAAAAGCCCAGCCCTGATTTATAAGAAGACTGGACTGTGTTCCCCAAAACGAGATTCTGTCTTTTGCTTGTAATGGAAGTACACAATCAATGACAGCTCTTGAAGTCCTACTAGCAACTTCAACTGATTCTATTCAAATACAGCTGAGGTGACCTTTATTTGGTAGTTGTGCTTTGGCAATGCAATCTTCTTGTGTTTTGAAGAGCATGGAATGCCATTGGTACAAGGGCAGGCAGGCTTCTGTAACAGTAAGTAAATTGTGATACTCAGGAGACAAAGATTTGGTCCTGAAACTTCAACTAACTAGCTCTTTAGCATGGGACGCACCTCATGTTTGATTTTATATTTCATCTGCTAAGATTCTTGAGTGGTACTTAATAGGTGTAAATTACATTTTTGTTTTAAAAAATTCATTAAGTAATGAATCAGTCTTAAGAGTCAATCTTAAACAATTCATTTAATGTCACTATATTGTAAGTTTCATTAAATGTTGACTGAGAGGGTTATTTCTAAGACCTCTTCCAGTTCTGATATTCTAACATTCTGTGAGTTCTGCTATTATTTTATGCAGGGACATTCTGGGGAAAATTGTTATTGCATCAAATTGTGAATTTTTAAAAGTGTATGTCTAAGTGATGCATAAATAGTCAGCTGGGATGGGAAAACTTAGAACTATCCTGCCTTTTAAAAAATACATGTTGATTTTTCCCCCATTTTCTTGTATGGTTTCTTTTTTGATTCTTTAATCATCTGCAAAGACAGGTTTAATACCTATGCTAAAATTGAGTGGTATTTAAGAATTAAATTTATTGAGCATTTTATTTTGTTCCTGTTTATTGCTGGTGTGGGGGGTGTATGAGAGCTGGGCACTGAAAAGAATGCAAGTCCAGAGAACCTCCTCTCCATGTTGATGGTTCTATTGCAGAACAATACTTCAATGGCCTGCTTAAGGGATTATATGAGTAAACATCAATGGATTTGCAATTGCCTTAGCCCTCACATTCAGCAGGACCTGTGCATATTCTACTCATGGATTCAATTTCTACTTTCTACTATGGCAGTAAAGTAGTTAATGCAAATTTTCATACACAGCGAAAAGCTACAGCTCCGTGCTTCCTTCTGTTGTTTTGGCCTCCAGCGAAATGCTGCATTTAGGTTGTAGCAGCACCTTTCAAAAGAGACATAGGCAGAATAGAGAGTTCGGAGGAGAGCCACAAAAATGATAAAGGGTTTGGAAAATTAGACCTATGTGGGAAGGTTAAGGGAAGCGGGCATGTTCTGTCTGGAGAAGAGAAGACTGGGGGGAGACATAACTGTCTGCAGATTCGTTAAGGGATGTTATAAAGAGGAGAGGGACCAATTCTCATTAGTCAATGAGGACAGAACAAGAAGCAATAGACTTCGATTCCACAAGGGAAAATTTAGGTTAAATATAAGGACTAACTTTATAACAATATGAATAGTTGGGAATGGCACTAGCTGCCAGGGGAAGCTGTGGAATCGTCATCATTGGAGAGATTCAAGGCAGAAACCCCACACCCATTGATCAGGAATGACTTAGTAATAATAAAATCAATCCCGCTGTGATTCACGGCGATAGATTAGTGCCCTAGCATAGGTCCTTCCAACCCAAATGATTATATGATTAAGATACCAGCACCCAAGGGGAATTGATCTGTGTATAAGGGAGGGAAGAGAAACTCTTTACAAGCCACAGCTGTAAATCTGGACATTAAGTAATCTCGGTTGTTTTGCTAAGTGAGAGACCAAATCAGCTTAGGAGGTATGTAGAAAGACTCCATTAGAGAGTACAGCATTTATCCTAAAATATTAATCTGACTTTGTCAATGTTTCAGATAGCAAAATTGAGACCCATAACATTATTAATTTGCATGACTGGTATTCCGTTCAGATATGCTAAACAATATTTTAATTATCAGCCCGAATTTGGAATATTTTCATGATCTGAAAAATAAAAACTAAAAGTAAGATAATTCTTTGAAAAATAACTTTTCTGAGGCAGAGTTAGGGGCTTTTATTTTTAAAAGGCATTGAAATGCTCTTTTTGCTTCATACACACCCGAGGGTTTTACTTGATAGGCATGCAACTCTAATTAAGATCCACGATCCACATAATTCAATCGCAGTGTGGGTCAAAATTACCAATTCAATTTTTTAATCTTAAAATTGATTTCTACGACTGCAAGTCCCAGAGTGAATTTCAGTATTATCCACAGCGTTCTAGTTCTCCATGCCTTCTTATCACATTGCCTCTTGCCAACAGTGCAGCAGTTATTTTGAATCTCTGAAAAGGCACTGTTTAATTTTTGAGTTCACTTTTCCCTTTTTCACCTTTCCAGCTTACCTTTAAGGAAAAAAAAAAAAAAAAACCTCGCTGCTCCAGCTCCCCTGAGTAGGCTGTGTTATTACTACCCTCGACATCATCAGGGTTACAGAGCTTGCTGCAGTAGATCATGCCTGTGCTGTCGTGGTGATGATATATGATGGAAAAAGCCATCCATCTGAACATTCGAGGCACGAAGGCTGGAGCAGTAATGAGGTAGCCCAGCACAAGCCTGGCACGCACAGAAGTGGACATTTACCCCCAAATAAAAGTGGACTACTCTGTAAACGGAGAATCTTTAGATGGGAAAGAAAAACCCTAGAAGATGATTTCTTTCTTTCTCCTCTCTCTCTTTTTTTTTTTTTTTTTTTTTTGCTTAGAGACCTTTTATGTCTCCCAAAACATTAAAAAATAATGGGTTCCTGAATTAAAAACCTTTCAAAGCTTCTCACTGCTATTTCCTCCTTTTACTTTTTCCCTGTGTCTCATATATATTTTTCTCTTTTATTCCGTCTGCTGCCACCCCAAACTCAGACTCTGACAATCATTCCTCTGGAATCCTGAAGTGTTTTTTCTCTGCTCGAATATACCTTTCATACCACGGCTAGACTCATCCTAGTAAACGCTATGTTCATCATATCACTCTTCTAATCAGAGATTTTTAAGTTTTCTCTATGCTCTACCAAATATTGTTCACATGCCTTGCTTGGCATAAAAGGCCCTGTAAAATTCCATCTTTGCTTGTTTTTCTTGCTGTAAGGTACTGTACATTGTCAAATAGGACTTCTGGTCTTTTGTGATTTGCTTTCTTATCCAGACCCTACCTTGATAAATAAGACAAACAGTATTTCAGGATATGCTTTGACTTTTTATATCATTGCAGCTTGCCGAACCCTCCACCTGAGATACAAAGTAAATAATGGGGCAAGTTTTACTGTGAGACACCTGAATTTAAATGTCCTAGTTATAACCTTAGGGCAGGCTGTGTCATCGCTCTCTCAGTTTCATCATCAGTAAGAATGGGGATAACAGTACCATTTCAAAGAATTCTTGTGAGGAATGAATGAGAAAATGTATGTAAAAGAACTAGTACATAACAGTCAACAAACACACCTTCTATTGCATTGTTTTGATATTATTATTAATGCTTTGATTCATTCTGTAAAGGTGATTTTCATGCCACCTTCTCTGAGGGTTCCTCACCTCATTTTTTATTTTTTTATTTTTTTTTAAAGATTTTATTTATTTGACAGAGAGAGATCACAAGTAGACAGAGAGGCAGGCAGAGAGAGAGAGAGAGGGAAGCAGGCTCCCTGCTGAGCAGAGAGCCCGATGCGGGACTCGATCCCAGGACCCTGAGATCATGACCTGAGCAGAAGGCAGCGGCTTAACCCACTGAGCCACCCAGGCACCCTCATTTTTATTTTGATTGAGGTTTTCCTCTTCTGATCTAGTACAGAATTTTTCTGTCATATCTTGCCATCTCTGATATTTTCCATGTGAGAAAAGAAAGTCCTCTCCAGAATATCTTGGAGGTAGGAACTGTATCTCTCATCTATCTCCCACAACACCTGAAAGTGATCAACACATGATGGTCATTCAACATATTAATTTGAATGAATCAATATTTGTATGTGTTCCTTGTTTTCCCCAAGCTTAAAGAGGTTTTGGATTTACTTGAAAGGCTCTAACTCTACTGGAATAAAACCCAGGCACTTTTTGGTTGGCAGGACAGATAAGTACAACTGGCTGTTATGCTCTCACAATGGAAGTAAAGTTGAAGCTAGTTTTATGGTAGGACTAATTTTCTACCTCCAACACTTAAACATTCTTTAATAGGAAAAAAAAAAAAAACCCAATCTAAAATCTTAAAGTCTACTGTGCATCCTAATTTAAGTAACTAGATTTCTTCAAGCTGCTCTGCACGTAGTGGTACTATTTCTAAACCTAAGCAACTGGCATGCTGGTAAGCTTGTCCTCATTTCAGGTTTTAGCCCTTTAATTTTAATCCATTTTGCTCTAAGAAATATGTCTACAACTCTACCACATGAAAAGTACATAATTTTCAAGCTTTCTTCAAGTACTTTTGTAAGCTGATTCCTACGAAAACACAGTACAGTTCACATCTAAATTTCCTTTTTCTTTTTGGAGTTCAATAAAATTTGGTTTGATGAACAATAAAATGGAGGTGGAGCTAGATGGCAAAAATTTTTTTCTTGCAATCAATTAACAGCACAGTATGTAGGCTTTCAAGGTCACTGTTGCCAGCAGAGATCTTTAAATTAAGGGTCAGGTCAGCCCCTTCTCTACTTTGGGGTCACTAGTAACTCCAGTAACTACAGTGACACAGCCTGCACACCAGCTTCTTCCACTACCAGGTTCTCCCCTGCTGTGTTTTGTCCAGGAGCATTGGCCTTCTGGGCTTCCTGCCAGCCTTCCTCACCTTTGCATGCACTCTCCCCAGACCATGACTGCTCCCTACCTCTTCTGTATGGAGATATTTATCTTTCACAGTTTGCATTAAAAATGTCTTCCTTAGGAAAGTTTTTACTGACTTATATTACACCCCCACCTCACTGATGAGTCTAGACTAGTTTGCACTGCTAGAAATGTGCTATTCTGTTCCTTTATGGTACCTATTACAGTTGTAATAAAATAATTAATTTGTGCACATACTTGCTTAAGATCTATTTCTCTGGATAGAACCTAAACTCAATGAGTGAAGAAAAACGTTTGACCTACTCACTTCTGTGTCTCCAAGGCCTATCCCATAAAAAGCCCTCAGTAAAATTGTCATGAGTGAGTAGAAAAAGTATATCACTAAACTGGCCATTTCCTAGTGAAAAATCAGGTAGCAGGCCATCCATTTCTTCCATCACGAACTAAGAAAACAAAACAAACCAAAACTCTTCTTTCTGAAAAGATAACCTAAAAATCTTGCTGAGATTTTTAATCACTGTGCTAAAATGAATAAGAAAAAGCAGAAGAAAAGGAAAAATACCCACCCTTCCCAAAATAAAAACAAAAACAAAGAACCCAAAACACTTCCCTTGCTTGGATTCAAAATGGGGAAATGAATCATCCCTCACTGGTAACTGATGGCACTAACATTTTTTAGGTAATTTAATATAATTTTTATAGTGAAAACAGATAGTTATTCTTACTTATAGGAGACATTTATTTCTGTAAAGTTCTTCCTGATTAGTAACATTTTAATATCTTGATCTTCCTAGGAAGATGACATTGAGTTATCTAACCTTTCACTATTTCTTTAGTGCTTGTATATTCTATTATCTAAAGAACAGTTTCTGATAACAAGAAAAATGCTGTGGGCTTCAAATATGTGACTGCTCTTATTTCTCCTCTGTTAGGCAGGCTGGAGGTGGGGAAGCAGATAATCAGTGGGACTGTATATCCCTTTATGTGCTCCATTTCAATGACCAGATTATAAGATTTTCTCTTGGACTTTTCAGAGTAAACATTTTTAGTGTATACTTCTCAAACTTGGACAAGCAATAAAGAGATAAGAGGTGACTTATCACCTCTAATGACTAAATTCTTAACTTTATCATCTGGAGAGCATTATCATTTGCTAAATTTCATAGGATTTATTGTCGCCCCTCCTGACACCCTCAAAGAAAGCCGTTTTCACTCTTTTTTGAAAAGGGATGGTCATAAGTGAGTAATGACAACAGTGGGTTGATAAATATTCCTTAGAAATAGACAGGACCTTGGCTAAGTCTTACTGTTTTGATTAGTTTCCTCTCTTGCCTTCCCTTCCTTCCCCTTCCCTTCCCTTTCTGTCCCTCCTTCCCTCTCTTTTTCCTTCCTTCCCTCCCTCCTCCTTTTTTTCTTTTTCTTTCTTTCTTTCTTTCTTTCTTTCTTTCTTTCTTTCTTTCTTTCTTTCTTTTCTTTTCTTTTCTTTTTTTCTTCTCTTCCTCTTTCTGTGTGTGTGATGCAGCTTATGTTTCCTAGTTATAATGAACATGGCCTCTGGGATTAAGCGGCCAAGTTCAATTCTATGTCTATCTCCTTACAGGGAGTTTGGTATCGGGCAGATTACCATTGTTCACCTTACTTGACCACTGATAACACCTACTTCACAGAACTAAATAAGATGACCTATGTGAAGTCTCTAACACAGTGCCTTATGCATATTAAGTACTAAGTACTAGCTATTATCACCACACATGGTATGGATTCTGGTTTTCTATTTTTATCACCAAGTCTTCAAAAAGTTCTATGTCTTCTCCCTACATTCTTTATTTTAAATAATATTTAGCAGAATTGTTCTGCAGTTTCTCTTCCCAGTCTTCCCAGCTGTTAAACCCTTAAAGGCCAGTCCAAGAACTGCTGCTACTTTTCTTTATATGAGCTGCCTTTTGAGGCAGACTTATTCATTACAATGTCAAATATAGGTTTACATTTGTGTTCATTGTGATTCCTTCCTCCACTTCCATTTCTGTTCCACGGCCACTAGGGCTTTCAACAGCCCATCCCCCAAAGACTGCCTTTCCTGCTTGGCTCCCACACCGAAATATACCACTCCTAAGCAATTCTCTTTCTTTCTCTTTCCCTCCCTCCCTTGCTGTCTCCCTCTCTCTTTCTTTCACTTTCTTTCTCTCTCTCCCATCATGGAAGAACCTATTTATTTACCACAGAAAAATCTCACAGTTCTGACAGTGCTGAAGGAAAAGTAATGATTCCCTGAAAAGTATATATGTACATATATTAGTAAAACTATCCCACCAAATGGTATCACTTGACCTCAGAACACTTTTTAGGTTCTGCTTTTAAAACACCTCAACATAAATAGGAGACAGTCAGAGAAGTTGTTTCTCACTTCATCCCTCTTGCTGTTCAAAGGATAGGATGATGATGGGGTGCCTGGTTGGCTCAGTGGGTTAAAGCCTCTGCCTTCAGCTCAGGTCATGATCTCAGGGTCCTGGGATCAAGACCCACATTGAGCTCTCTGCTCAGCAGGGAGCCTGCTTCCCTTCCTCTCTCTCTGCCTGCCTCTCTGCCTACTTGTGATCTCTGTTTATCAAATTAATAAATAAAATCTTTTAAAAAAAAGGATACACACACAAAACAGATAATCATATCAAAAAATGGGCAGAATATATGAACAGACACTTCTCCAATGAAGACATACAAATGGCTATCAGACACATGAAAAAATGATCATCATCGCTAGCTATCAGGGAGATTCAAATCAAAACCACATTGAGATATCACCTTACACCAGTTAGAATGGCCAAAATTAGCAAGACAGGAAACAACATGTGTTGGAGGGGATGTGGAGAAAGGGGAACCCTCTTACACTGTTGGTGGGAATGCAAGTTGGTGCAGCCTCTTTGGAGAACAGTGTGGAGATTCCTCAAGAAATTAAAAATAGAACTTCCCTATGACCCTGCAATTGCACTACTGGGTATTTACCCCAAAGATACAGATGTAGTGAAAAGAAGGGCCATCTGTACCCCAATGTTTATAGCAGCAATGGCCACGGTCGCCAAACTGTGGAAAGAACCAAGATGCCCTTCAACAGACAAATGGATAAGGAAGATGTGGTCCATATACACTATGGAGTATTATGCCTCCATCAGAAAGGATGAATACCCAACTTTTGTATCAACATGGACGGGACTGGAAGAGATTATGCTGAGTGAAATAAGTCAAGCAGAGAGAGAGTCAATTATCATATGGTTTCGCTTATTTGTGGAGCATAACAAAGAGCATGGAGGACATGGGGAGTTAGGAGAAGGCATTTGGGGTAAATTGGAAGGGGAGGTGAACAATGAGAGACTATGGAGTCTGAAAAACAATCTGAAGGGTTTGAAGAGGTGGGTGGGTGGGAGGTTGGGGGAACCAGGTGGTGGGTGTTAGAGAGGGCACGGACTGCATGGAGCACTGGGTGTGGTACAAAAACAATGAATACTGTTATGCTGAAAATAAATTAAAAAAAATGATTAAAAAAAAGAATTAGAGATAATTAAAAAAAAAGGATAGGATGATGTTTCACTCTTGAACTATGTACTATCCATAAAATGTTTGTTAAATATGCAGTATTTGTATGGCTACAATGTATCTATCCTCTCAGTTATTCCTAAATTTTTAGTACCCAGACATAGAGGTTCTATAATGAATAAATGAACTAAAACATAGTAATTATACCAGTGCTTGGAACATAGCACAAACTCAGAGACTGTATTATCATTGGTAGTAGATGTTGGTGTTGGTTGTAGTGGTGGTAGTTTTGTTGTTAAGAAAGTAAGAAAATCATAGAAACATTTTGCAAATGGAGATTCATTAGAAAAGCATCCATATTTGACTTATAATCCCGCTAGCAATGAATCAGTCAATCCAGGCACCAAAGTGAGATGCAAAAGACAATGAAAGACAGTTACTTGATATTAACATATTAGTTGATAAATTTTTCTAGAAATTTTTTTCCACCCTAACACCTAGATTCTTGGGGACTGTGGGAATTTTTACCTGTTTATGGAATGGAAATTACCTCAACAGCCCTCCTCCAACGTTTTGTACCAAGCATAGTATTATGAAAACTAGAGGGCATTTAAGGGTCACTGAGGTCAAAGAAATGTAAATGGGATTTGTGTATAGACTGCCATACCCTCATCAATTTTTATTTCCTTTTTATTGTGTTACTGGGTCAGTAGATCCAGTTCACTCACTTCTTAGAATTATATTTTACTTCATTTTCCAGCAGTGCTTCTTTGTTCATTGACAAAAACATTTCTGAATATTCTTTCCCTTAAAATGTGTACCTAACATTATTGTGTAACTCTAGTTAGAGTTACACTTTTGTGTTATAAGAAATAATTTCAAGTTTTTCTGATATATATCTGAAAATTGACAAAAATATATAATACAATGTTTCAAATACTTCCTCTCCCCCCCCATCACTAAGAAATAAGCAACGGGATCCTTGGAGTATACATATATTAGATATAGCTTCAACCAGTCTGGTTCATTCTCCACCATAGGTTCTCACAGAACCTCTCTAGAAACCTCTCTAGAAGAAAACAGAAGTTATTTTGTTCTATTATTATTATTATTATTGTTCTAGGAAATCCAAGGGAATATCAGGACCTAATAAGGTGACTTTCACTGTGAATGATATAATCTTACTTAATGAGAGATAGATATGAATAATTAAATATATTTGAAATTATATAAGGTAAGATGAAAGATGTGACACTCATTTTTTTTTTCTCAGAGACTTCAACAGTAAAATAGATAAAAACTATTTTAACCTTGTTCCTCATAAACATCTAAGGAGCAATTTTCTTCATATTGAGAATTTGTGAAAGGCCTTCCATTGTATCTTCCCATTCCCTTACTAAGCTAGATCATTCAATTTCTGCAAAGAAACGGTGCCCAGGAACAGAAAAAAGCTTTACACACCCAGTGTGAACCCAGGTAAAAGCTCCTAAATGAATGCCTCTCAAAGGTCAGAGTTTCCATAAAGACGAGTGCAAGGAATGCAGTTCCTGTTATACCCACATTTTGCTGAAGTTTCCTAGAACTTCACCTTAGTGGTCCTGGAAAAAGCTATGTCTCTCATGAATCACTTGGGGAAATGTCACTCCTGCACAAAAACATAGCTGAGTTCCCAGCATGTATCTTTATGCTCTGGCTTCTTTTGATTCCAGGAAATTAGTATTAAACTTATAAAGTGTCATAAAATCTGACATAAGAGAATCCACATTCGCTGTTCTAAATGTTTGTTCATCCACTTCTTGAAGAAAATTTCTCAGTATTTAGAGAAGAATATCACATGGCTATGAAAATAGAATTTCAATTTGCTTAAGGTCCTCCAATAAGTTAAGAAAGGGCTGAGCTACTCAAGTAATATATCTTCAGTTTATGAAAGGATTTGGCATAAAATGATCTTTTAGCCCCACAGACTTAAATAACTATTAAGTATTAAAATATTTGGGAAAGAATTCACCAATTAAAGGTGGCTTTTAATGATGGTTAAATTTGCTAAAGGAAGGTGAGAAAAGATGGGGGAAATAGAAAAAGAAAAAAAAATGAAAGGAAGAAAAAGTAAAGAAGAAAAAAGAAAAAAGAAAGTTATAAATATTAAAAGGAGAGTTTAAATATATATATATATATATATTTCACTGGACCATAAAACACCTTAAAAATTTTAGAATAAAAATCGTACAGTGCTCTCAGACCATAGTGGAATCAAACCAGAAATTAAAAAGAGAAGGATAGAAGGAAAATCCCCAAATGCATACAGAGTAAACAATACACTTCTAAATAAAACATGGGTCAAAGCAGAAATCTTAAGAGAGATTAAAAATGTTTTGAACTAAATGAATGGATGAATGAAAATGAAACTATCAAAATTTGTGGAATGCAATGAAAGCATACATATATTAGAAAAGAAAGAAGACCTAAAATTGACCTAAGCTTCCATCTTAGGAAACCAAGGCAAAAGAAAGAGCAGATGAAATCCAAGGTAAGCAGGAGGAAATAAACAATAAATTAGAGAAGAAATCAATGAGATGGACAGAAGAAAAGCAATAAAAGTCAAGAAGACCAAAATCAAGAGGTTCTCTATCATCAATATCCAATTAGAAAATATAGTAGAAAAAATATTTTATTCTAAGTAAATGCAAAAATATAAATTTTGCAGTAAAAAAGTTATAAAAAAGTACACAAACAGTATGATGATACAGCTACAGAATTTACTAAACTATGTAAAATAACAAAAGAAATGGAGAGCTATTAGTGTGTGTACTTAAAAATTGACAAGATGAAGTTCTAAAAAATTTAAAATAAAAATTTGTATTTTTTAAAAATTTAATAAGTCTTTAAAATAAAATAATTTATGATTTCATCAGGAAACAAATGATTAATCCAACATTTTCAGAAAAATAATAATTAAAAGATATATTTACTCTCATATATTTAAATATAATATAAAATTAAATACTGTGAAATGCAGGAAAAGATTAAAATCAGTAGAAACCTCAGATGCTAATTATTGACATTAATGACACACAATGAAGATATGATTTTAAATCAGTGGGGAAAGAAAATAATATTAATTAATCTGGAAATTCTTTGTTACTGAAAGTAAAAAGCATGTGCAGATAATTGTATTTTATGAAGAAGCAGAGCAAATTTAGGATCACCTTTTCAAGAAATTCAATATGATAAACGAAATAAAAGCAGCAGAAGAAAATAGAAGTAAATAATATCAGAATTAATGTTTATTCATATGAAAAATGATAAAAATTGATGGAAATAACTATAGAAAAAAAGCTTCTGTATGTCAAATACATCGTAAGTAAAATCAGAAGTGAGCAACAAACTGGGAAATTTATTTAAACAAATTACTAATACCTTTAATAACAACAGGATGTTCAAACAGAAGGGAGAAAGTTAAACATTCAAGTTTTAAAAATAGTAAAGGCACTTGAATTGACATTTCACAAAAGAAGAAATATAAATAATCAATAAACTTATGAAATTATGTTCAAAGTACAAGTAATTATAGATTCAAAAATTTGATCATTAATGAGATTCCCCTTTTTTTACTATTTTATGAATAATACTATTAAAGATTAATATGTATATATGTATATACACATATATATATTATTCCTTGATTGTTCAAGGAAATTATACTCTCATAAACTGATACTGTGTAAAATTTTTCAATTTCCTTAAGATAACTTGGCAATATGAATCAAAAACTACAAAAGTAGGGGCGCCTGGGTGGCTCAGTGGGTTAAAGCCGCTGCCTTCGGCTCAGGTCATGATCCCATGGTCCTGGGATCAAACCCCTGCATCGGGCTCTCTGCTCAGCAGGGAGCCTGCTTCCCTTCCTCTCTCTCTGCCTGCCTCTCTATCTACTTGTGATCTCTGTCAAATAAATAAATAAAATCTTTAAAAAAAATAAAACTACAAAAGTAATGTGCATTTTCTTTGAAACAGTAATAGAAAAATAATCATAGATGTTCTCATAGTTATGACAGTGAAAAATTATACCCCCTCTAAATGTCCAAAGAGGAAATTGGTAAAATAAATTATAGTATATGTATATGATATGCAGACTTCAAAAATATTTAACCTAATTGTGAATTGTTCATGAAGAATTGTTATTTTAAAAGGATAAACCACAGAATAATACATATAACATGCTCAGAATGTTGTATGACTCAATTAGCAAAAAATATATATATACATGATTATGTGTGTGATATGTGTGTAATTGTATACATATGGTAATAGTTATGCTGAATTTTAAGATTACAGGTGATTTTAGGTTTTATATGTTTTTCAGCAAAATTTTCTACTTTGGAAAAAATTATTTCAAATAATAAAACTTGAATTTTGACTTCAATTGAATAAAAATAAATTACATAAAAAGACTTGGTCTATGATACAATTAAAGATAAAAGGTAGCATAATTCAGTCAATAGATTTTTTTAAAGAAGAACACAGTTTAAAACTCCATGGCATGTTGTTTTTAAAAAATGTAACACATTTAGGGGTGCCTGTATGGCTCAGTCAGTTAAGTGAGGGACTCTTGGTTTCAGTGGGGGTAATGATCTCATGGATGGTGAAATTGAGCCCTGGACCAGGATCTGCTCTTAGCAGGGAGTCTGCTGGAGATTCTCTCCTTCTGCTCCTCCTCACTCTCTGTCTCACATAAATAAATCTTAAAGAAAAAAAAAAAGTAACATATTTAGAATGAAGTGTTAAAGGAATGGTAACTTCACTACACCACTTTGCATGATGGTATACAAAAATTGCACTATTAAGTCTCATACTCTGAAAATGTAATGATTGCCCAGTTTCAAGCTGTTTCAGTTTGATAAACTGAAAAGTCATGAGAGCTAGCTAAGGCATCCGCGAAAAATATAAACCATTGATTATCTTGACAATCATTACAGAGCATACTATTTCCAAACCAGTTTTTGCTGTGCCTATATTACAGATACTTCGATGAAGGTGAAAGAACACAGAGGCACCTATAAACTGAAGCATAAAAGTGCTGAATAACATCACCAGTATCCATCGGTGCACCTCCCTGAAGGTGGGTGTTTACGAGAAATGTCCAGAGGACAAAAGGAAGGCATTGAATTGGACAACCCCCCGTCGGTAACTTACATCCTGAAACAAGAGATTTGATTACCCTTATCATTATCTCTGCTTGCTGAGCAGAGCTCCCAAAGCTATTAGTGGTCATAAAATTACCCAGCTGTTTTTTAAATTCAACCATAGTATTTGACTCAGTGACCTCTTCGGTCAATGAATTTCACAGGTTGACTATACACATTCATAAGGCATTATTTACCTCAATTTGTTCTGAATTTACTGCCTCTTATTTTTATCTAGTATCTCCTTGTCCTCATCTTATTATGGGACAAGGTTAAAAAAAAAGTGTCCTTTGTAATTTTGAATGCCTCAATCAAGGACTTTTCTAAAATACACCAGATTTTAGAATCTTTTATTAGGGAAATGAAAAATCTAGCTACATTCCATCTAGTCGCTATTAATATTTTATTCTCACCATGACTTCTTATTACTTGGGTGTGAATTCAATTTCTGTTTTACCTCATTATTCTATTTCCTTCATATTATTAACAGCACAAGAACGACAATCATGAATACACATTTTTTTCTAATAAGAAAACTCAAGTTTTTAAGATGTGAAAAGATTAAAGTCTTACTGATACTGTGATTTTCCTTTAACTGAAATGTCCATCTTGGTAAAATCAATGCATTCAAAATACTTAAATTTTATGTTAGCCAAACCAGACTAGGTTAATACACTTTTCAATAAAGATATTTTTAGCATTGTCTTCGAAAGCTGATTCTTTCTGCTGGATTATTTGGGAGCAATTTAGATCCACCAAAATTAGGAGAATGGATAAGTTGGTTGTCTAGTCATATCATTTGAATAAGTGATTTTGTATTTTGAGTAACCATAGAGTTACTCTTCACAAAATGAGTGTAATTCTCACCACAATATTCAGAGTTGCACTCATTACTCAGGGAAATAATTTCCATATATGTAATTTATGTGTTTTCATAGAATCAGTTTTTCTAGTCATGAATAGTTATGCTATTTATAAAATTAGCTATTTTCAGGCATATAGTCAGGTATAATTTTCTTTTACACAGTATATTCTTTCATAGTTGAAGCTATTTGCAACCCTTGTATGTCCTCATATCCCTTCAACACTCCCTCATTCGTGTAATAAAGACACGTGACACTACTTTAGAAAAAAGAGACATGATGCATGTATATAAACAAAACTCAAGGAAACCAAGGAGTAGCCCCTCCTTGTTATTTAGCCTCTCTTAAGGTATGATCTGAAGAACAATTACTTGATAAAAATACAAGTTTCAGGGGCACCTCGGAGGCTCAGTCGATTAAGCATCTGCCTTTGGCTCAGGTCATGATCCCAGAGTCCTAGGATGGAGCCCCACTTCTGGCTCCCTGCTTGGCGGGAAGCCTGCTTCTCCCTCTCCCACTCCCCCTGCTTGTGTTCCCTCTCTCACTGTGTCTCTGTCAAATGAATAAATAAAATCTTTAAAAAAAAAATACAAGTCTCTGGGTTTCAGCCCTGACCTATGGTACTGAGCCAGCCATTTCAACGGAGTCCCTATTTAAGCTCATCACAATTCTCTTTAGGCCTCTTCTCAGGTTTAACTGTCTCCCTGGAAAAGCTTGTCCATACTTAATCAGTGTTAGCTATACACCAATACCTCCTTAAATTGCATCTCCAGCTTAGAGTTCGCTTTTGAATATCAGATGTTGCCTTCTGGTTTGTCTCTGAGATATTTCATAATCTGACTGAAGTAATGACCTCATCCTAAAATCTTGCCTTCATCTAGTTTCATCTATTTTGCTTGCAGTGAATGGTTCACTTATTGAAGTGCCCAAATCAGAAACCCTTGATCATCTTTTCCTCTTTCCTTCTCCTCTTCTATTTTTAAGTGGTAAAATGTATTGTCTTATCCATTATTGGATTTCTTTTGGATTTTAAGTTTCGAAATGTACTCACCCCTGAGATCAGCCATGCCATCCTTCTTATTAAATGATGAGGCATGATTGCTGAGTTGTGTGGAGGGTTAGAGAGCCAGGGTGAGATCATGATGTCGAAAGTGATCCTATTGAGGAAAAAAACCCAAGAGTTTTTTTAGCAGCAAGCTTACATAATTCAAATCATAATTAATATCAACAGAAGTTTAATGAGCACTTATTGAACTTGTGATTGAGTAGAAATCCATTCTAAAGAACTTTGGGTATCTATAAATAAAAAATAAGAAAGTTAAAAATACTTAGAAGTCTGTGGTGTCCAGTCTGCTTATAATAGTTAAATCTTATTCTTCACAATTTCCCATTTATGAAAATCTGGGTTAATATCTTTGGGAAAATATTTACATTTACCTTTTTCTTATATTTAAATTAGAATGACATTGCTTTCAGGGATACTTCCGTGGAAAATAATTACAATATTCTAAAGGCCAGAGCATGTCATTTTGAAAGCTCACATTTACTCTGCTCTCTGAAATATCAGTAGGGATGGGACGATTGAAAAAGCATATTCCATCTTAACAGTATCACCAAGATTCTTTTATTCCTCTTTCTCATATTTTTTCTTATTCATCTGGTAGTACTAATTGCCAAGATGTTTGTCTCAGTAATATATTGTGTCATTACCTCAATATAAATTTTAAATTTTGTTATTGGTACTTGCAGATGAGATTTTCTTCCAAAACAATACAGCCTGAGGATGTGCAACTCCATCCCAGGGGTCAGGACCTGAGCTGAAGGCAGACACTTAACTGACTGAACCACCCAGGTGCCCCTAGAATTTCTTAATTTCAATATGTTTAAATGTTTTAACTTTTGATTTTTGATTAGGTCATGAGAGTGGAACTCTCATAAGTGGGATGACTGCTCTTATGTCAAAGAGATCCCACAGAGCTCCCTCTCCAGGGTATATAGCCTGGACCAGAGTCCTCATGTTACCATGCTGGCAGCCTGATCTCTGATTTTCTGCCTCCAGAACTATAAAAAATATACTCCCACTGTTTATAAGCCAATTAATACCCAGTTTGTGGTATTTTGTTGTAGCAGCCCAATGGACTAGCACAGGTATCTCACAAGGACAATTCTGCTTCTGGACTATATTGGCGATTATAGATCCCTTGCTCTCATACTCTTCCATATAAAGTGTTAGAATTAGCTTGTCAAGTTAGACACACACACACACCACACACGCGCGCACACACACACACACACACACAGTAGGAAGTTAGTAAACTTGCATTGAATATATAGGTCAATTAGGGGAGAAGGAAGATCTTTATAATATTACCTCTTCTAATCCATGAGCATGATACAACTCTCCTTTTATGTAGGTCTTTTAAAAAAATGCTTTTCAAGAAGGTTTTTATAAAATTCTCATCTTTTCTTTCAAGTCTTCTGTTAGATTTGTTCTTAGGAGTTTCCCATTATTATTACTAGTAGTCTAAGTGGTATGTTCTCTTACTGGTGGTTGACTGTGTATAAAATCCAATCAATTCTTATATATTTATCTGATCTCCAGTTTACTAAACCTGCTTTTGTTATTTCAAACAATTCATCTGTTTTCTGTATACATTCATCTCATCAGTTTTTCCCTGTTCAATCCTTAATCCTTGGAAAGTGTATGTCCCTCTTTCTTGACCTTTTTTAGTCTTTCTGAGACTCGTAGACTTCTTGTACATTGCAAAAATAAGAGTTAATAACAAATGATCTGTCTAGCTCTTGATTTCAAAGAGAACGTTTTTAACATTTCACCAATACAGTAATCGTTTTTGCAGTTTTTGGCAGATACACCTTTTCTGAGGTATATCTAAGGAAGAAACTTCCTCAGTGTTTGTATTTTTAAATAGTTTTTATTGTGATTTTGTTTTGAATTATGTCAAATGTATTTTATGTATTTAATAAGATGATCATAATTTCCCCCATTCTATAATGCAGTCTAATAAATGTGTCAGTTTACCGATTTTATATTACTCTTGAACTTCTGGAATAAATCCAATTTAGTCATAATATGTTAATATATTAAAATTACTGGATTTTATTTGTTAATATTTTTTTAAAGATTTTATTTATTTATTTGACAGACAGAGATCACAAGTAGGCAGAGAGGCAGGCAGAGAGAGGAGGAAGCAGGCTCCCTGCTGAGCAGAGAGCTCCGATGCGGGGCTCGATCCCAGGACTCTGAGATCATGACCTGAGCCGAAGGCAGAGAGAGGCTTAACCCACTGAGCCACCCAGGCGCCCCTATTTGTTAATATTTTTAACATAGCTGTATCATTCCATGAATTAATAGAGTCTTGAAATTTCCATTCTCATACTATTCTTATCTACTTTTGTAATTTAAATTAATAAGATGAATTAAATATTTCTCTTGTTTATTCTTTGGGAACATTTTTAGGAAGTTGAAATGATTTGTTCTTTAAAATTATAACAGCATTTTCCTGTAAAACAACAGAATTAGTTTTTTCTTTGAAGGAAAAAAAATGTATTAAATATACTTTCCTTTGACACTCTTGAACTGTTCAGGCTTTTTGTTTCCTCCTCATTCAGATTTAATAAGTTATACTTTCTTAGGAATTTGTCTAATTTGTTAAGTTTCACATTGATTTTTAGCAGAAAATTTCTCATATTATTCTCTAACACTTTTTGTCCTTATTGAAATTGTTATTATGTCTAGTTCTTTTTTTTTTTAAATGTCTATTTCTTCTTTCTGTTTTGGCTCTTCCCTTTTTCTTGTTTTATAGACTGTGTTTGTATTGTTTAGTAATTATGCTTTATGTTTACTAATTCAAAAATTTCAGGGGTGCCAGGGTGGCTCAGTCAGTTACATGTCTGACTTCAACTCAGGTCATGATCTCAGGGTCCAGAGAGGGAATCTTTTGTTAGGCTTCCCACTCAGCAGGGAGTCAACATCTCCCTCTGCCCCTCCCCATGCTCATGCTGTCACTCTCTCTCAAATAAATAAATAAAATAAAAAATAAAATAAAATAAAATTTAAAAAATTTAGATCTTTATTACTACATTCTAGTTTTTTTGGATTAGTTCTTATATTTGTAAAATCTTGAGTCAGTTTCTGTATTCATTAATATGTAACTTTTCTTATATTCTAATAAAAACATGTAATGGCTTAAATTTCTTCCATTTATTATTTTTGATTTTTTAAAAGTTTGATATGTAGCTTTTTAAATTATTTTTTGATGCTAATGATTTTTAATCTTGGATATGATTTATGTTTGTCTTAAAGGTATGTGGGTAACATTCTAAAATCTCTCATTTTATAAAATTTTAATTTTGCTTTTGTCAGTAACTTCTAAGTTTATTCCATTGTACAATATAATACAGTGCAATAACAATTACTTAAAATACTCTCTTCAATTGTCTTTAATCTTTACACTAAGTCAGTCAATAAACTTAATTCAGTGATTATATTTTTAATTCTAAATTTCTATTTTTTCTTTCAATCTGCCTTAATAAAATTGCCTTTCATAATCATATTTTCCTTTCTCATTTTGTGACCCATCTTTATTTTTCTTCTGGCATTTTACACATTTTTATCTTATATTGCATATACAATTACAATGCCTGAATCTTTGGATTCTAATCTCTTCTTTTCTATAAGTATTTGTGATATTTGATTGTAAGCTTATATTGATTGACCATAACTAATAAGAATCTTCAGAGCTATATTACATTCATTCTTAAAAAAATTACATTTGTTTATTCAAAAAGCCAAAAAACAGTATCACTCTGGGTTAATTTTAGCTTTTAGGCTCAATGTCACAGTTCTAGCTCCCACTTTTGCTTCAAAAGACCAAAGCTTACCAAATATAATATTTTGTTTGAAGTTTGCCTATTTTTCATGTTTGTCTAAGGTTCAAGGCTCCCACATTAATTAAAGCTCAAATATTTCTGTTTTATTAAATGATTTGTTTTTTTTCATTTACTTATGAATCTAGGAGATTTTTTATGACCCCAGAAATGCATTAGAAAGCATAGTTTATATAGAATCTGGTTTTCTTTCAGTGGGAGGGATTTACAGAGTTTCTAGTTCTCCAGATTTCCTGAAAAGAAAGGCTATATTCTCACCATTAGGCTCTCTGCACAGTCTACTAAATCATATAAATTCAACACAGGTAATGAAAGGAGTTTAGAGTTTCCAGAAATGTATTTTTAATAATAGTATCTCTACAACTTGGATTATTAAAAATGAGAGGAAAAATAGATTAAAACACTAAGTGTGATTTTATTTCATTTTTAAAAAAATCTTTAATTAAATATTTCAAATATAAAAGAATAAAATAACTCTCATTAGTTTTTCCTCCCAATTATGAAGATGCTAATAAGCAAAATAAATAAAATAATTAAATTAAATAAAAATGTTTAAGAGAGAAAGATTAGAATTGAATGAAAAATTAATTAGTAAATCAAATTGTTCTGTTAACCTGAAATTCCTTTAATGATCATCTAATGCCTTAAATGTGACATTTCTGGTATCTCAACAAGGGAATTACTCTCTCAGATCTCTAATTTTAAATATAAAACCTTCAGGGATTTTTTTTTTTTTTTTTGGCCTGGACATAACTGGATTCACTGTATGATTTAGGCGTGGAGAATGATGTGGATCAATGTTGGTATGTGCATGTGTTTGTTTGTGTGACAGTATAAGTTATATAGATAATGAAGAGATGAGGCAGGCAGACTGTACTGGCCTTATCAGGCCAGTGGTTGATATCCAATTTATACTATCTTTTATTTCACATTATTAATGTTACCTAGAAATCTACTAATGTTGCAAAATAAAAAAGGTCAAAAATTATTATTTATGGTATTATTATAGTTCTGATAAATGCTCTTTGGGGGATACAAAGCCAAATAAAATCCTTGGGAATTTTAGGATCATAAACAGCATAGAGTAATATGTTAATTAACTGTACTATAATTATATTAATATATTTGGTAGAATGAAAAAGTCCATAAAGAAATATATACATCTCACATATTAAGTATATTACTCCATTGCAAATATTTTACTGTATATATTATTTAAAAACTCATTACTCAATGATATTGATACAATTTTTAAGTTTAAAACTTACCTTTCAACATCACTAAGTACATAGGAAAGAGTAAGGCATGTTATAATTCAAATTATTAATTATAGATACCCAGTCTATGTTATACGACACTTAAACAATAGGTGAAATCTGTGACATTATTAAAACTAGTTGTTGATCTGAAGAAAAAACATTCTACATTTATTCATTCTTAGCAATTGCTAATTGAATGCTAGAGATGACAGACAGCAAGGTTGTAGGTCTCTTCTCCAAATTACAACCTTACTGAAGTCACTCTGTTGCTAAATGTTGACTATTTGTGAGTAAAAAAAAAAAAAAAAAAAAGGTAATTCTGTCATTATTCCTTATTTTTCAGCTTCATATTAGTAACTGCTTAGAATTCTAAAAATTTAAAATTATTCATTTTTGTCCCCAAATTACCAACAGTTTCCCTTTAACATTCTGTGGTGGTCTTTTGCTGATATATCTAGCTATCTAGATAGATAGATATGTATATAAAATATGTATTATATATTATAATCATACATATGATTATTGTACCCAGGCACTTCATTTCTAACTAGCAACTTCTTTGCAAGAATATTCTTAATGCTTTGAGCCCATCAAAGTAATTATACACTTGAAAAAACAAAATTTGAGGTGAAAAATACTTTGGTTTTCATGCCACTTCTTTCAAACCCTTTTCTTCCTCACATTTGCTATTTTAGGTCTTTACAAGTCCTTTCTTCAGTGCCCTTTTAAATTTTTTCAATCCCAGACTGGTTTTCCAAGTTCTTAGAAAAGACTGTTGAGTGTACTGTTATTTCAGGGGCAACATTATACAAACAAAGAATAGCGCAAAATCACAGACAATTCAGTCAGCTGGTTCCAAGTCATATGACTTGGGTCTTCTTGATGGCAGGCTGTCATCATTCACACATTTTTTTTTTTTTAAAGGAACCTTTACCAAAGGAGCATCCTTGGATTCTGTTTTTAGAATCTTCTGAGCCATGACAGAGTCAGCAGAATACGCCTGCAGCTGTGGACTTTAGCATAACCATCAACATCGCTGTTCAAGAAATTATAATTTACACCCAATCCCAGGTGTAAATGCTACTCTTTTCTTTCCCCAACGAAAAGGACCATAACTTAAATATAAGCGTTTATGGGAAGCGGTGGGGCTGTTATCCTGTGAGGAGTCTCTCCTGTGACACACTGACTGCTTTAGAGAAGGGATGAGCATCCTGATAGCCAGGGGGCAGTTGGAATTGCTTACCTTTCTGAGGAGATCTTAGTTTACCCTGGAGGAAATCTAGTTCACCCTCTGAGGTTTCACCCTGGAGGCTATGGGAGTGCCCTTCCTTTACAGCTCAGAAGTTCCTCTAATCCACTGAGATCTCACTGCACTCAGGATATTTAAATCTCAGAACAAGTGTTTTTGAAGGGGTGTATAACATTGGAAATAAGAAATATCCGCCTTAGTTTTGAGTTGATACAGTAAAGGGAAGCTAAGCCATTTGGCTTTAAATTGTTAAAGTTACTGTCAGAATAGAGTTGTACAAATCCTTCCTTTGGTGGGGACTAGAACAGAGCACTCTGTCTTTGTCCCTGGGAAATGTTAAAATGACAACATTTAGAAAGGCTTTAGAAAACAGAACGAATTGTTTAAATTTTTGCAAGGAGATATGTCCAAAGAAATGGGAAAATTCGATGTAGTCAAGAGGGAGGAGAAAGAGAAAGAGAGAGACTATCATGGATCACAAAAAAACGCTTAAAAATTAAAAAAAAAACAAAAACAAAAACCTAGTGTTTATGAAATAATAAAAAAAGACAGAAAGACTTTGAAAGTTTCCCTTTATTAAATGACTAAATAACTCCATTCTGAGAAGAAGAAGAATAAGAAAAAAAGATACAAATCCAAACTTAGGAGTGCAAAAGAAACTGGAGTACTAATATGTACATCTTTTACAACTATATACGGTTCTTTTACTTCACAAGGTAAATGCATACCAGCTTGGTATGGGAGATGTTTCTAAGGTATTGATATTTACACATTTTGTATATGTGATTATATTAATGCCCTTGTTTGAGAAATAGAAGACAATTTTCATACATTTGGTTTTATTTATTTATTTTTTTAAATGTGGTGCTTGACTGGGCACCATCTATTCATCAAAAGCACCATGGTGTTTTTCCATTAATCCTAGGGAGGTGTTCTTCCATGGCTAGCAAGCAATCCACAGGTTACTTCCTGAGGAGTTCCATAGACATAGAGGGATTATTTATCATTTGCTTACTGTGTGTCAGATACCATTTTAAGTGCTTTAAAAATATTAACAAGTTTTATCCTCATGACAATCATATGTCATAGATAGTATAATTATATGAGGCACAGTCTGACTAATTAACCTGCTCAAATCACCTAGCTATGGGGAAATACAGCTTCCAACCCAATGGCTCTCACTACAGAGTCTTTTGAGCTTTTAACCACTACACTAAGCCAGCCAGTGAGAACAATGAAGGGAGAATCGATATTTTCTTTTAAATTCTTATTTCGGTTTTATCTGAACAGAAAAACAATCATGAAACAAATAAAGCCAAAGAACAACAAAAACAAAGTTGAATAATCTAGCAGATGATCTAATAATTATTATCCAGATTTGAATGATCTAAATTTTACACAAACACTTCCAAATGAGCATGATCTAAGTTAGTCCTGAATTCTCTAAAACCAAAAGTGCAACATTCACAGATTGTAAATGGCCATAGGGCTCTCAACTTTATTCCGTGTAAAGTAATCTGAAGGGATTATATCCATTTTCTGTTACTGATTTCATTGTATTTCGATGTATCAAAGAGATGAATTTAATTAAGACCAGCTAATTTCTAACTTGGACCCAGAATTAGCTCATTCCCAATCTTCAATTTCTAAAGAAGCAGAATAACTTAAAAAATTATGTTATATATTATATGACTCCCAGTAAATATTTGTTAAATTAGTGAAAGAAAAGAGATTTTTGTGTTTTGTATTTGACTAAACTTTGCATTCAAACTAAACAGTAGTAACTAAAAACACATGGAGAAAACTGGTAAATTATTCGATGTTTACTAAATATATATATCTATATATAGATATATATATGTTTAAAATTTCTCTTAAAAACAATTTTGTGTGTGTGTGTGTATAAAATTTCCCTTAAAAACAATTGGTGTCATTCTAATCATAAAGGTGAGTGAAAACTAAGAAAACAAATGAAATTAAATACAGACAAAAGAGAGCATTCTATAATATTTTTCAAACCACTCTGGGTGAAGTTAAGGGCCCATTGAGGAAGAAGTTTAAGAATACACTCTCTCTCATTTCAAGATTTACAATTCCATAAACTGCTCCTCTTAGGTCCTGATGGCCAATCCTTTAATCATTTCTAATACCCTCCTATTTATATTCCCAAATACTTTTCTTAATTTTTGTAGGTTAAAGCCATGTTACTTCCTTGTCAGAGGCCTCTTCTGATTTCTTACACAAACTGTTTCAAAACATCTATTCTTCAGTTAAAGGTTTCCTCTGAATAACTTCTCACATATTTCTATTCTGAAATTTTGCACAAACACATTTTACATCTATTTTGCTATATGCACTCAATGTTTCCTTGCAGTTTGCTTAAGCTTTCTTATATATTGATCACTTATATTCCATAGCTTATGCCTGAAAAATGTCACTATATATTCGCAAGCAATCTTTTTAGTAGAACTACCCAAAATTAATAACAAAAATTTATAAAGTCAATGAAAATAACCCATACACTCACACACAGACAGAAATATATACAGACATTATGTAGCTAATATTCTGAAATTTTTAGGTAACATCAAATTATTTTCTAAGTTTTGTTTCTGTGGTTTTAGTTATTACTATTTAATTTATATATAAAATATAGTCTAAACAAACACAATAATCTGTTTTCTTTCACTGATTCAACAAATAGCTATTGAGAGCCTGCTCTGTGGCACGTTTTGATTTAGGTTCTGTGAAAAAAGTAGGAAACAAAAAATTTTAGTTTGGAGAAAGTGGTAGTTAGTTCATAAAAACAAGTGAAGTTGGATCTTTACTTGAGTTCTCACACCAAGAAAAAAAAAGAAAAAAAAAAAAGAACTGATCAAAATTTTGAATTTCTTGATAAAAGAAAGGATGTTTAAATTAAAAATGTAGCCTAAGAGAAAAACTACTTTTATTAAGAACAAATAAAGAATATATGTCCATATATAGATACATATATATATATACGCATACATATATATTTCTTTTTTTTTAATTTTACCAGTTTACCAAGAGAAAAATTTGGAACAGATATAGCAGAAAAAAATTATGTAAAAGTGTCTGAATAAATTTTTAAAAAATTTTTAAAAGTACAACAACATCATGGAGCACTGGGTGTGGTGCAAAAACAATGAATACTGTTATGCTGAAAAGAAATAAAAAAAATGAATTCAAAAAAAATTTCAAAAAAAATAAAAATAAAATAAAAATAAAAATAAAAACATTAAGACTAGCACCAGAAGAGAACTTCTTCATCCTTACAAATGACATTTACAGAGAACAAAAAACAGCAGCTGTAGGGGGTGACTGGGTGACCCAGTCCGTTAAGCATCTCATTCTTGGTTTTGGTTCAGGTCATGATTTCAGGGTCCTGAGATTGAACCCTAGTTTGAGCCCCAAGTTGTTTGGACTTCATGCTCAGCAGAGAGTCTGTTGAAGGATTCTTTCTCCCTCTCCCTCTGACCCTTCCTCCCACTCTTGTGCACTCCCATGCTCATGCTCTCTCTCTCAAATAAATAAAGAAATAAATCTTTTCTAAAAAAACTCAGCAGCTATCATAATTAATGATGAAAAACAGAATGTTATTCCTCTAACATCAGGAATAAGAAAAGGATATCCACTCTTACCACTTCTTTTCAACACTGGAAGTTCTAGCCAGGACAATTAGGGAAAAAATCAAAGGAAGGCAGGGAGGGAGGGAGGAAGGAGAAAAAAAAAATTCAGATTGGAAAGGAAGCAGTAAAACTATATTTGCAGAGAATATGATCTTACATATAGAAAACCCTAAGGAATCCATAAAAAAAAACTAATAAATAACTGATTTCAGAATATAAGATTGAAACACAAAACCTAATTACATTTCCTTAAACCAACAGTTAACAGCCTCAAAATGGAATTGAGAAAAAATATTCATTTACAATAGAAAAAAAAAAAAAAAAAAAAAAAAAAAAAACTTAGGAATAAATTTAACAAAAGAAGCACAAAATTCATACTTTGAAACTACAAAAAATTGTTGAAAGGAATTAAAGGAGATGTGAATAAATGGAAAGATATACCATGCTCAGAGGTTGGAAGACTTACTATCTTTAAGATGGCAATATTCTTCAAACTTACCTGTACATTAAATGCAATCACTTTCAAATTCCCAAGCTGATTATAAAATTCATGTGCCTATTCAAGTGGCACCAAATAGGAAAAAAAAAAAAAAAATATATATATATATATATATATATATATATATATATATATATTCTTGGAAAAATTGAAGAACGCACACTACCCAGTTTTCAAAACTTACCACAAAGTAAATGAAACAGCATATTACTGGCATAGTAGGAAAAAAATTGAGAGTTCAGAAATGAACTGGTACATCTCTGGTCAAATGATTTTTTAAAATTTTAATTCCAGTGTAGTTTATATACAGTGTTATATTCATTTCAAGCTTATAATACAGTGATTTAACAATTTTATATATTACACAATGATCATCACAGAAAGTGTATTCTCAATCACCATCACCTATTTCACCCATCTCCCCACCACCTCCCCTCTGGTAACCATCTGTTTGTTCTTTATAGTTAAGAGTCTGTTTATTGGTTTGTCTCTCTCTCTTTTTAATAGTCAAATGACTTTTTTTTATCAAAAATGCCAAGACAATTCAATGGGAAAAGAATAATCTTTTCAACAAATAATACTGGGACAACTGGATAGCCACAGCTATCCAGTTTTATCCTGACCAGAATTATTTTGAACCCCTTCTTTAGGCCGTACACAAAAATTAACTTAAAATGGATCAGAAGCCTAAATATAAGAGCTAAAACTATGAAACACTTAAGAAGACATAGGAATAAATCTTGACTTTGGGTTAGGCAATTCTTCTCATACAACACCAAAGTATAAGCAATGGAAAAAATAAATTAGACTTCATAGAAATTGAAAACTTTCATGCGTTAACAGATATTATCAAGAATGTAAAAAGATCACCTATAGAATGGAAGAAAATATTTGCAAATTATATAAATTATACCTAGAATATGTAAAAAACTTACAACTCAATGATTAAGAGATAACCCGATCAAAAAATGAGCAAAGGTTTTGAATAGATGTTTCTTTAAAGATACAAAGGACCAATGATAAAATGAAAGAATGGTCAGCATTATTAGCTATGCGGGACTACAAGTCAAAATCACAATGAAATATACTTCAGACTGACTAGAATGTATATAATAAAAAAGATTGGTCATAACCAGCCTTGCAAGGATGTAGAGAAATCAGGACCTTAAACATTACTGGTGGGAATGTAAAATGGTGCTTTTCAAAACAGTTTGTCAATTCCTCAAAACGTTGAAGCACAGAATTGCCACAAGAGCCAGTCATTCTACTCCTAGGTATCTACTCAAGAGAAATGAAAACATATGTCAACACAAAAATGTCTATTCATAAATGTTCTTAGTAGCATTACTCATAACAACCAAAAATTGGAGACAACCTTAAATACCCATGAACTGATGAACAGACAAATAAAATTTATCCATACATGGAATAATATTAAGCTATAAAAATAAAATGATACATACTCTATAACACGGGTGAGCCTTGAAAACACTACACTAAATGAAATAAGCCAGTTACAGGAGGCCACATGTTGTATTATTAGTTTATATGAAAGGTCCAGAACAAGTAAATCTGTAAAGACAGACTATATTGATCTTTTCCTAGGCTGTGGGGTTTGGGGACAAATAGAGAATGAGTGACTGCTGATAGGCATGGGTTTTCTCTGGTGAAGCAATAAATATGTTCTGAAATCCATTGTGGTGAATGGTTGTCCAAGTCTGTGAATATATCAAAGTTAAATGAATTGTGTATTTTAAACTTGTGAATTGTAAGTTATGTAATTATAACCCCATAAATCTGTTTTTTTAAGATATGACATTTTTTTTCCTTATATATCATATTGACAAAGATTGATTCATTTTAGAAAATCTTTATTTATTTATTTTAACAAATATTTTATTTTATTTATTTGACAGGGAGCACAAATAGGGGAGCAGTAGGCAGAGGGAAAGGGAGAAGCAGACTACCCTCTGAGCAAGGAGAGGAATGCGGGCTTCAATCTCAGGACCCTGAGAACCTAAGCAGAAGGCAGAAGCTTAACCAATTGAGCCACCCAGGCACCCCTAAAATTTTTAAAGCTATGGTGAAAAAGGCAATATTCAAAGAACTTGGGGGATCAATTTGAAAAAATATTACCTCAATTCAAAGAAACACATATTTTAAATTAGCAATTGCTCTTCTAGTTTCAACATAAATTGTTACATATTAATACAATGTATTCTATGCAGCCATTAACAAAGAAAGGGGAGGGGGTTTTGAAAATAATCTGTCATCATACAATGCCCTGAACTATCTCCACTTGTAGCAGCCAGTTACCCACTTTGTGTGACCTTGTATGTCCCTTCAATGTCTTAACACAGAGGACTCTCTTTCCTTCCTTTTTCCTCCTTTCCTCCCACCCTTTGTCCTCCTTTCTTCTCTCCTTATTTCTCTCTTTCTCTCTCTCTGCAATACTTCTATCATAATTCTTGATAATTTCAATATCCATAGTGATGTTCCCTTCTGTAACCTGGTCTTCATTTCATTAGCTTTTTCTCATCATTCTTAGACCTACATTTCTAATAACCTCATAGCCCTTTGCACTCAGAATTTCAAGCTTCTCACTTTCAAATTTCCTAGCCTCCCTGATCAATTCTCTAATACTCAAACTTCAAAAAAAAAACTTTTTTTTTTGCATCACTAGAATCTCTCTTCCACTGATCTGCTACATTTTTTTCTGTCCTTCACCCCTTTTGTGTGCTTCTTCCCATAATTTCCCAGCTTCAATCCCTCATTAGAACTGCTCCTCTGGTTTCATCCTTTATCCTCCCCCCCCTTTTTTTAAAATTTCTTTTCAGCTTAACAGAATTCATTGTTTATGCACCACACCCAGTGCTCCATGCAATACATGCCCTCCATAATACCCACCACCTGTCTCCCCCAACCTCCCATCCCCTGCCCTTTCAAAACCCTCAAGTTGTTTTTCAGAGTCCATAGTCTCTCATGGTTCATCTCCCCTTCCAATTTCCCTCAACTCCCTTCTCCTCTCCATCTCCCTATAACCTCCATGTTATTTCTTATGCTCCACAAATAAGTGAAACCATATGATAATTGACTCTCTCTGCTTGAGTTATTTCACTCAGCATAATCTCTTCCAGTCCCATCCATGTTGATATGAAAGTTGGGTATTCATCCTTTCTGATGGAGGCATAATACTCTATAGTGTATATGGACCACATCTTCCTTATCCATTCGTCCGTTGAAGGGCATCTTGGTTCTTTCCACAGTTTAGTGACTGTGACCATTGCTGCTATAAACATTGGGGTACAGATGGCCCTTCTTTTCACTACATCTGTATCTTTGGGGTAAATACCCAGTAGTTCAATTGCAGGGTCATGAATAGAGCTTCCCCTGACTTTTTTTTTTAATCCAGTGCACCTATCTGGAAAAACCTCAAATCTTGGGAAATCTAATATTCTGCTGACCTAGCACCTGTAATCTTCAATGTAACTAAATAGGATTCAAAACCATCATCCTAACTTGCTATACTTTGTGTTCATTATCACAAACCTGGGGTGGACCATTAGTGCTATCATTGTACATTTTTTCTCCCACATTCTTAATGACTGTATCTGTTCTCTCCTTGCTTTCCAAACCTCCAACACCACTTCCTCTTTTTTCTTGGATGATGCCCTTTTTATTTTTCTTGAAAAAGTGACAGCAATCTTAAGAAGAATACGACACCCACATGCTCACACAAATATCCACCAGCTTACTGGCCTCTGTACCTGTTAATCTTTCTTCCAAGATTTTGTTCCATTTTGATGCCAAAATCTTCACTTACATATACAGTGGATTACACTGTGTTTGATTATTAAAAGACATTTGTCTTCCTTTCTGTCTTCTGTATTATCAATTTTTCCATATAAAACAAATCATCTCCATTATACTCAATCTTTAAAAAAATACTTTTGAATTTCTTTGCTTGGCAGCAAGTTTTTTTTCTATTCACTTTTTTTTTCTAAATATGAATATATCTTGAAAAATTTTTCCATACTTCATGGTTCCATTTCCTCTCATTTTCTTGTCTCCTGAATCTACTCCAGCCATGCTTTTGTCTATGCTTTTTCACTAAAACTGTTCATGACAAGATCACCTGTGACTTTCAATGATCAAATCCTAGCATTAGTTCTCGCTCTGCATCATACTCAACCTGTGAGTAGTATTTGGTGCTCTTGATCACTTCTTTCTTGAAACACTTGTTTCATTTATTTCTAGGATTTCTGCCTCATCCAAAAGCATACTCCTTCTCTGTCTCTTTTCATTCCCCCAGTCTCTGCTATTGATATGTAACTGAATTCAGTTCTTGGACATCTTCCTTTTTCTATTTGTGGTTATTTCCTACACAGTCTCATGTTACAATTCTAAAATTCATTTCTGTGGCCAGATCCCCAATACTCCACTTACCTTTTGAATATCTCAAAATGAATATTTCCCAAACCGAATCTTTTGATTGCTGCCCACTACCTGCACAATCTGTTCCTCCTCCTTCTTTTCCTTCTTAATAAATGGTAACTCCATTCTTCTAATTCTTGGGTCAATAATTTCAGAGTCAGACTCCTCTTTTTCTCTATACTTGTTTCATCGGCAAATTTTCTCACAATTTCCTTAAAAATATATTCAGAACTTAACCCTCTGTCAACAGTGCCACCATCATCTCCTGCTTTGACTCTGGAGATAGCCTTCCAGTTGGTTTCCATATTGCTTGTAGCTCTCCTCTGGTCTATTTTCTTTAATGCTGCCTGAGTGGTGGTGGTGTTGTTCTTCTTCTTTTTAGATTTTATTTATCTATTTTAGAGAGCATGCACACAAGCTCAAGAGCAGTGGGGAGGGCAGAGGGGGAGGGAGAGGGAATCTGAGGCAGACACTGAAGGGAGGACAGAGCCCATGCAGGGCTGATCCCACAACCATAAGATCACAACCTGAGCCAAAACCAAAAGTGGGATACTCAGCAAACTGAGCCATCCAGGTGCCCCTCGGTGTTCTTTTTAATACCTAAATTAGATCATTTCAGTTCTCTGCTCAAAACACTCTGGGGGTTCCCTTAACCTACAAGTACTTCCACAACCACTGTGACCCTAATTTATTACTGTCTGTTGTGTTCACTTGGCTGTCCTCCAGTATTCTAGGATACTCAATTTAGAGCTTCGTACTAACCATTCCAAATGCACTTCCTCTTGATATCCTTATGGCTAGATCCTTCATTTCTGGACCACCCCAAAAAGCATTTTCCCAGGTCTGATTATCATTTTAGTTACTTGACTACAGTAGCTTATTCTAGTTTGTCTACTGCGCTCAACTTGCCTGAGACTACAGGAAATTATGGAATAAGTAAGCAAAGAAATCTAATGGAATGATGATTTACTGTCAAGTGAAAATAAAGTTGCACAATACACTATGTAAAACATGCTATACATAGATAGTCAAGTATACATATGGATGGAAAATTTCCAGGACAATACACAAGGAGATGTATTAACTATTTACCAGTTATGGGTATGGCTAGAAGTAAATTAATTAGAAGTTCTTTTAATTACAGTGACAAAAATCTAAGCCAACCTAAGTTAAATGAAAAGAGGAATGTTACTCCCATTAATGTATAAATCTGTCAGTAGAAAAATGTGGTGCTAGACCTAGGAGTGTTTGAAATCACAGAAAGTCAAAGCCACCCAGAATTTCTTCTGCCTATCTTTAAAAAAAAAAAACAAACGATACTTTCTCATACATTAACATAATTACATCAAATCAACTTTATCCAAAAGTCTGGGTAACTTTCTCACCTGAATGTTTGGGTTTACTCCTGTGTGAACTTATGACCACTGGCTGAAATCATATAAAATATAAGGCATAGGACCATGTGCTCAGCCTCTGTAATAGTCATTGTGACCAAAGAAGCTGAATTACTATGTCTGACTTGTTTGGGTGATATGCCTAGAAACATAGCCATGGAGGAGAGGGCTGCCACCAGGAGGTGGAGAGAAAGGACGTTGAGCAAATAAAAATAACACATATAATCTAAACAGAGCTAAAAGTGAGAAAATATAAGTCTTTTTATACCACTTCAAAGTTCTCCATTTGCCTATATACTGCCATAATTTAAAAAAAAAGAACAGTATATAAATAATATATAAATATCTCTATTGTTAAAAGGCAGGATATGGATCTAATCCCCTTACTGTTCTTGCTTATGTTAATTACGTTCAGTACGAAATAGCAAATAAATGAATGATTTTCTTGGGTACTGCTGCCAAGGGCATATTAATTGGTGTCACACAATGGGATGACACTACAGTTTGCCTCCTAATGTCCAATGTCCTCTACTTCCTTCGTAAGCAACTGGAGGAAGCTTGTCCACACGGCCCTCAACATTAGTTCCAAATGTATTTCCTATTGGCGTCATGTCATATGAACTAAAAAGCAAACACTTTCAAAAGAAAAAAAAAATAGAGCAGGGACATAACCACAATGAAGCTCTTAATCAGAAAACAAGATAATGGGAGGCATAGAAAACATTGTGAAGTCCCTAACCCTGGTAATTAAGGAGGTTTTTGTATTAGTCTGTTATTCTGCTATCTAGTAACACTTCTGTCCACAGTTTTCCATAGCTCCTAAGAAAGCTTTCTTCCTTTCCATTGTCATTCCTGACTCCATCTGAAGGCTGAATATGATCTGTTTGGGGAATAAACAGCTTTCTCTAAGTCCAATATCCACTTAAGAAAGATTAAAGGCCTAAGGCTTGTTTTAAGTCTTAAATACTCAAATTCATTTTATCAATACTATTTTCTTCAAATATGAGTGTTTGAATCTATTTTTCTTCCAGTCAGTTCAATGTGTCAATATCCATACCACAAATCTTTGTGAGACATCTGTTTCAGATCTGCTGCCTTTGCTTTCTCTCACTTGCTCACCCTCAAACCCCTACCTCTTTACCGATGGCTGCTTTGAGGATATCAGGCTTGGAAGAAAAAACCATACCCTTACCTGGGTCCTTGGATTACATCAACTGAGAAAGCCTAATGGGTCTTTATTTTTCAAATGCTCTTTCATCCTATTTTTAGAAATACTTTCCAGTTGGGTGAGCCTCTGAGCTTAAATGACTCTATTTCTTTCTACTTCTGCTTACAACTTGGTTAATTCTGCCTTAATGGTGTTTCTTTATTTTGAATACTTTGCCAAGCCCAGTGAATAGTAAACATACAAAGCAGTCTGCCTTGCACATTGCATCCCGAAATATTGTATTGTTTGGTCTGGGCATAATATAGATTGCTTACTTTTTAACTTCCACATAATTGTTTTTATTTCCCCCTTACTTTAAATATGTAGTGTCACCACATATTTAAAGAAAAAAAAAAAAAAGGACAGAACTCAGCTTCAAGTTAACAAGGATGAGATAATCTATACTGCAAGAACAAGCAAACCTTACAATTTTGGTAGCTTAAAAGAAAAAAAAATTCTCTCTCTCACCTCGCAGTCTAATGTGAGTCTTTGTATCAGTCTATCTTATGGCTATACAACCTGGAGTATGACAGCTCCACTGGAAAGACAGCAAGATGAAGGAGGGACATGAGTTTTTCATTTTCTCTGTGTAGATAGTATTTTCTTTGCTTCTGTTCATGTTCCTTTGCCAGAACTAGTCAAATGGCCCTTATAAAGAAATATAAGGATATTGATGATCACGAATAGCTTTTTTTCATAGCTCTAATAATAATGATTTTTCTAGAAATGTTCTGCTCTGTTTCTTCCCAGGCATTTCCATGTTCCTACTTTTAAATTTTACTGAATCATTTCTATTTTCAATGTTCCTATAAAACAGCATCCCCTGTCTAACCATAACCCCATACTCAGTGGTTTCTTTTTATGTTAGTGCTGGGAACATGGAAATCAAACAATAAATTGCTGCTGACTTCTCACTCTGCACCATCCGCATTTTCTCTAGAGAGAGTAGTTATGACTAAAGCAGTCCTCTCTGGAATCCAGACTCTCCCATTTCATTCCCATCCATTTATGTGTTGCTCTCAGTAAATCTTCAAGGAGTCATCTGTAATGTCAGGAAAAGATGGCAAGGCCTGACCTGAGAAGAGTCCTGAATATGTAGCTCACTAGATCCCTTAACACTGGACAAATCATTCATTTTCTTTATGTCTTAAAGTCCTCTTCCTTAAAATGAGAACTCTTATTTCAGTAACAGGGTTATTGTGAGTTTAAGAAAGCTAATGTATATAAAAGTGTATTCTGTAAAACTGTATAAAAGTAGAAAGTTTTTAAAATACATGATAGTATTAATATGTATAGTCTAGTTTTCCAATTAAAGAAGATATTTAAACCATTGACTGCATACCCAAAATTTGCCACACTGACTTTTACAACAGTTTTATTGATGTATAACTTATATACCATAAAACTCACACTTTTTTAAGTGTACGATACTGTTTTTTCACTTTTAGTATACTCTTAAAATTATGCTACTATCACCTCTATCTAGTTTTAGAAAGCTTTCATTCCCCAAACGAGAGTCCAAGCTCATTAATTGTGATTTGCTGTTCCCCACTGGTGACTGCTCATCCACTTTCTGCCTAACGGGTTTGTCTGTTCAAGATATTTCATGTAAGTGGAATCATACAATATATGCTCTTTTGTGACTAGTTTCTTTCACCTACTGTTGTTGTTATGAATCTATCAAATTCATGTTTGTTAAATGCAGCACAAATGTGGGATGGTGAGCCTTGATTCCATAATGGACCACAAGAGAAATTGAAATAGAGAAGTTTATTACTCAGTCTTGGAGTAAATACCTGGCTGGCTTCATGGAGCCATCAGGGCACAGACAGAGAGAACAAGAGGACCTGTGTTCTACACCTTTATTAGGGTCCAGAGAGAGCATCTGGGGGTTCTTGGGCTGAGGCTGAATTGATCCATTCAAACCAAAAGAATGGACTCTTGATGAGGCCCTGGGAGGGCTTTCCTAAGTGGTGAATAAGGAGAAGAACCTGGAAGCAGGACTGTTGCTCACAAGGAACTTATATTTTTGTGTGACTGCAGGCTTTTATCTAGGGCATGCACTGCGTGAAGGACTGGTTTCAGTGTGAGGTCCTTGCAGACCACCTGGTCACACAAAATGGATGTCAAGGCAGCAATACCATGGAGTAGCTTAGTTAAACTCGGGGCAGTTCTGTTTTCAGGGTTCATCTATGTTGTAGCTTGTATGAACACTGTTGGAAGGAAGTGCCAGAAGCCATAGGAGGTCAATCTGTGAATTAGGAAGATAAAATTTCTCTTTAAGCTACCTAGCTCGTTTTATGTCTTTAAAATCATTGCACTTCTCAAATTTGTTCCCTTATACTTGGGTTCTTAAATTTTCATTTGTGTGGAACTGGGAATGGGCAAACTGCTCTCTATACTTTATAACCACCAGCGGGATTGAATGTGGCTAACAACTTCTGATATTTCTCGGGCTAGACTTGAAAAGAAAGAGTTCAATACCTATTTCTCATTCCAAGATATACAATTTTTGATCCCTTACATTTGAAATTATATGTTATAACTTTAGTATGAAGGAGTTTTTTGAGAAGGAAACAAACCTATGTCAGTTTATAAATCAAGGAAGTGAAATAATGACTATATGAACAGGAAGTTCAGAATTTATAAAGAGGTTGAATATTTAATTTTTTAATTTTCTAATGCTTAAAAAATAAAATAAATCTGTTTTAGTTTTATTTTTTTGACATTTTGCTAACACTGTCTATTAACCTACTCATAAAACAGATGAATTTCCCTTTGCTGATTCAATTTTATTTACAGCAAAAATCTCAGAGACAGTGCCTGTGGGGTTCAGGTTACAAATATGTTGCCTACTTATTATGAAATGCAGCTTCTTTATAAGGATTCTTCTTTCAAAGACTATCTAGAAATTCTATATTTTTCTCCTTTTATCTGTGACTGTCATCATTTGACTTTTGTCATCCTCTCATTTGACTTCCTGCTTTTATTAATATATAATACACAGTATAAGTAAACATACAGTATACAACTTAAGGATTTAAAAATGAGAAATAACTATGAGGTTTCCATATCATGTGACAGAATACAGAGAAAATTTTATTTTAATATAATTTCACAGTGTGGTTTGGACTTTTGATAGATACTAAAACAGAGGGATGTTTGCTATTCATCTTAATTACTCTTGTATATGTGGATGGATGCCCTCCCCTCCAACAAAGTCCAAAATTTATGCAATCAATTTCAGATGAAATAAAATGCACACACTAGGGAAGAGTATCATAGAATCCTTTTCTTTTTGTGATTTTTGAAAAAGTAGTTCAGCTTGTGGAAAGGCCAGATCCAAATTTGACCTAGATGTAACCTTTTCAAAGAGTTGGAAAGTTTCCCGGCCCTCCCCCGCCCCCAGCCTCCACTATATACAAGTATAGTCATGCATCTTTGTTTCAGTAAGAGACACAACTGGGAATAATTTGAAACACCATGAGTAAGGCAGTTTCTGCGATATTTATAATTTAAACTCAAACCTGGAAGTACTATAATTCCTATGGGAAAAGTCTGATCTTTTACAATTTTCTCCAAAATGAAACACAGAATTATTTCAATTTAAATCATTTGGGGGTGGAGGGACTGTATCTTTTTCCCTCTAACTTTCAAGAGTACTTTTTATATTTCAGTGCCTAAAATAATCAATTGCTGATGAAAGACCTTGCTGACGAGGCATTCATCTATTTAACATAAGTTCTCAAAATTTAAGTTCAGCATTCAGTATCTGTCATGCCATTTGACTGTAATGAGGTTAAAAGAAGGTTTGAATGGGACTATCTGAATTCATTATAAAATGAACTCACTATTTCTTCTATCAAATGAATACGAAAGAGAAGCAGGTAGCATTCACAGAATAACACATCAATAATAAATGCCTTAGAGAATTTGTAGGATCTTGTTTCATTAAGGTAGATTTGGAGGGATTTGCTTGTATGTAGCCACTAGTAAATACAACAGCTAGAATATGGGCTCGTTTTTAGCACGTTGTGAACTCAGTTTTGTGTTGTGTTCCCCTAATTATTTCACGAAGCACTGCAGGGTATCTATTCAACGTATACTCATTCAAAGTATACACTGCAGGGTATCTATTCAACGTATACTCATATCTTTCAATCTAACCTCATTAAGAGTTACTAAGTTTAAGCACTCTGGAAAGATATTTTTGAGAACACAGTGAAAGTAACGTAAGAGCCCCTTTCCCACAGGCAAATTAAAACACTATGATAATCCATACATACAGTATGTATGACAACTGATACAATATTTCAAAGCAAAAAGATCCCTATGGCTGGATAGTCGATTCTTCCGAAGACTTTGGAAGAAGTAAAATATTGAGTAAGTCCTCAACTTCTATGACTACGATTTCTATGAGCGGACCTGACGTAGAAAATATTCTTTGGGAAAATATAGAGCACTGAGATATAAAAATACAAAGCATGTATTTGAAGTGGCGTAATAGTCCATTAAAAAAGCAATGGTTTTAAGGACGGTAGGCAGTTTTGAATAGAGCCGTGAATAGTTCATGACAATGGTTTTGGACAACTAATCTATATACTTTTACTATATGAAGAACTATAATCTAAGGGAAATTACTAAATCATTATTCTTAGATGCCAGATGCCATCTATATCTATATATGTCTTTTCTATACTTATGACTTCCAGATCTAAACTTACAGATCTGATCTCTCTCCAGATAGCATCTCAGTGTCTTCTACTTCATAGGCTCTCAGTAAGCATTTATTGGGAATTTATGAGAATGTAGACAAACGACTAAATCATGAAGAAATGTACTTGAAGTGGAAAGTAAGTTAAGGGTTATTAAGGGTTATGCTTCAGGATAAGATGGGAGGAAGAAAAGCGACATATAAAATATTCACTTTGTGTCAATTTATTGGAAAGTTATTATGCTGACAAGGAAAACACCTGACTATAATCACTAACCCATTTTGATGCCTCCCTTTACAGAAAAATTTATTGAAATGATTACCATGAAATCACTGCCTATGTTTCCCGGTCTTTCAATCTAACCTCAACTTACTTCAGTTGGGCCCTTACTGGCACTTCCTGGAGACTTAGTCAAGATTTCTACCTACCTCCATGTTGCGAAATCTAATGGTTAACTCAACTTTTTGTTTTGTTTTGTTTGACTCATTTTGTTTAACCTCACAGCAGTATCTGAGACCTGTTCTAGAAAAATGTTCTTGCCTTGGCTTTTGTGATATCATATAGCTCTGATGTCTTCTTATGTCCCTGACCACTCTTTCTAGGTTCTTCATTTTATTGTATTCTCATTTATCCTTCATTTTCGCAGGGCACCTCGCTATGTCTCCTGACTCCATTTCTCTTGATATATATATATATATATTCTCCCTTGATGAGTCCCTTGATTGCTTTAAAGAGCACCTCCATGCTTATGATTCCCAGATCTAAACATACATGTCTGACCTTCCCCCAAAACTCAGACTTATGTATCTGACTGATTACTTGACACAACCACAAGGATAAAACATAGCGTTACGGCCTCAGAACTCCTCATTTATCGCACCAACACGCTTTTGCACTGTTCTTCTCCTGCTCTGTGAGTGATGTCACAATCAGCCGGATGGGCATGTATGCATTTTTTTCAATAGCCCCTTTTATTTCAGTCCCTAAATCCAATCAATGAGCAGCTTCTCTCAATTCTAATTCCAAAACATATCCCAACCCGCTCACTTCTCTTTATATTCACTGTTAATACTTGCGTCTAACCTACCATCATCTTTCACTTAAATTACCGTAGCCTACTCATAACTGACTTCCTCATTTTTGTCCTTGTGTCATAATCCACCATCCATACAATGACAGAAGTCTTAAAATCATGTGCAGTTATTGTAATCCCCTTGTTTTCCAACTCCCATGTCTCATAGGTTAGTTTTCTACTATTGCTATAATATATTATCACAGAATGAGTGGATTAAAATAATACAAATGTACTACTTTGCAGTTCAGGGTAAGAAACCTGAGTCCCCCAGGACTAAAAATAAAAATATTGGCAGGCCTACATTTTCTGGAGGATCTAAAAGCGCTCCATTTCTTGCATTTTCTAGATTCTAGGGGCCACTCACATTCCGGGGCTCAAGGTTCCTTTCTCCATCTTCATAGCCATCAACACTGCATCTCTTTGTGCTTTTCTTTCATGGCCATATTTACCTCTGACTCTTTCTTCTGCTTCCTCTTCTACTTTCAAGGATATTTGTTATTAAAGCAGGTATTGCAGGATAATCTCCCTATCTTGGGTCAGCTGAACCTATTCACAGGTTCCAGGGATTAGGATGTGGATCTCTTCAGAGGTCTATTATTCTGTTTCACACAGCATCACATTAGAATAAAACACAAACTTTTTATTTTGATTCTAAAACCCTACTTTATCTAGGCTTTTCTTATTATCTCCATATCCATCTCTTATTACTCTCTTTGTACTACTATCTCAGCCAGAATATTCTATTCTCAGTCAGGACAAACTAAATCTACCACAGACCCTCCACACTAGCTGTTTTCTCTGACTATATGCCCTACTCTATTTTCACATAGCTGGCTCCTAATTATTTAAATCTCACCATAAATTCTGCTTTTTCAGAAGTGGTTTACTAAACTAGTGCATCTACTGAAATTATCCATGCATTAGTATCTCATCAAAGATAAGTTTTCTACCAATCTCTGATATTTTTCTGATTTTGAATTTATTTTTGTGTTAATTAACTTCTCTCAATCTCATAACACACACACACACACACACACACACACACAATTCTATTTCAGATACAAATGTTGGCAAACTATTTCACTTACTGAACATTCCTCAATGATACTTCATCGTGTAAGATAAGATTTCCAAGAGTGAACATATAAGTAATGATCTGTCCCTTGCCTGGCTTTCCAAAACCTTTTTTCCTCCTTCTTAGTTCCCAAAGCACTAATCTTCTTGTAATTTTTTACACATATCCTGCTATTTTTTACCCTCTGTAACATTGTTCATCCCCTCATCTTGAGATACTGCTTTACCTCTACTCCTCTGCCTCTACCTCTTTGCTTGTTAGCATCTACTTAATTTTATTTAAAAAAAAAAAAAAAGCAATCTCTATACCCATCATGGGGCTCAAACTCATGACCTCAAAAGATCGAGCTGTATACTCTACTGAATAAACCAGCCATATGCCCCAACATCTACTTAATTTTAAAACTGAGTTCAGAAATCATCTATTCCATGAAGTCTTTTCTGATATGTCTGGATCTTAAGGTATCTTTTGTATTTATGCCAACAACATATAATGTATATTTTAGTCATTATTTTTACACTATATTAGAATTTTCTGATTAAAGGTTTACACCACAATAGTAGGCAAACACATTAAGGTCATGAATAGTAACATTTATTTTTGTGTTTCTGACACCCAGTTTAATCCTACCACATGACAAATATTCAGTAAATGTTTGTTAAATGGGTTTGTTCTTGAATCATGTTTTGAGGTCTTCTCTGTGAATGATTTTCATGCCTTGATGTCACTGGGATAAGACACACATAAGACACATTTGCCTTCTAAGTTGTTTTACTTCAATCCATGTGTATAAATACGTATTATTTAACTATTTTCATTGAAGTCACCTCTGACTCTTGTTTTATCTGCTGCTTCCACCCTCCACTGCCCACATCACTGTAAGAAACTTCAGGATCTATATAAACGTTATAGTGTGGGTGGAAAAAGAACCCAAAGGGAAGAATTTGAGTTTAGAGTAACAAGATAGGTAAGGAAGAAAATGGAACCAGGAAAGAGTGCTTTCAAACTAGCTACCACTGATACTGAAACTTATTTCCACTGGAGGAATTCTTCGAACTAGAGCAAAACACACACTGAATGTTATCCCAACCAAAGGGTGAGGGAGCTGGTCCATCATTGGTTAAGAGCTTTGGGGGGAAGGGAAGACATTAACTTTCCACCATTTCTCTTCTATCTCACAGATAGCAGCCAAGTCTCAAGACGCTCGAGAAACCCTCAGCGGGGAGAAAAAAGCACGGTGCTTGGCAGTAGACGTAAAGCTGGTAATTGGTACAGGTGAAGGACTGGGGCAGGGCATTGCAGTGTCACCTCCAGCGGATAGCAATTACAACACCCTCACATCACATTCCATGATGTCATGAGTGCTATTTACCTGTATTCTATATCAGCCTACAAAAACTGTAACTATAATTTGGTTCTTCTCATTGCCAAGAACTTTTCTGCTTTTGAGGTATAAATTCCAGTATCTCATTTCTGAACATAATTTCTTATCTTTCTGGTATTCTCACTCATTTTCAGAAGACCTTTCCCAAACTTCATAGTGATCTGCAGTCACAGATGTCCATTTCTACCAGCTTCCTTGTAACTTTGATCCTATCACTGTAACATGACAATTTATGCAATATCCTTTCAATTGCTATTTATTGGTTACATCCTCTTTCATTTACTGCATTGCTCTTTGATTTCATGGATTATCCAAATGCCCAATGATGGATAATTTTCAGCATCTCATTTCTCAATACCTACACTGTGCTGCTGAATATTGAAAAAAAAAAAAGAAAAAGAAAACTAATGGTGCATATTTGTGCCATTAGAGATTCAAGATTTACTCATGGCTGTGCCCTTCATACTATCCTGGAATCCTTTTATATGTACTTAATGATCAATACCTCTCATTTCTCTCAAAAGCTTTCTGAAACTTCCTTAAGTTGTCAATTCTTTCTGTCTCTTTCTCAGCTATGGACTTACTTTATTACATTTTTTCCACATGAAAAATCAACTGTATTTTTTTTTTTTGACTCTCAGCTTTCTTCTCTGCCTGAAACGTTTCTGTTTACTTCTATCCTTAACGTCTTCCAATATTTTCAGATGAAGATATGTCTCCTCTGCTCCCTTAGGCCAACTCTGTTCTAGCTATTTTTCTCATTTTCAGTTTTAAAAACTTTGTCCATTATTTCTCTTGAGATTTTTATGTTTCTTCAATATAGTCTTATGTATTGATTCCTTTTAGTCACTTAGATATGCACAATGCTTTTCCATCTTACAGAACCTCATAAATAAGCAAGATAAACTGAAAACAAACTCTTCCATGATATGGCATACTCAATAGCTCTATGGTGCTTTTTGTTTGTTTTTCAACATTTTATTTATTTAATTATTTATTTATTTAAGAGAGAAAGAGAGCAGGAGTAAGCAGGCAGAGGAGCAAAAGGGAAGGAAGAAGGGGCTTGGAGAAAATCTCAAGCAGACTCTACACTGAGTGCAGAGTCTGATGCAGGGCTTAATCTCATGACTCTGAGATCAGGACCTGAGCCAAAACCAAGAATCCAATGCTTAAATGACTGAGCCACCCAGGTGCCCCTGTTCGTTTTAAAGTCACTAATTTATCTTTTCTTTCTTACCTCAAATCCACTAATAAACCCATGAGCATTTAGCTTTTAGCTTCACTGCTCTAGATTGATAAGGTGATTTGTGAGTTTAATTCTGAATTCCTGAGCATTTTTCAGGGATTAATTTTACTGAATATCTTGGTGGCATTCACCATTCTTGGTTACTTCTTTAGTTTTTAAATACTTTTCACCTTGACTCATGAAAGTACATCTTCAATACTGTTTCTTTTGTGTTGGCTATATCTCAGACCTCTCCAGGTAGAATCTACTATCATTATTAGCTCTTTGAAAGTTGATTTTTCTCCTTACTTATCTCCTTGGTACTCCCTAGTTTCACCCTTGGTTCTTCTTTAATCACTCAGCTACTTCATAGCGATGACTTTAAATGCTACTGCTATGCTACTACCTCCAAAATTTACATTTCCAGCCCAGAACCAACCAAATACATTAGCTAATTTATGAAGATCTGAAACTAATTATATACAATGGAAGGTTATATATTTTTCTCCCTCATGGACAATTTCTAAGTGACTAAATCAGTTCCTCAGCTTATAACTAAAGTCCCTTGAGGTAGATGTATGACTTTTGGTCACTGCACTATCTGTTCCTTTTTGGAATCATTTTTAGCTTCTACTAAGTGCTGAGCACCCAGATGCTGATGGCATAGATTATAACAAAGGCCGTATTCACTAAGAACAGGAATTGGCAACTAACATCCATGGGCCAAATCTGACTCACAGTCTGTTTTTTAATAAGAGTTTATTGAAACACAGCTGCTCAATTATAAGTTGTTTATATCAACTTTTGCATTACAATAGTAGAATTTAGTAGTTGCAACAGAGACCATATGCCTTAAAGCCTAAAATGTTTATTATCTGTCCCTTTACAGAAGAGTATAATGGGGTTGGGGTAGAAAAGTACCATTATGCAAACTGATGTACTGAAGAATTGTCTGAGATTATTTAAGGGGGAAAAGTTAAGATGCTGTCCCTGGAGATCAGGTGAAAGATGGTGAGAGTCTGAACTATTACAGCGAAAGGAGAATTGGAAAATATACATATTCTGGAAACACTTGCTAAGTAAAATTAATAGAATTTTATTATTAATTGGTTATACTTGTCAGGCTAAGAGAAGTTGAAATTAAGTACATTTTTCAGGTATCTTATTTTGGTGGGAACTGATGCCAACAACAAGGAAAGCCAACAACATGGTCAAGTTTAAAACACAATGAAAATCTATATAGGTAGGATATATACAGTATCATTTACTCTGATTTCAGTCTTAAGGACATTGAACAAAACCTCTCCATAAGGCACTAATAAAGTTAATAAAGTTTTTGAGAATATAAAGGGTTTTTTTTTAGCTTTTTAATTGTTGAAAACTTTTAGTTATTAAGCATGCCAATTATATTCATCCACTGATCATTTTGTATTTCTGTATATGACAGATTTCAACTAATCCTATGAAATTGATAGAAATGTACTGTATAATTACAATCATTATAAATAATGAAAAACACAGGGACACTGTGTGAAAAGAAGGAAAATAGACTTGAAATAATAAGATCTGGAGTTAATTTTAGACTTTGACACTCATATGATGCATACCCTTTGGCAAGAAAATGGGTTTCAGTTTCTCTACATGAAAAGAAGACTTACAGTAATAATACCAGTGGAGATGACGATCATGTGAAACACTATATGATAGTGCTTTGAAAAACATAAACTGCTTTATGAATGTGAATTATAATTACTGGAACCAATTTAACTTATGTAGAATATGACTTAATGATATCAAAACTGCTGACCTTGATAATCCATTTCTCTATATATGGAAATATATGTGTGTATATGAGCAAAAATATAAATAAATAATAATTTCCCATCTCTTCATGTATTTAAACTCAATGTATCTGTGCATATTTATTTTCACTTGTTAATTTATTCAACAAATACTATTAAACATCCATAAATGCACTATTTTTGGCTGTATGGATTTAGTAAACAAATATCCCCTAACAATATCCTTTCTTTGTGGAGCTTACACTGTACTTCAGGAACACAGATACTAAATGAAATAAAATACATGTGATTAACTTAACTGAACAGTTTCCAACTAAAATTGGGACAAAGGCAAAAATGTCTTCTCTTCTCACTCTCATTTAACATTATACTGGAAGTCCTAGTGAATGCAATAAGACAAGACAAAGGGAAAAAGAGGTATAAAGATTATGAATGAAGAAATAAAATTGTTTCTATTCACAGCGACATAATTGTCTATGTAGAAAATAAAAAAAGAAAATTAATCAAAAAATCTGAAACAAGTGAGTATAGAAGGGCCACAAGGTACTAAGTAAGTACATAAAAATGAATTGCTTTCTGATATACTAATAATAAATACTTAACACCTTAAAAAATACAATTTGGTATAAAGCCCCAAATAATAAAATACCTAGGTGTAAGTTTAACAAAGCATATACAGAATCTAAATGCAGAAAACTATCCAATACTAGTGAAATAAATCAAAGATTCTAAATAAATGGAGAGATATTCTGTATTTGTGCAGGGAAAATGGTGGTGCAGCCTGCATCAGCAGATTTTGTGGTGGCAGAGAAGCCAGTCCAACAGAGAACCAGCAAGACCTTTCTGGTGGAGGAAGTGTAAGGTTAAGGCAGCAAGTGGGGGTCGGCCTGTAACATGTGTTAAAGGTGGAAAGACCAGTTGCTCTCTCTGAAGAGTCCACAGTAACTGGGAGGTGGGAAAGAAAAGAGAAGTAGGCAAACATAGAGAACCGAAGCAAAGTGTCTCCTGCTGTCTGCCCCTGGAAGCAAGAGGACCACTAGAAAACTCCCTCCCTTGAGAATTCCCCCACTGGGCCATGGGCATGTCCAAAGCTGTCTAGTGCTAAAGACATACTTACCCTCTCTCTCCCATCTTTTTTTTTTTTTAATGTGCATATTCTCAGCCTTAGTATCAACTTCCAAATTAGCAACAAAAATTTATGCAATAGTGCTAGCTTCTGGAAAACAAAAGGAAGGCTTCTAACTACCAACCTGTTGAATTATTAGAGTCAAATTAAATAAAACCTCACCTAAATAAGAGAGGTTTTTGCTACTTCACATGCAGTGACAGTGGCAGTTTCCATCAAACAAAAGTTCTAGAGCTAAAGAACTCAATAAACAAGATGAAGAATGCATGAGAGTACATTAGAAATAGAACAGTTCACATAAAAGAGAAAATTAACAAGCTGGAGATTAGGAACATAGAAATGGTTCATGTGGAAAAAGAGATAGAACTAAGATTCTTACAAAGTGAAAAGACCCTGTGAGAACCAACTGACACCATTAGAGAGTTTTAATATAGTATTAATATAGCAATAATTTTAATATAGTATTAATATAATATTAATATAGTATTAATATAGCAATAAATGCATATATTAAGGAATTTAGAAAATCTCAAATAAGCAAGCTAACTTTGTACCCCCAAGGAACAAGAAAAAGAAGAAAAGAAATTAAGCCCAAAGTTAGAAAGAGGAAGAAAATAATAAGGATTAGAATGGAGAAAGAAAAAAAGAAAAGATAAAAGGAAAAAAGAAAGAAAGAGGGACCAGAAAAACCATAGAAATGATTGATGAAACTAAGAGCTGGTTCTTTGAAAAGACAAACAAAATTGATAGATGTTTAGGTAGACTCAGAAGATAAATCCAAAGAACTCAAATAAAATTTAAAAAAGGAAACATTGCAATTGATACTACAGAAATATATAGAATTGTAATAGATTTTAAGAACAACTATATGATAAAGAAATTACATAACCTAAAAGAATTGGATAAATTTGGATAAATTGGATAAATTTGGATAAAAATTGGATAAAAGAATTGGATAAATTTCCTTCCAAGAGTGAATCAAAAAGAAATAGGAAATCTGAATAGACCAATAGCAAGTAGAGATTGAGTCAGTAATCAAGAAAGCTCCCATCATAGACAATGCCCAGATAGCTTCACTGAAACATTCTACTAAACATTTAAACAGTTAATACCAATCCTCCTCAAACTCTTCCAAAATATCAGAGAGGGAAGACTTTCAAACATTCCACTTGGCCAGCATTACTTTAATACCAAAACCAAATAAAGATACCTCACAAAAAAAGAAAACTTATAGAAAGTTAAAGAAAACTCATACCTCTAATGAATATAGATGCAAAAGTTTTCAACAAAATATTAGCAAACCAAATTCAAGAATACAATAAAAGGATTATACACCATGATCAAGTGAGATTTATCCCTGGGATGCAACATATGCAATATACACAAATCAATTAATGTAATACATTAATAAGATTCAAAATAAAAATCACATGATCGTCTCAATAGACACAGAAAAAGTATTTGACAAAACACGGCATGATTTCTTGATAAAAACCCTTAACAGGATGGATATGGAAGGAACATACTTCAACCTAATAAAGACCATATATGACAAACCCACATCTAACATTATACTCAATGAAGAGAAATTGAAAGTGTTTCCCTTAAGATCAGGAATAAGGCAAAGATACCCATTTTCACAGCTCCTATTCAACATAGTACTGAAAGTCCTAGCTATAGCAATTAAGCAAGATAAAGAAATAAAATGCATCCAAATTGGAAAGGAAGAGTAAAATTGTCATTATTTCCAGATAATATGATCCTATATATAGACTATCCCAAAGAATCAAACAAAAGTTAGAATTCATGATTTACTGGTTACAAAACTAACATACAGAAATCGGTTGGATTCCTTACATAATGATAAAGCATCTGAAACAGAAGTAAGGAAAACCATCCCATTTACAATTTATTATCATTAATAATGAAATACTTAGGAACAAATTTAATCAAGGAAGTAAAAGGAAAGATCTTTATAGTAAAAACTACATAACTTTGCTAACAGATATTCAAGAAGAGTCACAAATGGAAATATCATCCATTTTCATGAATCTAAATAATTAATATAATTAAAATGAACATACTATTTAAAGTCATCTACAGGTTCAACAAAATCCCCCATTTTCAGTGTTCATATACACACAGATCATCTCCATGTTCTGTTCATTGATAGGGCCTAGAAGCAAAAACATCTTAGCATCAAGCACACCTGGCACTCAGAATTTGGTTTCTAATACCATTCCCCAATAAAAGGAACTAATATTCCTTGAAGAAATGCTTATTCTAAGACTGTCAGAGGAAATATACAAGATGAGCTTGGATAATTTCATAATGCCAAAAAATTTGAAAAAATCCCCAAAACCCACAATGATGAGTATGTCAAAGGGATACAGAACCCAACTGAACATGATCCCAATGGCTAAAACTGAAAAAAAAAAAAAATGCTCAACAAACTAAACTGAATCATAACTTGAAGTCTAGAATAAAATCCATGGGCCAATATTGATAGATAGCAAGCAGTGATTGCCCTAATGAATGAAGAGGATGAAAATTGACAAATTTCTCATCAAGAATTCCAAATACTTTGTGTGGATATTCCACCATTGACACATAGCTTTATCGTCCATAAATGCAGGCCATATATAGTGATTTCCCTCCAAAGAGTACAATATGGAAATAGGGGGAAAAAAAAAGAATAACTTTATAGTAGAGAAACTGACAGACCCTATGTCAAGCCAGGTGATCAAAGTTAACATCAACAGTGATATGAAGTGGTTACAGCATGTACCCTTGATATGAAGTGATGAACTTTGGCACTTCAACTATGTGGTCTTTCTTCTAAAACCATATAGCCCCATCTAATCATAAGAAAAACAACAGACAAATCATGACCAAGAGACATTCTACAAAATACCTGTCCAGTACTTACCAAAACCGTCAAAGTCATCAAAAACAAGGAAAGTCTGAGAAACTCTCTCAGGTCAGAGGAGTCTAAGAAGACATAAAGACTAAACATAATATGATATCTTAGATAGGATATTGTAACAGAAAAAGACATTGGGAGGAAGCCATGGAGTTCTGAATAAAATATAAGCTTTAGTTAATAGTAGTGAATCAATATTAGTTCAAGAGTTGTGACAAATATACTTTACTAATGTAAAATATTAAAGTAGGTGAAACTAGTTGTATGGCATGTGATAGCTTTCTGTACCACCTCCAAGATTTTTCTGTAAATCTAAAACTGTTTTAAACTAATATGGGTTGTGGGAGTTTGGGGTATTAACGGGAATGGGCGTTCAGAAAGGGTTAAATTGTTGCAGAATTTGTAGTGATGAGGTCTAGGCTATGGAACATGACATATATATATAAATTTTTAATCCAGTTATAGACATGTTAGTTCATGAAAATTTAGCATGGAGTATAACTAAATAACATTCATTTAATTCCTAGATGAAGGGAAGGCACAAAATTTTGATACATCATAAAATAATATTGATACAAAGTCAAATTATCAGCTAAAATAGTAAATCACAGCAAGAGCAAACATTTATGACTGCTTATTTTGTACAAGGCACTGTTATAAGCTACATATAAATGGTGAATCATAATGTAAACTCGCAGTTTGACTCTAGAGCCCAAGTTCATGTTTACCAATCTATATTGCCATCTGGGACAATTTTAGCCCTTAGTGTATATTTTGGATCATCTCTTTTATAATTTTCTTATTTACTCTTCTCATCTTATTCCATTATATATTAAATAAAATCATTATACAATATTTTACAGTTTTTCTGTTAGTGCTTGGATTTTCCCAAGTCAAAAGCAGCTTGATCCAAAATGTTGCAGTTTGAAGTATTTGTCTTTATAGGTTTTGATTTGGAATTCTTATGATCTCTTTGCTAAAACACTCCTTTCTTTCTTCCTTTTTTCTTTCTTTTAATATGGAATCTTTCTCCTGGGTGTCAATAATGTATTTTCTTTTATACCTCAACTTCACCTGGTCTGGTGTATATCTGCTTATTATTTTGAGGTAACCTCTTGGTTTCACTGAAACAAATTTTGCATATGTTTCATAGCCTGTATTTTAAGTTAGATCAAAGTTTGGCAAATATTTTCTGTAAAGATATAGATAGTAAATATATTTGGCTTTAGGGGCCATATGGCCTCTGTCACAACAGTTCAACTTTGTCATTGCAGCGCATCTCTACTTACCAAAGCAGGTGGATCCCTCAGCCCACCTGCCAGACTTTGCTGAGTTTGATCATCACAATGAGATCTTTCAATTTGGTAAAAATCCTATCTGGATCATGTGCCCTGCCATGAAATCTAGAAATAGAATCAGAAAAATATAAATCTAATTTTAATTTTTTAGCTCAATATTCTGTGGTTGGAAGATATATTTTTATTTCAATGGTTTGGCTTTGTTTGTGCAGTGTTCAAATAAATTGAATGCCAAGGCTGAAATAAGTCTACCACTGTCACCAATAAGCTCTTACTTCAAGTGTTTGTATTAATCAGAATAGCTTTATGTTTTTCATCAATTGCCTGCAGGATGAGAAAATGATGTGGACTCTAAAAATAAAATGATGCTAACAATTTGTTTTTCTTGTTTTCTCATATAGTGAGTCTTGGCATAAGATTTTATGTAGGGGAAAACAGAGCAATTTCACGGCAACCTTTGCAATCCCTAACACTAAAAAAGTTAAATCTCATCTAGTGACCAATTACTTGCCAGGGCCTGAGAGAAGGCAACAATTAGATGACTTCCATGTATCAGTAATCACTGAGGAATTTTGGAATGAATTTATAAAAAATAAATACAGGCAATTCTTCCTTATTTTCAAAAAGAGAAAGTGAATAACAAATTGCAAAATTTGATAACTAGGAACTTTTTATAAAAACATTAGATATTATTTATTAGAAATCAGGAAAAATAATTGGTAATGGTCGGAAACAAGGAAGGATTTTAAAAGTGCAAGTTATCACAAACTAAATTCATTTTCTTCAGATTCTTTTTCTATTTTAACATTTAATGTAAGCATTATTTTATTACCTCTTCCTCAGATTCTGTGTAGGAAGATTATTGGACTGAATAATGTCAATGAAGGTACAAGAAAAACTCAGCAATTCCATAAAGATTTTAAGGTATGGTGAACTTTTGGAGTTGTCCTGAATTATCAGATGTCCTGACAAAAGGGTCAGGCCTTTGTTCCTTCTTATTCACCAATAAGTAGATATGAGCTGCCCCCAGAGGGGATTATGTTGAGAAAGACATTTCCTTTCAGTTAACAAAAATTCTGGGAGAGATATTTAGCTACAAACTCTCTGCAGCCAACATTCCTGGAAGCTGGGAAATAATGTTCTGATGACAGCATTTGTACAACAAACTGCAGACTCCCTACAAATACAACACATTTTTAAAATACATAAATTAGACATCAGCAAAAATAGCAGAGTAGGTAGTTCCAAGGGTCCATCTCTCCACAGGAAATAACTTAAAAATCAAGTAAAATAACTGTCAGAATCAACATTGTCAGAATTCTGGAAAACAGTAAAAGACTTATAGCAACAAAGAGAATGCTTAATCAAGAAAGAGACAACTTAAAAATGTTAGGAAACTTTGTGACATTTCTAGGTGCCTGCCCTGGTATTGTGGCAGTCTTGAAGATGGAAGTCTATGTTACCAGTGTGTGACTCTGATACCTGATTCCAAAAGGAGCAGATCTGGTTCTTTTCCCAAAGAACTCTGTTTATCCTTTCTAACATTCATGAGGTCTACATGAAAGACTGAGGCAAGGCACTTAATCTTTTTTTTTTTTTTTCTTTTTCCCCTAACTCAGAAATCACTAAGGGCAGAGCAGCAGTAGTATTCCTCAAAAAACAATGTAAGACAAATAAATATTCAGCAGCTGCCTGTGGTGAAATATGACAATTGTTGTAAACAATAGAGTGCTGAAATCATGGGAGGAAAAGCTAGGAAGAGCCTTTCTTTGAGATATTAGGGCATTCAAAATTGTTTGCATATATTGGGGGATACAGAAAGCAGTGCACACGCCCAGGGCAGGATGAATGCTCAGAAAAGCACTGAGAAGACCTTGAAAGTTCCCTCTGGCTTATCTGTAGGCTCACTGGAAACAGGAAGTGAAGGCTAAAGCAGAGTTGTGAAGAGTGTGTCTAAGCACTGAAGGACTGACCCAGCACTGAGTCAATACGCTAAGACTCTGAGAGGTTTTTTCCTTCCCTCTTTCCTTCTTTGCTTTCTTTCTCTTCTCTCTCTTGCTCTCATTCTCTTTCCCTGGAGGTGAAACAGACCAATGTGAAAACACAAACAGAACACAGGCTAAAAAAAAAAAAAAAAAAAAGTCTTTAGAGAACATAGGTAAACCAATTTGGGCTCTATAAAAGTAGATTAAAAAACACTAAACAAACAGCTATAGCACATAGTAGGCAACAAAAACAAACTCTAGGGAGGGAATAATCTGATTTTCAGAGTTACCTGCATTAGTACTCAAACCTGTTCCATTTTCAATGAAAAATTGTAAACCATGCAAAGAAAAAAAAGAGCCTGCTCCCTGCCCCTTCTCTCTGCCTGCTGCTCTGCCTACTTATCTCTCTCTCTGTCAAATAAATAAATAAAAATCTTAAAAAACAAGTATGCACAAAAGGAAACGATAAGGTACAGCACAAACATATCAATTAATTCTCATGTTCATGGCAGCCACTAGCCAAGTTCACACTTGTGAACTTGTTTGCTGAATTTGCATAGTTCAGACTAGTCAAGAAGTAGAAGCAAACCCAATGCCCATCGACAGATGAATGGATAAACAAAATGTGCTATATACATATGGTGAAATATTATTCAGCTTTAAAAAGGCTACAGTATGAGGTGCCTGGGTGACTAAGTGGGTTAGGGCCTCTGCATTCGGCTCGGGTCATGATCTCAGGGTCCTGGGATCGAGCCCCGCATTGGGCTCTCTGCTCTGCAGGGAGCCTGCTTCCTCCTGCCTCTCTGCCTGGTTGTGATTTCTCTCTGTCAAATAAATAAAATATTAAAAAAAAAAAATGCTGCAGTATGGATAAACTTTTAGGACTTCTGCTATGTGAAATAATTCAGTCACAAAAGACAAATACCATATGATTTCATTTATGTGAAGTAAATAAAGTAATTAAATCCATAGAAAAAGAAAGTAGAATGCTGGTTACCAAGGACTAGGGGGAGAGGAAGAAAGGAATTTTGTGTATAGGTACAATTTCAGATTTGCAAGATAAAAAAGTTCTGGAAATATATTTCACAGCAACATGAATATACTTAACACTACTGAACCCTGCAATTAGATATAGTTAAGATGTCAAATTTTATATTATGTGTTGTTTATCATAATAAAAACAAAACAGACACAAAACAAATTGCTTATGGAAGAAATGAAGGACAAAAAATAACAATAAAGCATACAGAAAACAAATAGCAAAATGACAGAAATAAGCACTTCCTTATCAGTAATTACTTAAATGTAAATGGATTAAATGTCCCTATCAAAAGGTAGAGAATGGGAAAATAAAAATTAAAAAAAGCGTCTTCTAATTCTATGCTATCTACAACAAACTCATATTAGAAAGGCTAGAAAAAGATACTCTATGAAAATAGTAACCAAAAGAGAGCTGAGTTAGAGTATCAGACAAAATATTTCTTTTTCTTTTTAAGATTTTATTTACTTATTTGTCAGAGAGAGTGAGCACAGACAGACAGAGTGGCAGGCAGAGGCAGAGGGAGAAACAGACTCCCTGTTGAGCAAGGAGCCCAAAGTTGCACTCAATCCCAGGATGCTGGGATCATGACCTGAGCCGCAGGCAGCCGCTTAACCAACTGAATCACCCAGGCATCCCTCAGACAAAATATTTTTTAAGTCACAAATTTTTGCAAGAGATAAAATAAGCATTCTATATTGAAAAAAGGTCAATTTATCAAGAAGATATAATTATGAATATGGTCCCAAAATATACGAATCAAATATTGACAGAATTGAAGGAAAAAAACAGGCATATCTACTATAATAGCTGGAGACTTCAATGCATTGCTTTCAATAATAGAAAACCAATGAGAAAACAACACTATCAACCAAAGAGACCTAACAGACTCATATAGAACACTCAACACAGTAGCAGACCACATATTTTTCTCAAATGCACATTAAGCATTACCTAGGACAAATAGGCTAGCCCATAAATTAAGTCTCAATAAATATTACAATATTGAAATAATAGAAGGTGCCTTCTTTGATAACAATACAATGAAATTAGAAATCTGTAAGAGAAGTAAAACTGGAAAATTCACAAATATGTGGAGATTGAAACATTATCCAATAGCTCAAAAAAGAAGTGATAAAAAAATTAGAAAATTCCTTGGGACGAATGAAATGGAAGCACAACATACCAAAACTTCTGGATTGCAGCAAAGAAAGTGCTCAAAGTGAAATGTATAGATATAAATGCTTACATTAAAAAAGTGAAAGATTGGGGCACCTGGGTGGCTCAGTGGGTTAAAGCCTCTGCCTTCAGCTCAGGTCATGATCTCAGGGTCCTGGGAGCGAGCCCCGCATCGGGCTCTCTCCTCAGCGGGGAGCCTGCTTCCTCCTCTTTCTCTCTCTCTGCCTACTTGTGATCTCTACCTGTCAAATAAATAAATAAATAAAAATCTTTAAAAAAAAAAAGTGAAAGATTTATTTGATCTGAAGAGAAACTGGAGTATTGTAAATACTTACATTAAAAAAGAAGTAAGCTTGCAGTCAATAATCTAACAGTTCACATTAAGAAATTAGAAAAAGAAGAGCAAGTCAATCCATAACTAGCAGAAAGATGGGAATAATAAAGATTTGAGCTGAGACAAATAAAACAGAGAATAGAAAAACAAAGAGAATCAACAACACCAAAGGTTGATTCTTTGAAAAGATCAACAAAATAGAAAAATCTGTAACTAAAATGACTAAGAAAAAAAAGAAAAAAAGTGAGAGGAGGGTCAAGAAATGAATGTTATAAATGAATGTATTGAAATTCTACTGACCTTACAATCAGAAATTTTAAAAAATGGTTATGAGGAAAAGCTATGAACAATTGTACAGCAACATATTAGATAATTTAGATAAAATGGAAAAATTCCTAGAAATGCACAAATTACTAAAACTGAGTGGGTAAGAGATAGAAAATCTGAAGCTTCCTATGACAACTAAAAATATTGAATTAGTAATAAAAAATCTCCCAAAGAAGAAATTTCCAGGACCAGGTGGTATCACTAGTAAGTTCTACCAAACATAATATAAAAAAAAAAAATTAACCACAATATTCAAATTCTTTAAAAAAAATATGAAGTGTTGGGGACACTTTCTAACTCATTCTACAGGGCTAGCATTACCCTGATACCAAAGCTAGACAAGGACACTACAAGTAAAAATACAAATCAATATCTTTTGTGAATATAGATTAAAAATTTTTAAACAAAATACTAGCAAATTGAAACCAAAGGATTATATACTATCATTAAGTGGGATTTATTCTAGGAATGCAAGGTATTTCAACAGAAGAAAATCAACATGATATACATTATTGATAGAATGCAAGAGAAAAACCACACGATGATCTCAGTTAACACAGAAAAACAATACACCCTAATGCTACAAAATATTCAGAACACTGGGACAGAAGGGAATTTCCTCAAAATTATAAATATAGGACCTTTATGAAAAACCCTTAGTTAATGTCATATTAAATGATGAAAGACTGAACATTTTCCCTTAAATTCTGGAGCAAGACAAGAATGTCTGCATCTACCACTACTATTCAACAATGTATTGGAAGATTTAGGCAGAACATTTGAGCAAGAAAAGGGAATAAAAGTTATCCCAATTGGAAAAGAAGAAGTCACACTCTCTCTATTCAAAGATGACATGACCCTAGGCATAGAAATTTCCAAATAATCCAAGATAAAAGCTAACAGAACTGATAAAAGAGTTCAGCAAAGTTACAGGGTACAAGAGCAATACATAAAAATCTCTTCTGTTCCTATCCACTGGCAATGAACAATCTGAGAAGAAAATTTTAAAAAACTATTTTATTTAGGGGTGTCTGGATGACTTAGTCCATGGAGCATCCAATGATTTTGTCTGAGATCATGGTTTCAGGGTCATGGGTATACCAGTTGGGACCTGAGTTACGACCCAGGATGTGATCTATTCTGGAGAATGTTCCATGTGCACTAGAGAAGAATGTGTATTCTGTTGCTTTGGGATGGAATGTTCTGAATACATCTGTGATTTCCATCTGGTCCAGTGTGTCATTTAAGGCCTTTATTTCCTTGTTGATCTTTTGCTTGGATGATCTGTCTATTTCAGTAAGGGAGTGTTAAAGTCCCCTACTATTATTGTATTACTGTCTATGTCTTTGATTTTGTTATTAATTGGTTTATATAGTTGGATGCTCCCATGTTAGGGCCATAGATATTTAAAATTGTTAGATCTTCTTGTTGGACAGACCCTTTCAGTATGATATAGTGTCATTCCTCATCTCTTATTATAGTCTTTGGCTTAAAGTCTAATTGATCTGATATAAGGATTGCCACCCCAGCTTTCTTCTGATGTCCATTAGCATGGTAAATTGTTTTCCACCCCCTCCCTTTAAATCTGGAGGTGTCTTTGGGTCTAAAATGAGTTTCTTATAGGCAGCATATTGATGGGTTTTGTTTTTTATCCATTCTGATAGCCTGTGACTTTTGATTGGGGCATTTAGCCCATTAACATTAAGGGTAACTATTGAGAGAGAGGAATTTAGTGCCATTGTATTGCCTGTAAGGTTACTATCACTGTATATTGTCTCTGTTCCTTTCTGATCTACTACTTTAAGGCTCTCTCTTTGCTTAGATGACCCCTTTCAATATTTCCTGTAGAGCTGGCTTGGTGTTTGCAAATTCTTTCAGCTTTTGTTTGTCCTGGAAGCTTTTTATCTCTCCTTCTATTTTCAATGATAGCCTAGCTGGATATAGTATTCTTGGCTGCATGTTTTTCTCATTTCCTGCTCTGAATATATCATGCCAGTTCTTTCTGGCCTGCCAGGTCTCTGTGGATAAGTCTGCTGCCAATCTAATATTTTTACCATTGTATGTTACAGGCTTCTTTTCCCGGGCTGCTTTCAGGATTTTCTCTTTGTCACTAAGACTTGTAAATTTTACTATTAGGTGATGGGATGTGGACCTACCTATTCTTATTGATTTTGAGGGGGATTCTCTGCACTTCCTGGATTTTAATGCTTGTTCCCTTTGCCATATTAGGGAACTTCTTTCCAATAATTCTCTCCAATATACCTTCTGCTCCCCTCTCTCTTTCTTCTTCTTCTGGAATCCCAATTAATCTAATATTGTTTCATCTTATGGTGTCACTTATCTCTCGAATTCTCCCCTCGTGGTCCAGTAACTGTTTGTCACTCTTTTGCTTAGCTTCTTTATTCTCTGTCACTTGGTCTTCTATATTGCTAATTCTTTCTTCTGCCTCATTTATCCTAGCAGTAAGAGCTTCTATTTTTGATTGCACCTCATTAATACCTTTTTTAATTTCAACTTGGTTAGATTTTAGTTCTTTTATTTCTCCAGAAGGGGCTTTTATCTCTCTGGAGAAGTTTTCTTTTATATATTCCATACCTTTTTCAAGCCCAGCTAGAGCCTTGAGAATCATCATTCTGAACTCTAGATCTGACATATTACCAATGTCCATATTGATTAGGTCCCTAGCCTTTCGTACTGCCTCTTGTTCTTTTTTTTTTTTTTTTTTTTTTGTGGTGAGTTTTTCCACCTTGTCATTTTGTACAGATAAGAATACATGAAGGAGCAAATAAAATACTAAAAGGGTGGCAAAGACCCCAGGAAAATGTGCTTTAACCAAATCAGAAGAGACCCCAAATCATGGGAGGGAGAAAGGGGATAAAAAGAAGATCAGAAAAAAAAAATTTAAAAAGAAAAACAAATAAAGAAAAAATATAAAAAAGAAAAAATGTATATATATATATTAGAGTGGTGACTAGAACAGGGTTACCTACTTAATTTTGGAAGTATTTTGGTCTCTTAGAAGAAACTACCTCCCAAAATTTTAAAGAATGAAAAACATATATAAGGGTAAATACAACGAAGGGATGGAACATGCCTATAAAGATGAAAACAATTTTTTTTTTTTTAATTTCTAAAAACGGAGTTGATAAAGTAAGTTGCTTGGGAGAATAAAGAAAAAGAAAGTGGAGAGAATTTGCTCGGGCTGGAGACTAGAACAAGCCTGGAGTTAGATTTAGGGTATATTTTGATCTATTAGAAGAAGTTGTACCCCACATTTTTTAGAAGTAAAAACCCTATGTGTATACAAAAAATAAAGTTAGATACAATGAAGGATAAAATAGGACTATAATAATGAAGGTTCAAAAAAGATAATTTTTTTATGAAAGATATTGTTAAGATAAACTAGTTAAAAAACATTAAAAGAGGAAAGGGTAAAAGCTAAAAAAAAATTAGCAGAAGAAAAAAAATAAAATTAAAAAAAGTTAATTAACTGCAAGACTAAAGAATCATGGGGAGAAATCCATGAATTCCATGCTTTGCTTTCTCCTCCTCTGGAATTCTGCTATTCTCCTTGGTAAGTGAACTTGGTCTTGGCTGAATTTCTTGTTGATCTTCTGGGGGAGGGGCCTGTTGTAGTGATTCTCAAGTGTCTTTGCCCAAGGAAGAATTGCACCACCCTTACCAGGGGCCAGGCTAAGTAATACATTTACTTTTGGGAGCTTTTGTTCCCTGAATGCTTTCCGTAGAGTTCTGGAGGACGGGAATGAAAATGGCGGCCTCCCAATCTCTGGCCCAGAAGAGCCGAGAGCTCGGGGCCCTTCTCCTCAGAAAAGTGCTCAATCACTCCCATCTCTCTGGCGTCTGGCCACACTCCGAGCTCACCCAACCTGTGACCGGTTCAAGGTAACACCGAGTTGAGAGCTCACTCCTCGGCTCTCTCTCTCTGTAACTGGCTTCCCTGCTCTAATACCTGTGAGCTCTGCAACACTCAGACATGCCTGATTATTCTGTGACCCCACGGGACCTGGGCCCACGCTGACCCCATGTGGGCTTCACCCTGGTTTAGCCTCTGGAGTGATGTCCCTCAGTGGGGCAGACTTTTAAAAGTTCAGATTTTGTGCTCTGTTGTTCCGCCGCTTACCAGGATCTGGCCCCTCCCCCCATGGTCTATCTTCCCATTGCTTTGGATTCACTTCTCCTTGGGTCCTACCTTTCAGAAAGTGGTCGATTTTCAGTTTCTAGAATTGTTGGTCTTCTTCTCTTTGATCTCCTGTTGGATTTGTAGGTGTTCGCAATGGTTTGATAAGCTATCTAGCTGATCTTCTTCTCCCTGATGTCGTCTCAGCCTGCTACTTCTCCACCATCTTGAATCCTCTCCTGGGGTCATGGGATTGAACTCCATGCTCATCAGGGAGTCTGCTTGAGAGTCTCTATTTCTCTTTCTTTGTCTTCCTCCCGCAACCTATACTCACATGTTCTCTCTCTCTCTCTCTGAAATAATAAATAAGACTTTTAAAAAACCTATTTTATTTACAAGAGCATTTAAAATAATTAAATACCTAAGAATAAATTCAACCAAGGAGGTGAACGACTGAATACTACACTGAAAAGTTCACAATATTGCTAAAAGAAATTAAAGGAAACCTAAATGAATGGAAAGACATCCTATGTTTATAGAGCAGAAGACTTGCTAAATCCAATACAAAACCCAAAGCAGTAAGATTCAATGTTTATTAAGAGTTACATGCAGTGCTCGCTTCGGCAGCACATATACTAAAAAAAAGAGTTACATGCAAATATTCTCAACGTCATTGAGTGTTGCAGGTAAAACACCCACTATGATTGTACATTTGTCTATTTTTCCTTTTAACTTTGTCACACTGATTTATATCTTCTGAAGGATTGTGTTATTGGGTTGTACAAATATAGGATTATTATATCTTTCTGGTGAATTTTAACTTTAAAAATTTTTGGCTTCTTTCTTTATGTAATTTTTTTTTTGCCTTGACATCTACTTTTCTCATAATAATAATAATATATCTAAACAATTTTCCTTTTAATGTTTATATGAAATATAAATATTTTCATCTTTTATTTTCATTCCATTTACATTATAATAAGCTCTATACTTAAAAGAATTGAAAATAGGAACTCAAAAGATTCTTGTTATCAATGTCTAATGAAGCATTTTTCACAATAACCACAAGGTAGAAACAATCCAAAGATCCATCAACACAGGAATGGATGAAACAAATATGGCATATATAAACAATAGAATATTTTCCAGCCATAAAAAGGTGTGGAGTACTGAGTTATGTCACAACATGGATAAACCTTGAAAACATTATGCAAAATGAAATTAACCAGATACAAAAGGACAAATATTGTATGATTCCACTTAAATGCAATATCTAAAATAGGCAAACTCATAGAGCCAGAGAGTAGCTTAGGGGTAGATAAGAGGGAAAGTAAATTAGAAAGATTACCAAGACCTGGGAAGGGGAGGAAATGGAGAATAATTACTTTATTGCTGTAGTTCCTGTTTAACATGAAGATAAAGTTTCAGAAACAGTGGTGAGGATTTCACAATATTGTAAATGTAATGAATGCCATTGAATTATATCCTTAGAATGGTCAAATCTTATGTTATATATATTTTGCCACAATAAAAATTTTTTATTAAAAAAAGAAGTTTAAAAATGCTTAATCTAAAGAAGGGAAGAGATATATAAGTTGTCTGAATGCTTTGAAGAGCTCTTTGTGTGGATGTAAGATGTTCACAGTGATCTAATAATGGAAATTATATAGAATACATTTAGATTTTAAATTCTAACTTTAATTTACAATTATAAGTGGAAAGGAGTATAGAGATGCATACACACACAAATGTGCAACTTACGTTATCTTCAAAATGGTATCTTTGGTATGCTATGAAATTATTTCTTCCTTTATCATTTGCAGAGACTTTGGGGGGATGGGGAAAGTAACAAAACTTATTTGCAGTCAAGTTTGGTGAATAAAGGAAGATAGGTGAATTAGATAACATAATTTTTGGTTAAAAGGGAACTAACGGTTTTTATAATCCAAAGGGGTTATTCTATAGCATGGAGGACATTAGGAGAAAGCAGGGAAAATGGAGGGGGAGAAATCAAAGGGGGAGATGAACCATGAAAGACTATGTGCTCCAGGGAACAAATTGAGGGTTTCAGAGGGGAGGGGGTCAGGAGATGGGTTGGCCCCATGATGGGTATTAAGGAGGTCATGCATTGCATGGAGCACTGGGTGTTATAAGCAAACAATGAATCATGGAACACTACATCAAAAATTAATGATGTACTGTATGGTAACTAACAACATGATAAAATTTTTTAAAAAAGGAATTATTCTGGGGCAGTTCCATGTAAGGAGCTTCTTAGAAGAAATTTTAGCATAATTTGATGACTAGAAGATAAATATTTAATACATTTGTATCTGGCATTGTTAAAAATAGAATTTATCAATATGCCTAGGGATATAGCTAAAGACAGGGAATTTTACTAAAACGTTTTAGAGAGAATTTTCAACAATGTGGGTATATTTGTCAGGGACCAATTAGGAAAACAGAAACCAGCCATGAAGTTTAAACACAAGAGACTTAATGTAGAAAATTGGTTACAAAGATGTTGGATGGTGGAAGAACCACACATAGAGGCTGAAGAAACTCATAGATGAGTTACTGTGAGGGGTTACCATTCCTGGGACTGAGGAAACTAGAGAAAAAGGGCCGTGTGGATAGCAGGTGGACTTCTTAAAGGAGTTTTCTTGAAGTTGGTATTTAGCCATGTGCCACCCTTTTTAGAGGTCAAGATACCCTCTTTCATATTTGAGCTTAAGAATAATAAAAATAGGTAATGATTATTTCCTTATAGCAACAACAACAATAACAACATCACTTTGGTGATACAGTACAGTCAATTTTAATACAAATGAAGACATTCATCTCTCCTCAAAAACTGAAGGCACAAAATCCCAAAATTCATATTTGTGATAGTAACACTTGTTTTAGTTCAGTCACAATCCAATATTAACATTATATTGTAGAAAAATTAAGTTTTAAAGTTGTTCACCACCAAAAAATAATATAGGCGAGAAATGGATGACATCGTGGTTGATGATAAGTACATGATAATATAGAAAGAAAATATCTTTACTGCTTTAGCCTTCATTCTGTTAGTGGTTTTGAGGCCACATTGGTCTTTAAAAAACTTTGCTTCCATCAGTAATTCCATGATCCCTTTGCTTTCAGCTGGACCTGGTTGGCACTTTTTACCTGGTTAGTGAACCCCCAAACCTACATCTTTGGAAGACCTGTCATTAAGTATTTTTATTGTAAAATGCAGATCCAAGAGTTGTACTAGAAAAACTCCTGGATTCTGAAAAAATGGGCATATCTATATCAGAGAGCCACATCAAATTTTGCCTTGGTAATTAGAAAACTTGCTGCAACTGATAACAGCAACCCTTTCTCTGCCTGATCGTTTGGTGCCCTGAGGGACTCCCAATGGCTAATTTTCAATTTCAACTTCCAATTCAGTGGGGCAACTGTTTGTGAATTTTAATATGTATATTATTAATGTCTTATGAAATCACAGTATTACATTAATTGAAGACTTTCATCCCAAAGACAGGATTTGGAATAATCGATGCCTAATAATTTTATATGCATAAAACACTTCAGTCCAACCATATGGGGGAAAAATCATCAGACGTGTAAACAACAAAAATATGTAGAAATACATACAATTTGGCCAAACTACTCTTATTCTACAAATGTGCTAGGTTTTGTTTGTGTAATCTTCATTTATAAGTTCGCATTACAATGAGGGGATTATAACACATTTCCATCATTTCATTTCACACAATACTAGGGTTTGCATGCTTGTATGCTACAGTATAGTGACTGGGTGCAGAAATATGGTTTTCATATTTCAATGAAGTATAAAAGAAAAGTCAATCCTTATGAAAATACAATGAACAGAAAAGAGAAGGTGTTTTTGCTCTAACATGTTAATGAAATGGGAATCTGCAGTTTTGTTAGTTCAGTGATGTGAAAAATAGAAAATCTGTATCATCTGATATCAGAGGTCTTCTTTACATATGAAGAACCCCATGCAAAAAGCATATCTGACATTGAAAGCATGTGCTGTTTGAGATGCAGGCATTTGTTTGTATTCTTATCAGCTATTTTTTTAAAATGTATTTGCATTCTTGTTTGCTTTTTTCCCTTTTGAAAATTTCATTTTGAGCATTAATACCAAAAAACAGAAAGCACTATGTAGGAAATCTAACGGAGACAACATGACATTAAATGTGAAGTAACAAACGGGATTTTTTTTTCAGAACGGCACTTCCTTGAAAGAATAGCATTTAATAGTGTGCAAAGGGACCTCCTTTTCTCATGGAATTTTTCTGACATCCAACCCGATCATGTGTCTCATACAAAATTTTCCCCCCAGGTTTATGGGTAGAAGTTTAGGCTCACTCCATAATGTACTGAAAATATTTCCTAGCTCTGACCACTGAAAAGATTTAAATGACTAAATCATACCAACAACTACCTTAATGCCCACTGTGGCAGGCATTATAAATGAAAATGATTAATTGGCATTGATAATATGTAAACTCAAAGGACCAATACATATATATGGATATTCAAAAATGAAACTAAGAAAACTCAGAAAAAATGAACAACCTTAAGATATGAGTCAAATAGGAGGCAACGGGAGCAGAAAAGGGCCGGGCTGTCTGCAAGAGTCAGGGAGAAACTGTGATGGGCCCATTGGCACTTTCACTCCAGCATTCGGTCAGCATAGTCTCTGGCCACAACGTACATATCTATACCTGGCTACTACAATGAAAATCAAAACACAATTTTCCTACCTTGTGCCTGAGACCTTCTGCATTTATATTTATAAACAGCTTGCTGTACCTACATATTTTGTCCACAGAAAGTAAACTTTTGACTACAGAATAAAAGGGTAGAGATCAGTTTTGGAGATTCTTCTATAAAAAACTAACCAAGAAAACCATCTGATAGGAGAAGCAGGCTTTAGTACATCCCTGAGTATAATAATTTCCTTGAAAGTTATTGTGATTATGTTATTTCATTAACTAAAATAAATTTGATTCACAATTGATCATCTCTAAGAGAGACTGGTTGATTTCTCCTACAGGCTTGGGAATGTGTGTTTGCTAGTGGTTATGCCTGTTTAATGTGCAGATGATGTTGGTTCAGCTATGCCCAGTTATAACTAATATCGGGTCATAAAAGGCAATATTCATTAAGCAATATTGCTAATTTAAGAAATTTTTAAATTTGTAATTTTCAAACACATATAAAATAAGGAAAATAATACAGGGAATTTGATTAATTCATTACATAGGTTTAAGAATTATCAAAACACAGCCAACAAAAGAAAACAAACAAAAAAAATCACGTTTTTTTAATCTGTAAATTATCCCCTGCTGGGCGCTAGGGTGATTCTTGTTATTGGGTTATTCATTGTTTCTAGACATTTTCAATATACAAAGTTAGGGGAAAATACGTATTTTTTTAAACTAAAGATTTTATATTAGAAAGTTTTAGATTTACAGATATATTGTGAAGACAATGCAGGGAGTTCTCATAACCCACACTTGAAATTCCCTATTATGAATAGTCTACCTTAGTATGGTACATTTTCTATAGCTAATGGGTTAATACCGATCAATTACAATTAAGAAAAGTCCATGTTTTATTTACATTTACTCATGTGTCTTCATTTTTACCTTATGTACATTTTCTGCTCCATTATCTTATCCAGGATATCATACATGCAGTTTGGTATGTTTCTTCAGACTTCCCTTGGCTATGACAATCTCTCAGACTTCTCTTATTTGGATGACCTTGACAGGTATTTTGTGGAACATCCCTCAACTCAGATTTGTCAGCCATTTTTCCCATGATAAGAGCTGGGTGGGTTTTTTTTTGAGAAAAGGAACTACAGTGAAAAAGTATAATTTTCATCACTTGATCATTAAGGATATATACTATCAACATGTTCATGCTGATTTTGATAAACTGGCTGAGATAATGTTTGTCGTATTTCTCCAGTATGAAGTTACTCTTTATACACCAAAAACACAATCCATAAAGGAAAAATTGATCAACTGGATCTCATCAAAATAAGCTTTTGTGGGACATCTGAGTGGCTCAGTGGGTTAAAGCCTCTGCCTTCGGCTCGGGTCATGATCCCAGGGTCCTGGGATTGAGCCCCACATCAGCCTCTCTGCTTGGTAGGGAGCCTGCTTCCTCTCTCTCTCTCTGCCTGCCTTTCCACCTACTTGTGATCTGTCAAATAAATAAATAAAATATTTAAAAAAAAATAAGCTTTTGTTCTGAGAAAGACCATATTAAGAAGGTAAAAAAATAAGCTACAAAGTGTGAGAAAATATTTGCAGACTATGATCCAACAAAGGTTGAGTATCCAGAATACATAAAGAACTTTCAAAATTCAACATTAAAAATGATAATAATTTAATTAGAAATAGGCAACAGATGTGAAAATATTTTAACAAAGAGAATATTCAGGGGGTGCATGGATGGCTCAGTTGGTTAAGCATCCAACTCTTGATTTCAGCTCAGAGTCATGATCTCAGGATGGTGAGATCTAGCCCACATCAGACTCCACACTCAGTGAGGAGTCTACTTCAGGGTTCTTACTCTCCCTCTTCCACTCTCTCACCTGTCTCTCTCTCTCTCTCTCAATAAATAAGTAAATCTTTAAAAGAAAAAGGTATTCAGATGTCACACAAAAATATATCCAACATCAGGGTATTCAAGATTTCTCTTTTAGTACCTGTGATTCCTGGTCAACATGGTTCAAAGAATGAAGTTGTAGACCAGAGGAAGAGTGGTGGACAGGAAAGCAAAGTTTAGTGAGTGATAGTACAAAGCTCCTGAAGAGGGAGGCTACCTGAGAAGGTTGCCATTTTGGCATTTAAATTTAGCATTTCTTATGAGATTGTTGGTGGGCTGTTTTAATCTTATTAATCCTCCATGTGCCTGTCACCCAAACAGGTTTTTGTCCATGTGCTCATCTATCAGGTTGTTGTTAATGTGGAAAAGGGAAGAGGGCTCCTTTCAAGGTAATGTAGAACTGGGTGGGATCTTTTTTTTTTTTTTTTTTTTTTGAGTCGTTTTCTCTTAGGACAGGGGCCCCTTGCTCCTGCCTGCTTTTCTTTCAACTATCCTCTATTAGGGGTGCCTGGGTGACCCAGTCAGTTGAGCATCAGACTCGATCTCAGCTAGGGTCTTGATCTCAGGGTCATGAGTTGAGGCCCTATGTTGGGCTCTGTGGTGGGTAGGGAGACTACTTAAAAGAAAAAAAGAAGTTATTCAACATCATTAACCATTATAAAAATGCAAATATAAACTATAATTATAAACTAAGAAGTAAACTATCACTACACACCAATAAATGATTACAATAATAAGTAGTGACAATACCAAATGCTAACAACGATGTGGAGAAGTTTAATCACTCATACATTTTGGGTGGGAATAAAAATGATCGTCATTCTCTAAAACACTTTTACTCTCTCTTAAAAGCAAGCAATACCACACAACTCAGCAACTGCACTCTTGGGCATTTATCCTAGGAAAATTAAAACTGATGTTCACACAAATACTAGTACATGAATGTTCAATAAGATTTTTATTCATAATTGCTAAAAAAAAAATGGAAGAAAAAGACAACTGTCTTTCAATGGGTGAGTGGTTAAACCAAGTGTGGTCTATCCATGCCATGGAATATGAAATGAGAGGGAACAAACTAATGATATACACAACAACCTGGATGAATTTCCAGAGATTAGGCTATGGGGCAGGGGGTGGGGGTGGAAGCCAATCTCAAAAGATTGCAGACTGTATGGAACATTTTTAAAATTTTACTAACATATAATGTGTTATTTTTATGCAACATTTTTAAAATGACAAAATTATAGAAATAAAAAAACAGACCATTGGTTGCCAAAGGTTAATGAGGGGTTGGGGATAGGACAAGTAGGTTAAATTTTAAAAGGCCACCCTGAGGGACCCCTGCTGAGAAATAAATTGTACCTTGATTGTATCAATGTCAATATTCTGGTTGTGAAATTTTACAGTTTTACAAAATGTCACCATTGGGATAAACCTAGGAGTAAAGGATATATGACATTCCTCTGTATTATTTTTTGCTCAACTGCCTGTGAATCTGGAATTACATCAAAATAAAAAATTTAATTGAGATATCTAATTTCTGTTTCAATTTTGGGAGGCAATGGATTATATAGAAGTATACTGGTTAATATGTAGATGGTTAGTGATTGTCCAGTTGTCATTTTTTAGACGTGGGGGAGGGGTAAAGGGAGAGAGAGAGAAACAATTTTTTTTTAAGATTTTATTTATTTATTTGACAGAGAGAGAATAAGTAGGTAGAGAGGCAGGCAAAGAGAGAGGGAGAAGCAGGCTCCCTGCTAAGCAGAGAGCCTGATGCAGGGCTGGATCTCAGAACCCTGAGATCATGACCTGAGCTGAAGGCAGAGGCTTAACCCACTGAGCCACCTAGGCACCCCAAGAGAAAGAATCTTAAGCAGGCTCCAGCCCCATGAAGCCCTACAGAGTCTGATGGAGCCCCATGTGGGGCTGGATTTCACAACTCTGAGATCATGACCTGTGCTGAAATCAAGAATCAGACTCTTAACGGACTGTCCAGTTATCATGACATCATTATGACAGTGCTTTCTTACATAATATTACTGCATTTGGGTCCTACAATATTCTTGAGGTTCTCCAGGGCAGTGAGGTTATTTATGGACACTAGATTATATTGGAGAAGATTCAACTCATGTCTGTAAGTCAGCATTAAAGGAGAATAAAGTTGAAAGATTTAAGATTTTTTGAGTGTCTAGAAGTTAATATTGGACTTTTGAGAATTCTTCTTTATAGAGTGGTTTTATTGCTTATGTTGTCATTGATGATGATGTGATGATGATGTTTTCCTTACTTGCATGACACAATGATTAAGCATCAAAGCAGGATGATTATTCCCCATGATATAAAGGGATATGTGAATGGCAGGACCACTATATGCCCTGCAGTGAGTCCTACTCCCATTATTTCTAGGGAAATAATTTATTCAAATTTATGTTTGTTCAGGGTTTGTTTTTATTTATTTTTATTTTTTTCAGGGTTTGTTTTTAAATATTAATTTTATACCCTAGAAAGTTTTTGACAAAAATTAAAATGAACTTTGAATCATTACTTAAAACCATAAAATCAGATAGTTGTTCCTCCTTATCCATGTCTAACTGGAATTGAATGTAATTTTTCTTCCTTCACTTGTCCACTAGCCTGCACTTGTCTGTTCACTAAACGTTCTCCTAAAATCTAGCAGATAGTTTCAGGAATACAGATTCAACTCATGTAACTCTCATTCTTGACTAAAAGTGTGTATCCTGATAAAAGTTAGAAATGATATTGTTTTATTGATTAGTCTACTTTATATTTTGTTGAATTAATTCATATGTAATTATATAAAAATAGTTCTGTTTTCCACGTGTTCATATTTTAATTTGTTTAAATTAAAGATGTGAGGGATGTTGGGTGGTTCAATCAGTTAAGTATTTGCCTTTGGCTCAGGTCATGGTCTCAGGGTCCTGGGATAGAGCCCCACATGGGACTCCCTGCTAAGCAGGGAATGTGTTTCTCTCTTTCTCTCTCCCTCTGTCTCTCTCCTATCCCTGCATTGTGCTCTCTCTCTCTCTCTCAAATAAATAAATACATAATCTTTTAAAAAATTAATTAATTCATTAATTAAAGGTGTGAATAATGGTAAATGACAATAATCTCTAGATAATTCTTTTTTTCACAATGTAATTTCTCATACCAAGGACGCACATGGTTCTTGTGCAATATTCCTGACCATGCAAAGATTCCTGATAAATATTATCAAGTACTCTTACCTAGGAAATGTCTAGATTGATTTTGAATTCAAAATTTATGAGTAAGTTTGGATGAGATTATAAGGCTATTTTCATTGAAGTCTCAGGAATAATAAAATCATCTTCTAAAGAGATCATTACTAAAATTCATGTTAAAATAGTAAAATGGTTCCACTAGGAGACTATGTCCCTCTATTTGTAAGTATTTGAAACCAGTAAAAAATAAATATATCAACTAAACATACATTTATATTTTCTAAATAAAGCTTCAAGGCCTTAAGCAGTTGTGCAAGGCATCATGATACCCATGCCTGATTAATGCCAGCAATATAGTCTGTCACAGTTTGAAAGAAGTCATTGCCTAAGGACCCTTGTCCATGCATTTCTTGCTGGAATAGCTAACTTTTTAATCCCCAGAGGTGAAGCTATAGGAGTCTCTGATGATTGTTTGTTTTTTCTTACAGGTATGACCAACGCATTTTTAAAATATACTTACGGAAGTATATTTTGACCTACGAAATTTCCAAGTGAATATGCTAATTTTCATAGTTTTGAATTTAATATACATAGACTTGAAAGGAGATCTCAATATTCCTTAGTCCACACAATTCTATTTAGTCTACCAAATTATTCTTTTTTTTTTTTAAGATTTTATTTATTTATTTGACAAGCAGAGATCACAAGTAGGCAGAGAGGCAGACAGAGAGAGAGAGGAAAAAGCAGGCTCCCCGCGGAGCAGAGAGCCCGATGCGGGGCTCGGTCTTAGGACCCCGGGACCATGACCTGAGCTGAAGGCAGAGGATTTAACCCACTGAGCCACCCAGGCACCCCTACCAAGTTATTCTTGATTCAGACTATTTTTCTCAATGTTTCAAAAACTACATTTAACTTATCATCCTTAGTGTTAATTTTCTAGCAATCCAAGACTTTATTTTCCTTTAACATTATAGGGATTTCAATTTAAGCATCACATGCCTTGGTCTGAAATATCTTTGCTGGGCATTTTGTCTGGAATCTCTTAGTTTCATGTTAATTGATTCAGTCATTCTCTCATTCATTCATTGATCCGGTATAAGTAATCTGACTTTCCCAATACAGTGTTAAACTTCAGGAAAGTTTAATTTCTATTAAGAACCAATTGTATGCATCTTACTATATTAAAAAATACAGTAAAATTCCTCATATTTTAAATATGCTTATGAATTTGGTGTTAATCTGAAAGGTGCTAAATCTGTCAAAAATCATATGACAGAATTATGAAAATCAGTGTATCACTGATGATTCCTAAGAGTGGAACACATTCATAAGATTTTTAAAACTAACAATAAAGAAGGATTCAAATTTTAAAAAATCAAAATTAAAAAATAAAACTGCTTATATTAATGTAACTTACAGAGATATTATATGCTCTGACCTGTTATATAATCATGTTTCATCCTTAATAACTGTTACAAATTGGTGAAGGATCTTATAATCAGTGGGTCTTAGCATCACCTCAAAATGGTGCCACCTATCTCCAGAATTTAAATAAGAATAATAGATCATAATGTCTAATCCATCGCAAGAACCCAAAATGTTAGCTACATATAAGTTATTACATAGTAAAAAGGAAATTGTCTTTTCTTTCTAAAAATAGAGAGTCTAGTGGTAGAGAAAGACACATCATTAGGTTTGTTTCTCCAGTAAACTAGAGTTTTGTATGCATCAGATTTATTAGAGAGTCTTCTGGTTTCAACAATTAAGAATCAGCACTGGGCAGAAAGTGAACTCAAACTATAGTGCAGTTGCAACAGCAAACTTAGTCAGTCCCCAGAGTGTCCTGAAGCTTCGATGCCCCTTCAGAATTATCCCCAACTGGAGCAAATGGGCCAAGCCTTTGCATTTTTACATCAAATAGTTATTAAATGTGAGATTCCTTGGGGAAGAGGGTGAGAGAGTTTCATTCAGCTGAGAGCAATTCTTAGAGAGGGACACTGTTATAAATTGTCAACAACTAAACCTTCTCCCAGCTAGAAGAATAAAAGTCTCAGTCCTGGAGGGATACCCAAACAGTGCACTACAGAATCCCATTGCACACATTTACAGATAATGTCAATATAATGATACCCACTGTTAGAGGTGTGAATGAACAAAGTACTTTCTGTGAAAACCCAGAGGAAAGAATGCCTGAATTTAATGAATGGAGAAAAGACTTCATGAAGGGGCTCATATTTGAGGTTGATTTTGAGTCCAGGAAAGGAGATGGGTTCTAGTTAATGGGATTAGAATGCACATACATTTTCAAAGGTATAAATATATGAAAAGTCTTAAGTCTTTAATAGATAATCAAATATCATTACTTCTTCCTAAAAGAATACATCTTAATGTTCTCTCTGCTGAATTTTACATGAACTTGGACCCTAATGGTATTTTCTCAGTTTCTCTATTTCTTTGCATCAGAGTTAATTCCTATAATTTCATCATGAGAAACATTTTTTAAAAGATTTTATTCATTTATTTTAGAGGAGGGGAGGAGCAGATGGAGAGGGACAAGCAGACTCTGCACTGAGTGCAGAGCCCAACATGGGGCTTGATCCCACGACCCTGAGATCATGACCTGAGCTGAAATAAAAAACTTGATTCAACTGATTGAGCCATACAGAGGCCCCAAGAAATACATTTTAAACTCAGAAATCTGCAGGTGTTTAACCCTTTTCAAACTTCATAGAAATTCTCTATCTTCAAGTTGTCTATGAATCTCAATATGAATGATAACTGGTCCATTTATTATCCTATTGACTGATATACCTGCTTACATCTAAGCTGATACTGCATAAAGTTTCTTCATTTGCAATATCCTTTCCCTTTTTCCATCAGACAGATTATCATCATTTTTAATACATAAGTCCTGACACTTCTTCCTGGATTCAAATTCTGGTTTAGCCATTTAGTATGTGACTTTCGACAAGTTACTTAATGTTTCCATGTCTCTGGGCGTAACAGGAAGAGTAATACTCCACAGTTTGTTGTTAGACTTAAGTAAATCAATATACATAATGAGTTTAAAATGCTTGGTATGTGGTAAGTGTAATAAATGACCTGATCACTATCACCTTAACTTTTTATTCTATTATGTTGTCACTCTTTCAAAACAGACAGAAGCTCAACTCACATGTCCATTGTCAGAGGTCTTACATAAGTAACATAAAATTTCTACATAGACAGCACCCTTTCCCAGTATTATTTCATGTTATTTCCATATATACTCAGCATCATTGTTCCACCTCTTGTCAAATATTCCATCAAAGATTTCCATACCATTCAAAAGGTCTGGCCATTTGTGCTGAATAATGTTGTCAGTTTGGTGTCACTTCTCCTGTCTAAAGTTGAGTGCTATAGATTTAGGTTAGAGTTGGCCAAGAGAGCAACTCTCATGAGATGTGGAAAGCGGAAGGGGAGAAGAAGCCATTACTATCAGACATTTGAGGGGTCACAAATATAACCAGAAGGTCCAGATGTGTCCAGGAGGACCTCATTTTCTTTTATCTCCTTGTTTTCTTTTGACTTCCTCCTCATCAACCAGTTTGTCTTCTAGATTGGCAGTCTCCACAACCAATAGCACCCTAAGCCCATTATCCATGCTTACTCCAAGGCACTGGCAACAGATTCTTCAGAGGCAACAGCTTCCATGCAAGTAGTAGTGTCCATAGACTTGCCCATAACCTCACACTAAAGGCTCCCACTTCATGCCCAGTCACCAAAACTCTGCCCTTTCCACCTACACTAAATTGATGTGGTTAGTGACTATATCTCCAATACACAAACTCCCCTTCCAGACCTTTATTCCCCCCCCATTTCTCTCACATTCATGTGAATTCATATTCTTATTCTAGATCCTTTATTCTTATAAAACTTATAATGGGTTGGTTTTCTGATTGAATTCTCATACATAACCATATGAGGAGAGCTGTACATAGTTCACATCCACAAGAAGGGCCTTAGGATACCAGTATGTTATATCTCCAGTACTATATTTGTCATACCCAGGCCAGCCACAAACAAGAATAAAGCTCTTAGTCTTATAGTCGCTATCTGCCCAAGGGCCAATCATTCCTAATGTCTTGCCCTATAGTATATATTTCAATGAACAGTGGAATTCCCAACTGATTCCCCCCAATACTCCCAAACCCATGACTTTCCTCAATAATAATGGAGGCCAAATGGACTGCTAGATTAATATACTAGGAAACTTATGCCTTCCTCAAAGACAACAGTATTGAGTCCTCAAATATATGAACATAGTATAATCTCCATTTATTCAGATTCTGGAAGGCAACTAGGTAACTTGAAAATTAACTTGTCCTTTCAAGGTTTTTGTGTAATTTTTGTTAGCATGTATTCACGACAGTGACTAATTTAGTTGTCCTGCTAAGCATGTACACATCCGAGGTCATATTGAATGCTCTGGGTGTTCAATGAAAACTTCATTCTGGCTAGTTGTGACTCAGAAATGATAAACTTTGTGTAATCTTGGTAAATGCTCGAGTTCCAGCTCTCTGGTAATTCTTCCCTACTACTACTTATGTATGTCTTCATATTCAACAACAGACTCAATCGTACATAGACTTTTTGATCGTTCTCTGTCCAGTACCTTTTTCTCTGGTATCTGCTCCATAGTTCCAACTGCACCTATCTTCCTGAATCTCATTGCTCCCAACTCTGTTTGGGTTTTCCGTCCTTGCACTTCTGTTTGAAAATTGTCTTAAGGGCAAAAGCCGATGGAATTGCAAGGATTACCTGGTATATTTCTCTTTTCTCGGGAATCACAGCCCTATGATACCTGTTACTAAATGTTTGAAAACAATTTTTTTAATACATTTTATTCAGGTTTTTAGTTGTTTATGGTGGAGAGGTTAAGTCTTGTTAGGTTTTCCCCTTTTAGTCTATTAAGGTCAGAAATAGAAGGACTTCAGTCCTCTCTTTGAATCAAATCTCAATGTCCTGAGTGTTAAGTCTCTGCCCTCATTATATTTCACTGTTGTTTGACATAGTTGCTAAATCTCAACTTTGTGAAACACTTCACTTGGCCTTTGGATACCGCAGTCTCTTGGTTTCCCCCTGCTTTACTAGACACATTCTAATCCTCTTTAGTTGGATTTCACTAATCTTTAGAGCCTTCAAACATTAAATTTCCCAGAGTTTAATTCTTACATCACTTCTTTGGAGACTTCATCTAATATGGCTTTAAATCTTTGGTGATTACAACAGTTAATTTCATGTGTCCACTTAGTCAACTTAGTCAAGTCACAAAAAGCACATATATTTGGTCAAACATTCTGGGTGCATCTGTGAAAGTGTTTCAGTTCAAATTAACATTTGGATCCATAGATTGAGTAAAGCATATTGACTTCCCTAATGTGTGTAGAACCATAGGATGAGTAAGAGGGTTAGTTAGGTCTCCTGCATAACTGTTTGAGCTGGAATCCTGGTCCTTTCTGGCCTTTAGACTCAGATTAAAACATCGGCTTCTCCTTTGTCTCAAGTCTGTTTTCAGACTGGAATTCAAATCATTGGCCCTTCTGGTTCTCGGACTGGGAGCTAGGTTTTCACTTTTCTGGGTCTCCAGCTTGCTGACTTCAGATTTTAGGACTTCTCAGCCTCCATAATCATGTGAGCCAATTCCTTACAATAAATCTCTCTCTCTACATATACACACACATTAATAAATATATAGAACACACACACACACACACACACACACACACAAACATTCTGTTAGTTCTAATTCTCTGGAGAACTCTAATGCAGTGACGTCCCCAAAAATTTTATCTTAAATCTGGACTTCTTGACAAACCCCAAACTTATATATCTTAGCTGCTAAATTGTCTGCATCTGTGTGTGCAATAGGTATCTCCAGACTTAATTTAATCTCTCTTCCCAACTTCAACCTATTCCTCTTCCAATATTTTCCATCTCAATAAATGGTGACTCCATTTTTCCATTTACTTTGGAAAAATTATGAAATAATCTTTACTTTATTTCTCAGAACCCCCAATACAAATTATTAGCAAATCCTTTCTGCTTATGTTTAAAAGTGTTTTTTAAATGTTTATTTTTATTAAGCTACAACATTTATAGTAAATTGAATAAATGTGAATTGCACAGATCAATTATATTTTTAGATAGGTGTACACCTATATAACTATAATCCAAAATGATATATTTCCAAGAATCTTCTATGTTTCCATCTGTCAGTAATCCCCTGATGTTAACCATTATTCTGATCTTTATGACCATAGATTACTTTTGCTTTCTTTTAAAGAAAATTATACTGTAGGTAATCTTTTGTTCCTGACTTAATTCACTTATCATTATTTCAGTAAGATTACCGCATTCTTGCACATTTCAGTACTATGTTTTCCATGCTTTCTGGTGCTCACTGTATGAGTGAGTCATAATATATTTATGAATTCTTACATTTTGTTCTTTCAAGTTGTGGGCTACTATGAGTAAAGATATTATGATTTTATCTGAATATGTCCTTTATGATTATAAAAACTCATTCTATTGTATTATATATCCAAGAAAGAAACAGCTAAGTCATAAGGTACATGCATGTTTACTTTAAAAAAACGTATTTTATTTATTTATTTGACAGAGGGAGAAAGACCATGAAGAGGAGGGAGGAGCAAATGGAGAGGGAGAAGCAGACTCCCTGCTAAGCAGGAAGCCTGATGTGGGACTCAATCCCAGGACACTGGGATCATGACCTGAGCTGAAGGCAGCTGCTTAACTGAATGAGCCATCCAAGCACCCCCAAGTTTACTTTCATTAAGAAATGCCAAAATATTTTTCTAAGTTATTGAATAAAATTATCCTCAGATTGACAATAGACTATAGTTGCAATTGCTTTATATACTTGTTGAAACTTAGTATTGTCAGTCTTTTTCATTTTAACCTTTTTGGTCTGCAAATTAAATTTGTGATTATCTGCTGATAATGATGTCAAGCAACTTTATATATGTCAACTAACCTTTTTTGTATCCTTTATTTGTGTGAAGTATTTGTCCACTCTTGCTAATCTTTTAATGATGTTATCTGATATTTTTTGTTGTTAGAGTGTTTTACATATAAAGGGATGAGTCATTTATTGAATACATAAGTATATGAGATACCTCTACTAGTCTGTATGATGCTTTCACTTTCTTAATGGTGTCTCTTGATAAACAGAATTTTTAAAAAATCAATCTCCTTTTATGGTTTAAGTGATTTTTACTTGCCTTAAAGACCTCTTGAAGTTTGATTGCTTAGTTTTCATTTTTAGGTTTATGACCCATCCCCAAATTTGTTTTGTATATCTATATATTGTCAAGGTTCATTTATTCCCTTGCAAATATTTAATTCACCCAGAAACATTTAGAAAAATCCTCCCTTCCTTACTCAGGCCCAGTGGCATCTGTTATATGCCAAGGAGTGATTATCTGTGGGTCCATTTCTAGATTATTGTATTTCATTTTGAACTTCCTATCTTTGCACCAATGCCAGGCTGATATTAATTATTCTAATTTTTTTAGTAAAATCCGATATGTGTTACTGTAAGTCTTTTAACTTTATGTTCTTCTTGAATATTGCCTTAGCTTTCTGGGTCATCTGAACTTACTTAGGGACAGTTTTTTTGGTTGATTTTTTCCCCTCTTATATGTAGATCCATATGTTCTTCTTTATTTGCATATTTCATAATTTTTATTGAAATCTTGTAATTTCAAATAATATAATGTAACAACTTTGGAAGTGAGATTTGCTGTTTATTACAGTGGTGATTATTTGGTAAAGATATGTTAGACATGAAACCAAACATAATCCAGTAAAGGGAAAAATGAAAAAATTGGACAGTGTCAAAATAACACCTTTTTCTCTGTGGAAAATTTTATAAAGAGGATTAAAAGACCACATACAGACTGGGAGAAATATTGGCAAACTACATATCTATGAAAAGACTCATGTCTAGGTGATAAGGAATTCCCAAAACTCAGCATTAAGAAAATTTTCAATTTGAAAACAAAGACATGAGCATATATTTGCCAAAGAGGCCATAGATGGCCAATAAACACATAAACATATGTTTATCATCACAAACCACTGGGAAAATGCAAATTAAGACCATGATTAGCTATTACTATGTATCTATTTAAACAACTAAAAAAAAATTTTTTTTTACATTAAAATAGCAAATGCTGGGGCATCTGGGTGGTTAAGTAGGTTAAGCTTCTGCCTTGGGCCCAGATCATGATCCCAGAGTCCAGGAATTAAGTGCAGCCTCAGGATCCCCACTCAGCATGGAGCCTGCTTCTCCTTCTGCACCTCCCCTGCTCATGCTTTCTCTCTCTCTCTCTCTCATTCTCAAATAAATAAATAAATAAATAAAATCTTTTTTAAAAATTTAAAAGTTTAAAAATATCAAATGCTGAAGGATATGGAGAAACTGGATCTTTCACATATTGCTGGTGGGAAAACAATATTGAGGAACCACTCTGGAAAAATAGTTTGGGTACTTTGTTAAAGACATACACTTTTCATGGAACATACACTTTTCATGGAACCCAGCAATCACAATTATCCTAGAGATACAAAGGCTTATGTCTACACCAAAAAAAAAAGGTGTACATAATTGTTTATTTCAGCACTACTTGTTATTGTGAAACACAGGAACAACCAAAATCTCCTACAATAAAGAAATGGTTAAAGAAACTGTGATAAATCCATAATATGAAATATTATTTACCAATAAAAAGGAATAAGCTGTTTATACATACAATAATTTCAAGACATTTCAACAACATTACTTTGAGTAATAAAAGCCAATATCAGAGGTCTTATAATGATTCCATTATGCAATATTCTCAAAATGACAGTTACAAAGCTAGAGAACAGATTAGTAGTTATCAGAGGTTAAGAAAAGAAGTTAATGTCACTGTAAGGAGATCTCTCTGGTGATGGGATAGTTCTGTATCTTGATTGTGGTGCTGGTTACACAAATCTGTACTTATGATAAATGATATAGAACTATACATGTATTTTATACCAATGTCAATTTCTTGATGCTGATAGTGTACTACAATTGTATAGATTGTAACCTTTGGGGAAACTTTCAAAGATTACACAGAAATTTCTGCACTATCTATGCAAATTCTAAGGGATTTATAATTACTTCAAAGATAAAGATTTAAAAAATTAAACTCATTGATGTGTACGTAAGACTATGTATTTTAATGTAGTAAATTACATCTCAATAAATATTATTTATATACTGCAAAAAATATTTCTTCAGTCAGAAGAAAAATAATCTCAAATAGAATCATGGAAATTAAAATTGTGATTAAAAACACTGGAAATGGTGTACATGTAGGTAATATAAATGAATAATGATTACCTTGTGGAACTATAATTATATGTAGAATTAAAATGTAAGATAAATTTCACTTATTTGTGAGAGGAGTATAATTGAAATTAAAGTATTGTAAAGTTTTAGCATTATCTAAATTTGATAAAAATAACTTGCTCAGAAATGTGTATTATAATTTCTAGTGTGACCACTAAAAAAAGAGGATATATAACTAGCCAGTTAACTGTGGGAAATGGAATAAAAATATATCTGATTAATCAAGGAAAAAGCAAAAGAAAAAAATAACTACAAGTCAATTGTGTTGAGTAAATATAAGAACACTCAGTAATTACACTAAATGTAAATGAACTAAATGTCTTCAGGGACAGAAGAGTTTAGTATAAAGTTCTTCTGTTTTACTTTCCTTTTCTGTGTTAAAAAATAAGACCATATCACAAAATACAAGATTTACCATAAATAGGAAAGCTTTGTCTGTTTCTTCCATATACTCTGCCTAAAATTTACAAATTTCATTGAACTCTTGTCATGATCTACAGAGCGGGGTGGGAAAATGAATCTAAATGATTTGTGGGGGAGAGGGAAAATAGAAATTATAACTAAGAAGAAAAGGTCTCTGGTAGAACTTTCTAAATTAATTACACTCTTCACATCACTACTGAACTACTTACTGCATGACACATTTTGATTTTCTGTGCAAATGCAACTACTGGGTTAATTATGAACTAAAAAGATTTCAAAATGAATTCCCCAGGGAAAAACATCTTTAGTAACCAAGGAAACAACTGCATTCAGTGGTGTCTTATTATTTTGGAGTTATGAAGGACAGGAAAACTAACTTACAAATTTACCCTCCATCTGTCTCACTCCTCTGTTCTTTGTCATGTTGACTGGTTCCTCACCTTCATCTGTTGATGTCTAATTACTAATAATATTGGAAATGAAAGGAAGGTTTTCCTCATGTTGAAAAGATTTATTTCCTTGGAAATATATTCTTCATTGTAGCATGTCCCATACAAAGGAGAAAAATACATAAGACCTTTATCAATCTGTTTAAACATCCCTGTGAACTTCATAAATCTTTTTGTCCTTTTTCCTCTAGCATTTCTTAAGATCAGTTGCTTGGTTTTAGCCTATGATCATTTACTTCATGAGACTCTATTCCCACATTCTAGACACATGTTGCCAGGATTCCTTGAGATTTGCACTAAGCAGTTTTCATTTGTTACTTCATTAATTCTTCACCTACACACTGTAGTGAATTAGAATAATAATTACATTACTCCAGATCATGAATTTACATGAGTCACTCTTGAATAAGAATAAGTGGGAATACTAAATATCAAATACCAAAGGCATAGAGTTTACAGATCATATAATCCTGGTGGAAGAGCTGTGCTTATACAAGATAACTTACCTTAAGTTGTGCCAATTATTTTTAAATTTTGTTGTTAACACATTGTTCCTATATGAGTTTAGATGGAACAACTTATCAAACCCAAGGCCGGTGGTAGTCTAAGTCACTAACAGGTAATCATTGGAAACTTTGATCTTGAAAGTAGGCTTTAAAGTGATGGGGGCAAATATCTTGAGTTAAAAATAGAAACAGCCAATAATAGTAATTATAAAACTTACCCTTGTGCAAGTCTTTAAAATATCACCTACAAAGCATATGTATTACAGTATCTCATTGGACTCTCAGGATCTTTGAAATAGGGATTACTATAGCCTCTCTTTCACAGATGAAGAAAATTGTGTTCAGATCAGATACCTAACTGAAACCCACTCAGTAAGTACCAAGTAACAGAGTTGGATCTTGGGTAAAGGTTTTCTGACTCCAAATTTTATATGATTGCTTTATTGTATGTATATAAATTTTAGAAGTATTTTTGAACTGGTTCCAGTTTTGAACTCCTAATAACATATGTTTAGATTGCTATAAAATATATATACTTGATTTTTAAAAGTTGAGACTATATTCCTTTATTAGATAAATACAATAAATAACATCACCTTTAAATATACCATCCCACACTTCAAGAATTTCTGGAACTTTACAAGGGCTCCAGTGGAACTGTTAAGAAGTAACATCTATACCTATGTTTTGTCCCCTCAAATGGAATGTTTCCTTTGTGTAAATGTGATGCTATTCTTACCAAAGGAAAATCTAAATCAAAATGGCTAGATATTTTTAGATATTCATTGAGATGTTTCATACTAAATATTGATTCAGAATTACCTGATCCATTGAAATATGTTAGGATAATTTCTTGCACTGGTTCGCTACATTCTACTTATGTAGACAAGTACTATCTTGGCTACTAGTATTAATCACAAAAAGAATTTGAATTTTTGCAGACAACAGGTCTACAAGAAGTAGGAAGATCTATAGCAGAGCTGAATTGCTGGACAACAGTGAATTCTGAATAATGCATTTCAGTCTGTGTTATTAAAAATGCAGGATGTGTCAGTCACACAAAACCCAGTTTTCATAGAGGGATCTTTTTCCATTCTCCACTGTGACTTACAACAGGCAGAGGAATTTTTCACAAATTAAAGCTAAAATCCATTATATGTCCTTCCGTCTCTTTCCAACTTCCTGGCAAAGATTTAAATTAGGTATTTAGTTGTAGTATATTACTCAAGGGTGTCTAAAATATCCTCTTTCTATGTGCTGAAGTGCATGTGTGTGGGGGTGTGTATCTCTGTGTGTTTAATGTGTGGGTTGAATATGAAGGTGAGTTAATGTTAGTAAGTGAGCACATAAGGGAAACAACTCATTCATTTGTGTAAACAAGCTTTGCCTTCTCTCTTTACTCAGCCTTAGCAAATTTGAAATAAAAGCATTTTCTGTATTTCTTTAAGAAACTAAAATTTAGGAAAAGATAAAATGAATGATGGAAATTTTAGCTTATAACATTTCTCTCTAAAAAATATATGCAAGGGAATCAGAAATAAGTTGTGAAAAAGTCACCTATTTGAATACATTTAATTTATAACTTTCTGCTGGAGTATTCATTTCACTAAGAATTATTCCTCCCGTTTGGTACTTTCCTGTCATTTAATTCCTAAATCCAGAAATTTCTCCCCTGGCTCTTCATATTCCAGAGCTGCCTTCTGTACTTCACATGTGTTCTGCAATACCCTGGATTGCTGCAGACCTGGGCTGGCCCTTCTTGTACAACAGTTATTGGCTTCTTCTCTGTTTTCCCTGGTTAGGTATGTTTCTCCACTGTGCTTCCCTACTCTGGCAAAGCAACCATCTTATTTTCATTCCATGATGTTTAATGAATTGATTTTTTTTTTTCCTGATCATTTCTTTGGCCACAGCGAAGTGAAGAAAATAGAATGAAGAGAATCAAAGATTTCCTGAAAAAGAAAGTTCTGGTAGAAATACTGTGTGCAAACGTTGATCTATCTTCTGCCTTCTAAGTTAGGGGATGTTGTTTTGTCAGGGCTTTGGGTCTAATTGTGAGGATATATTTTTGCCACCAACCTCCTCTTCTAAAAGAAAAGTTTTCTTTATGTGCCTGTATGGAATGACTCCTATTTACATTAGCTTCACCTAACAAATATTTCACCTGATCACCTTTGCCCAGTCCTCTTGAAGAACACATTCATTTTTTATGATCAGCTGAAGCATCACTTACACAGAAAATCTCATAACCCTCTCTCATGGAATTTTGAGACTTTTCTTTTTATACATCCTCTATACCTTATTCATGTATTTATTCTAACGTTTACAGTACTCATCTTTATTAGATACACAGTAGCCCAAATGAAATTGTAAACTTCTTAAAAACAGAAACAGTATTTGATCCCTTTCTTTATCCCAATAACTAAGAATTTTGCCTGGCACTTAGAAAATGCTTAATCAATGTTTGTTGTATAAAGACTGATGACAAAAGATAATATTTGAAAATTGGGGTGAACAAAGATACAGAGCTGCTTTAGGAAGAAGTGCGATCCAGAAGAAAATAAATCTGTTAGGTTAGGAAAATTAAGAGGAGAGTAAAAATACAGTTGAAACTTGTATACTTGTAGTTTCTCACCCACTGGTAAGTCTCAAAACAACCATGTGTGTGCTGGATAGAAATGTAGATTACCATAGTCATCTTCTCTGCTCTAAGTACATGAAATAGTACTAAAAATAATGACAATCTTTACTGTTTTTTTCCAAACAAATTTATGACATGGGAACTTTGCCATGATCCTCATTATATAAGTAAGAAAAGTAAGGCTCAGAAAGTTTAAGTAGCTTGCCCAATATTACACAGCTACTACCAGTAGAACTGAAACCAGGCATTCTTATTTCAGACTTTGGATTCTCAACTCCTCAACTACATGGTCTCTTAAATGGTGACAGCCTTTATGCTACCCTCGCCTAGTATTATAGCATCTATTACCAACTGATGGTGGTATAGGTACTTTGAGTTTGTTTCCAACACAAGTAAAATATCTATGTCTATAATTTGAACTTTTGTTCATCCCTTCATGTGATCTGTGGTACCCATGGAAGAGATGTAGGTATACAATTTCAGATTAAAGGCACTGGCTACCCAGAAAAAAAATTAAAAATCTTAAAATTGGGCCTTAACAGTAGTATATGTGAAATAACTGAATATGTTCCTAGAAAAAAACTATTAGAGTTCTTTTGAAGTTATAAAATACACATTATTACTTAGATCAATCCTTCTCAGTCTCTTCAGGAACAGTTTAAAGGAACAGTCCCTATCTCATCACTGGCATCTTAAGCAGAATGAAATAAATTTCTTCTCTGTACAACTGTCACACAACCATCACACAGCTCCGCCAAACAGAAATCATCACATGAGTTTGCCATCAGCACAACCGAACTATGCCCTGCTCAATAAGCTTAGTTCATTTGCTGCATGCTTAGATATCTTTGCAATGTCAAATTGTGAAGGTTTCTAAACACTCCATTTCTGTGTTGTACTTACCAGAGACCAATAACAAACAGTTTATGGACCAACATCACACCACAGACCGCACTATGAACAGCTCTGATTTAGCAAACGAGCATAAACCCCAGCAAAGTCTGGTGAACTCTGACACTGAAAATAAAATAAGGCCCAACTACGATGTGGTCTATTAACATACTTTTAAAAATATTTGCAAATGAAAGGCCAAACAACAAAATTACTAATATTTACCAATGTTAATGATTTATAGTAAAATTGTAGTAAACACAATGTAGTAGTATGATGAAATAGTATTTTAATAGAGGTCATAGACATCCATTTTAGAGCCAAAGTTATCTTTGCTTAAAACAATACATTGTTAGGGGTTCCTGGGTAGCTCAGTCAGTTGAGTGATGGATTCTTGGTTTCAGCTAAGGTCATGATCTCAGGTTTGTAAGATTGAGCCCTGCATCAGGCTTTGCACTGGACATGAAACCTGCTTAGTATTTTCTCTCTCCCTCTCCCTGTGCTCCTCATTCCCACAGCTGATCATACTCTTCCTCTCTCTCTCTCAAGTAAAATAAAATAAAAGCAATACCTTGTTAGGCTTCTTTGTGCAAAGAAGGTGAGACCAGAATAAATATTTACAAAATGATACCCCACAAAAATACGAATGAATGGCTCTGTCTATGAAATGAACAGAAATTGGTAATGAGTGAGCAAAGAAAGGAGAGACTTGCACTTCTGGTTCTATAGTAGACCAGATGTCCTGAAAACTCCCTGTCTACTAAACATTAAATGCAAAACAAAATTGGCTGAAATATGTATTCTTAATTTTCTTAAATTCATGTCTGAGCTGGCAAGAAAGAAGGGAATTTCCACTGAAGACAAAAATGAAATGAGTCTGAATCCAGACATAAAAGCAAGTGCTAAAGCTGGTGACTACCCTAAAAAAGTTTGCCAATTCTTATAATTCAGAGTCTTGGGTTTTAAAGCACACATGAAAAAAAGGACACATGACTTTGATCTGTGTACAGTGAGGAACTGAGCCCAAAATGCCCATAAAAAGCCAAAGTGTTAAAAGCAAAAGAATCAATGAGAAAATTTATCTACACACAAAGGTGGACACAAGGGAAATTGACTGGTTCAGCCTTACATTTGAGCACAGAAAAAGAAGGTATCTTCTGAGAACAAGGTGTGGGTTTCAAATTCTTACAAATCACATGACCTGGAGAAACCCACTAAAGATTTAATTTAAAATGGTCATGGGTTGATGGCCCTTCAACACCCACCATAGGTATATCATCCTGGGAAGAGCACATTACAAACCTGTTTGTCATAAAATCCTCTAATACATCATGAATGCCATGAATTACAATAGAAACAAAACACCAGATGAAACCAAAATTGAGGAGAGGGGAAAGTGAAAAGGAACTAAGTAATAAATTATGTGGCTAGAGTGCAGGAAAAATTTGCCAGTGATCTATACTCAGAGAATTTTTAAGAACAAAGATAGTCTGCTATTTAATATTAAGGAGTTTGAGTTTTTTATGATTAAATTCCCACTGCAAACTCTCAACAAACTCTGTATACAAATACCTTGAGGGAGGGACTTTTGGAGAGAAAATCTAGGAAAAAAGGCCTAGATCCCAAAATGGTTCTCTGTTAAGGGGAGGTGGGAATGTTGGAAATTCAGTTCAAGTGAAAGAACTCCAGAAGCCAGCATTCAGTGAGTGAGACTAAACCACAGGCTCTGGGTCTCTCTAAAGCTCCCTAAACCTGGTTATCTATTTTCAGTGTGCATTTATTGGGATAAGTCCACATCTTTTATTACTCACTTAGTAGAACATTTATTTTAAATTATAGGGTCCATCGGGAAAAAAATCAAAAGGGAAATTCTAGGAACCATGGTAAGGTTAATCCTTAGGTGCCTTTATCTCCAGGATAAGAAACCATAATGTAAGGCTGTTTTGGTGGCATCCATAGGGTTTATATCAATGTACTAAGATTTGACTGTTTTAAATCTGCATAAAATACATATATTACAACTTTACATTTTTACAATTATGACATTATGTTCTATAATTTACCTCAATAGATTCTAAATCTGCTATTTCGTTTAATGGGTGTGGGATGGTGAAACCAAATCCTGCCCTTAAAAAGGGTCCTTGGTTTTTTGTTTTAAAATTTAGTTGCATAAAGACAAAGATAAAAACAAAAACAAAAACTAAAGGAAAAAAAATGAAGACTCTTGTTGGTTATCAAGGTTAATTCACAACAGTGTTTTCATAGTCCCACATTTCCTGCCTTAATATTGGGGAATAATTTCTTGGATGGATTATGTGTTTTGTGGCTTGGGGGAAAGAAATATTCACTGGCCTGCTTGATATATGTTTCTTGTCCTAATTAATTTTAGTTTCTTTCTTGGTTAGTGTAATGAAAATTCTCTTTCTTTAGAGAAAAACTCATAGTTCTCCCTCTCTGAGGCTCCAGACAAGTCCCTATAACATACTCTGTCAGATTGCTCTAATGACCTCTTGACCCCCTTCTATGTACCTCTCCCGATTTTATCTATTGTGTTCTCTACCCTCCCATCTTCAGAAATTTTTGCATTTTGCAAAGAATATCCACTCTCATAAGCTTCCTTCCACTTCTAAGCAATCAGCTACTTGGAGATCTAATACAAAGGTTTTGTTTTATCTGGGCCTTTTATTATTATTATTCCTTTTACTTCTTGACATTATCCTTGCTGTCTATTTATCCTGGAGCTCTCTGCTTATTAGAACAATGACTTTTTTTTTTTTTTTGGTCCGATTGAAGATACACATTACACTAAAAAAGAGATCAATTCTAGAGAACAGTCTGAAATCTAGGAAGGAGAAAAACCCTTTGTGGCCTATTAAAGAGTAGCTGGGTTATTATTTAGTAAAATTAGAGTCAAAATTCTGTGAAGTCACTGAGAAAAGACGTAGCACTTTCAATCCTGTAAACCTAAGGTCCAGGGAAGAGGAAGATGACAGAAAGATGTTGAAAACATTGAAGGGAAAGACAAAAGCAGAGAGAGTTGATACTCTTCTGGTTTGGAATTCTGGAAAGAAATGACATGCAGGTTGTCCTTTGCCAAAAAAATTGAGAGAGAGAGTAGAATAAAAATAGTAGGATGATATATTAGATAAAGAAATGTCTGAAATGTGCTTCATATGTATCACCCCCCAGAATTCCTCATCAAAGTAATATGGCATTAAGGAAGATCTAGAATTTTCAAAAAGATCTTATGAAAGATTCGAAAGTACTGAGAGCACTGGTGAAAGAGATGAGGTGGGTGTGGTTTCAAGACAAGGAAGACACTGTGTGCTCCTTACAGGTGGAGACACTGTAACAGAAGGAGGTCATCAACAACAAATCCTACTAAACATTCTTAAGTGAGGAGGAAGCCAGCTGTATTTCAGGGAGGCCAGGAAGGATTTCACTGTGGTGATGTAGCAAAAAGAAGTGGGGTAGAGATATCTGTCCCCATATTCTCAAGGAAACCTGTCTATTACTCCATGTTCATATGACAGCTGCGGAGCCATGAAGAAAACGGGATAGAAGAGGCAAAATATTTAATGGCCTGAAATAACTTAAAAGAGATTATTTTGTGAATTGGATAGTGACTAAGTTTAAATCTTGATTTCCTAAATATTGAACTACAATGGAAGATTTCATGAGCCAACTCAGTTTGGTTAAATAAAATCAATTCACATTTTTGTACCTCCATGTCATTTGTATTTAACCTAACAACATTTGTTTCCATACACAGAGAGTTTTACCTGTATTTGTGTATGTGTAATTAAAGAAGAAACACTGATGCAATCTTGATTAAATTTATGATAGCTAAAGTAAGCAAAAAAAAAAAAAAATCTACTGTGTTCTAAAATTTTAAAATAATTGTGTAACTTTTAACTTTGTATTTCCCATGTGGCTACGACCCAAACATTGACACTTTTCATGTAAAAAGTGTCCGTGTGTTCTTTAAACAATGATTATCTGACCAAATAAGCCATAAAAACACTAAACTGATGCATTGCCTTTTTTTTTTCTAGAGGAGAATAGCATTAGAGAATTCCAGCATGTTCTCTTACTATTAAATTAATGCCACAAGCACTACAAAGTCTGACCTGAACAAGAGAGACATATAACCTGTGCAAGAAATCTTTGCTCAGAAAGGGCAGTGCAGAACATGAGGAATAAGACAAATTGTCTTTTTGCCATGGAATATTAGCCTTTGTGAGCCCTATAACATCTGCTTCTGTTCTTTCCAAACAAGAAAATTCTTGAAAATTACATCTGCCCATCATTGTCTTTGAGCCTCCCTAGCCTTGAGCCGTTTGCCTTTTTGCAGTTGAGAAGAATTAGAAATTCTTCTTTACTATATGTGGCAGAGGTTCTAGTTTATTATCATATCACACACGTGCACGCACCCACACACAATAGAGTAGTAGTTGGCTAAAGTAATGCATAATAATATGGAGCAGGAAAAAGGAAATCTGACTTCAGTTTCTGAATCTGTCTTTGCTTTGCTTTGTGATCTTAAAAAATTTCTATCAACATACTTAACCATCTCTCAGTGTGGCAGTTCATTCTGGCAGAAGACACTGTTAGACTGCCCTGCTTAGTACGCTGATCACCACTAGCCGCACAAAATGTGGAACATGAGACTGATCAACTTAAATATTAATTTTAATTAATTTAAATATGAATTAAAATAATAAAAGGTAATGTGTTAATTTTAATATGTTATGCAGACAATATAAACTATAGTAATAACTTGGGTAAATGCAAACCATTGCATTAGATATGCATTATTGTAAATAAGTTACTTTAAAATTAGTATATTAAAATAGTAAATATTTATTATTTTGTAATTTCTGTGGACCATGTAATGGGGTGTGGCTTGGCTAGGTACCCCTACCTCTGGGTCACTCACAAGGCTCCATCAAGGTTGCTCGGGTTAGTAGTCATTTTGATTCTTGACCACTCATGTAAGTATTGTCAGGTTTCAAGTCCTCACTGACTATTGGCCTGAGAACAACTCCTTGCCACAGAGACCCTTCCATCTATGGAGAGCTTGATTCTTTCAAAACAAGGGCTTTGAGAGAAAGAGATACAGAAAGATAGAGAGAAAGACAAAGAAACATAGACACATCATGAACAACAATACCAGAAATATTAAATAGAAAAAATTGTGCTGGACTTCCTGGCTGGCTTAATCAGTAGAGGATGTGACTCTTGATCTCAAGGTTGTGAGTTCAAGCCCCATGCTGGGTTTAGAGTTTACTTTTAAAAAAAGAGAGAGAGAGAGAGAGATAGCTTAAAAAAAAGAAATAGTTGTGGCAAAGGGTATCAAAAACTGGTATATTGCTGAGAGAAATTAAGGAAGGCATAAATAAACAGAGAGACATATTATGTTTATGGGTTAGAGGACTCAATATTTTTAAGATATGAACTCTCCCTAAATTGATCTACAGATTTGAATGCAATACCAATCAAAATCTCAGTAAGTTTTTCTGTACATAATGACCAACTACTTCTAAAATACATATGGACATATATTGGACCATGAAATGCATAACTTTGAAAGAAATTAGCAATGTCAGAAGCCTTTATTGCATAGCCATGGTAATCAAGATAATATGTTATTGGTATATGGATAGACAAATAGTTCAATAAAAGAAAATATTGATTCTAGAACTAGACCTACACTTATATGGACAAATATGAAAGGATGGTCCATTGGAAAAGATATAAATATGGTACCAAAACACATCCCTGAAGACAGCATCCCAGGTTGAAGGAGAAGTTGTGAAAGATACCCAGTCAATTATCATTTCAGAGGTTGTTCTTATTGGTTCAGGTAGCATACAAATTCTGACGCAGATGGGAGAAAATAGAACCTGAAGATCTTTCATGATGTCCTGACATGATAAGGCAGGACAAATTTAATAGACCATCTAGTAGGCATCTCTTGGGAGCTGCTGGATATGACAGTCCTATCTGCTGGGAATAAGTACTGACCAGATATATGAATGAATGATTGTCTGCTTTAAAAATGTCCAACAATCCCTGAATCTATGTTGAAAGTTTACACCTTGTGGTGAAATTGACCTCACTGCCTAGTAATACAGCATACAGTGCCTGAATTTCCTCATTATGTTATACCTAAGGAGGGTGTGAGCATAAAATATGCTGCTCCCCACACCCCTAAAATAAAGTCCTTTACTTTTTTATTCAACATGACAAGCTTTTCAGTTATTAAATGGCTTATTGTCCTTTAGCTGTCCAGGTGACACAAACGACGATCTTAAAGATAACGGGAAATTAATCCTCCCTATGTCTTATATAAAATTTAGGAATAATAATAATTGAAAGTGAAGTGCTCATTCATGATATAGGAACAAAAGAAAATGTTAAATATTTGTTGGTCCTATTTTCAATATTAAGTCACATCGGATCAGCTGAATCATCTTTTTTTTTAAAGTGTATTAGCAATATACAACAGACTTAATTTAATAAATAATGATGAAAGTTTAGTTCTAGAATAATATTAGTTTTCTATACAATTCAAGGTAAAATGATTAGAATTCTACCAACTAAATACTTTACAGATTTACTCTTACATTTATTTTTTAAAAAGTTCAACATTTCAGGATTGTTACATATAATACAAAGTATAAAAAAATAAAAAGAAATAAAGTAAAATTAAAATTCTGGATTTTACATAAAGTCTTGAATTTGGTACTTTGTTTACTGAAGTCACCTGGTAATAAAATATGAGCAGTCCCCCCAGAGCAGGTCTGCAACCTCTATGGCTTAACTCTGACCTCTATTATTTGAAAAAATAAACTTAGCCTCATGTCCTGAAGTTGGGGGAAAAAAAAAAAAAAGACATTGATGCATGAATGTGTAGTGAAATTTAAAAAGTATGCAATGACTCTTGGGAAATATACCCTTTCCAATAAAAGAAATAGGAGAGAAAGAGGAAAGCCAAAAATCCCTTTTTTTTTGCTTCTATGAGTTGTCAATGCTCAGCAAAGTCGAAGCAATATTCCCTATGACAATACCCTAGCTGGTTTCTATTTTTAGAGTTCTACTATGCCTCTGACACCGGCTGGCTGCTTCATCTGTAAGAATATTCTTATTACCTCTTTTCTACTTCCTGGATATCTATGGTATACAAGCTTTAGACAATTTGTAAAGATTAATATTTTCTTAGTTTCAATTTTACTGTATTCATCACTACTTCCAAACAAACAAAATATCTTCAAAGACAAATCATTTATCTAGCTACTGTGTGGCATTAAATACAGACTGCCCTAGGTAGCCTTTACTTTTAGCCTTGAATATTTTCATGTTGTTGGGAGACATTCTCCCCTGTAGGGAGAATATTTTATTCTCATGTAATATGCCCAGGCTCCTTTAACCTAGAAGAATATCAACCTGCTCTGTGAGAATGAGAACACTGGGATTTGTAGATAATGACAAGATTTTAGAATGAACTGACAGTCTGTAGACAGGGTTTGTTTGATAGACTTAGTGTTTCTTTGTTCATTAAATTTAGCCAACATTTTAAAAACAGATGATTTAATATAAAAATCCAATTTATAGTTTTTCCTCAAAAACTGGAACTATCACAATTATAAGGCTGAATTCCTACCTAGCAATCATTAACAGAGCTGAGGAACTCCTTCCTTCTCAATACAAGTAAGACTCTCTAGTTTGTCTATCTGCTTTCATGAAGCAGCTTTATTCATTGTACTCTACCTGACTCCTATATGGTTATGCTTTTTGGAATCCTTAGAGAGAATCTCCTGGATGATGGAGAATTAGAGAGCTCATAAGTCAGTGGATAATTCTCCTCCTGAACACATAATCCATCAAGAAGGAGAAAAAAAAAATCCAGAAACAAAAGATCAAAATACCAATTTTAGTTTTAACAAAAAATGATCAAAAAGTGTGGCTTTAAATGTGTGCCCACATGTGTTGGCAAATGTCCCCACCACAATTAACCCCGTTTCCAAGTAGATTATGGGATAGACTTTGAGATAGCCCCCTCAAGGGTCTGAGGAATGGACCTGCATAAGATCATTGCTTCATGTTGGTCTCAGGCAGAGAGAAGAGAAAAGAATGCTAATCTCCAGGGTTTTCATTTTCTTTTTAGATTAGCTCAGTCCAAAAAAGAAACTTGGACAATTAGCAATTCATTCCTTCCCCAAAGAGTGGAAATGGTGTGAAGAGAGGCCATGTGGGGAGGGCTCTCCATATGGAATCACGAGTCAAGGAGACGGTTTCATTCCTAAAATTAGTATTCCCTAGTAAAACAATAAATGGGCTATGACTCTTTATAAAGAGACACTATAATAGTGGGTAGTGAGAGAAATAAACTTGAAGGGGTAACGCTAGTGACTTGAGAAGGTAGTGGTAGAGACTTTTGGGGATGCCCGTCAAATATCCTTTTCCAATTCTCTAACAAATTAAAATAGTTTTGATTTTGCTGGGCACACAGCCACACAAATAAAGGACTAACTTCCCTCTCAACTAGGTTTGAGTAAGTGAGTAAGTCTGGTTACTGAGCTATAAGTAGATATGTGATATGGAACTTCCAAGAAGTCTTCTTACAAACATAGAAGAAGATTCCCAATACTTCTAAGTTCCCAATACCTACAGAACCATCATCATGCCAGTGCTGTAATAATCTACAGAATTATTTCACATAAGGGAGAAATAGACATCTGTCTTATTTAAGTCATTATTACTTATGACTATTTTTTATGAAGCTGAACTTAAACCAGACTGGTTGAGTTCAGTATGCAACAAATCATTACAATGGGAGAAATAATGGGTTGACAGGGTAAAGTAGTTCTACACCATGTCTCTTATATAATACAAGTTATAGGACCGCCTAATGTATCCATTAAAAAGCAACTATCTAGCTACATATTTAATATCAGAGAACAAAGTATATGATAGAAAGCATATTATATACTCTTACTAACTTCCCTGCCTCCAGGCTTGCTGATCTGTCCTGTGTTTTCCCATTCTCCTTGAAAAAGCATGGAACAATCTTACTAAAAAAAAATCTCATTGATCACATAATCTCTTGTGTCAAATAGTTAATGAAAAATCTTATGTCTAGGATAAGGTAAAAACCTTTTAGTAGGCCAGTTTCCTTTATGAGCTGAACCTATATTACCTCTTTAATTTCATTCCCTGCCCCTCCTTACCTCACCTTTATGCTATATGTGCCATACTGTCTCTTAATACTGTGTGTTTGAACATGCTTTTCCTTCCATTGGAAATACTTTCCACTTTTATATCCATGTTGCAGAGAATGGCTCTTCACTCCTTAATTTCATTTCCTTTTCCTTCTAAATGTTTCTCAGCCTTTTCTCTGTACAAGGATTGGATCATGTGATAGATTAAGACAAAGAATTTTGGTCAAAGTGATATACACAATTTTCAAGTCTAGGTGAAAACACACTGCTTTATCTTTCTTGTTCATCCCCACTTGCACAACAAGAAAGGATGGATTCTCAAATGGTGAAGCCACATTATTGAAGGAAACTAGATTCCTCAGAGGAAAGTTGTCCCGAAGAGACATCACCCCATATCATAATGTAGCATGAAAAAGAAACACACCTTTTTTATACTGAGACATTTAGTTTGTTACCATAGCACAGCATAATCTACTCTAATGACCTCTACCTAGTATTCTAAATCTTAAGTATTTAAATCAAGCCTCTCTTCCTTATGGAAGCTTTTCCTGATATACCTCCAACTTCTCAGTTTATGTCATATCTCTCAGCTGAATATTTCTAAGCCTTCTGTGCATTTCTGTATCAAAAATGGTGGAGGGAATGGGAAGTGAGATTGGGTAGGAGAAGTCAAGATAGAATGCAGGCTCAATGGCAGTTTTTACTGACTCTATGACCCTTCAGAATTTTCTTGACTCCAAGATCCTTCAGAATTGTCTTGAGTTGGACCAGAATGAACAGACCTTTAAACTCACTCATCAGTCATTGGATGCAGGCTATCCAAGGAAAGAATTTGGCCTTGGTCAAGATGGTTTCCTACAGATGAAGCAATCCCTAATGGGGCTGACAGATATAACCAGTCTGCTGACAGCCTTCCCAGAAACCTAACAAGATTGCTCTTGAAGGGAGATCAAGGTTACACACCACAGTTTTCATGGCAACAGTCTTCCCTCAATTCCAGAAATGTGCATTGCCCTGATATCACATGACTTTTACACATATTCCAATTTTGTCCTACTTTACACTTCAGGGGAATGAAGGATTAATATTATATAATATATAGTAAAGAAAAGTTGTTTTGCAACATACATGTAAAAGAAAATATTTAATTCAATTGTCTATAGTTAACATAGGTAAATGAAATCAAATACACAAAGCAACAGTATAAATAAATTCTTCTAGACACAGAGAAGTTAGGCTGATTGTTAAGAAAGAAAAACAACAAAACAAAACAGACAAAAAACCTAGTCAAGGAAAGGAACATAAGAAACAAAACATTGTCTCTTTGGCTGCTTCTGTATTTCCACCCCTTCCTCCCACAATTTCTAACTCAGAATTTGTTAAACAATAAACACTCATGAATGGAGACTGAGTAACTGTGAAAGAACTGCAAGACAAAAGAAAAAGGGAAAATTATATGATTAAAGGGATGTAAAGAGTAGCAAAAATAAAAGGATGGAGAGAACAATATTTTGCTAATCCAGATAAGCCATCTCAACAACAAAGGAAGAGTGAAAGCTATGCTGGGTCAGATGACATCTTGAGGATGACTACAGAAAGCCGGTGTTGGAAGATAAGGATCAGAATAAACAAACTTCAGAAAATGTTATGGGGAAGAATTTGTGTTGTCTCTGTTGGAGGAGTCCTAAAGAGAGACTGATTGTTCTCCTTAAGGTTTGCAGGTTTTTCAGCAAAACAGCTTTTTGTCTATTTGCTTCGTTTTAACTTACATCTTTCCTGATATGCTTTAGAGACAGATATGATTTCAAGATCCATTCAAAAATATTTGATAACTATTAATATTTTCCCAGAAAGTTCTATAAACTAGAAAGTTAGCAGTTAAAAAAAAATAATAAAAATAAAAAAATTAAAAAAAAATGATCCTATTAGAACTTGTATTCTACTGGGGACAATAAGACAATGAATAAGATAATAAGTAAAAATTAACTAGTGCTATGGAGAACAATTGCAAAGAAGGGAAACTGGGGTGTGCGGATATAATTTTAAATTACTTTATTTTGCAAAGCTTCTCTGAGAAACTGATATTTGAATGAAGTCCTACTAAACATGAAGGAGCGAGTCATGTGGATTTCTGGTGGGGAGAGAAAATGGCAAACGCAAAGAACTCAGGAACGTGAGTAGAGGTTTCAAGGAACACTAAGGAAGGCAATATAGATGAAAAGCAGTGAGCACAGGAATGACAATGGGATATGAGTTCAGAGAGGGAAAATGGTCAAATAGCATTAGGTCTTACAAGGACCTCGGGAAAATGTAACTAACTTGGCTTTTGTAGTAAGTGAAAGAGTCAGGTTTTTAAAAAATAAACCCTGAGAAATAAGACGATGAGATTGTTTAAAAAGTAAGATTCAGAGGCAAAAAAAAAAAAAAAAAAAAAAAAGGGAAAATTAAAAATATGACCTAAATCATAAATGCAGTCAAAAGTATGGAAGATAAATGTGAGGACATCTTGCAACATATTGGACAAAAAGCTCAGCGATATAAAAATTGCAAAGAAAAGATAAAAAATCATAGGAAATTGAACATCTGATAGAATTACACACTAAGAGATGTGAGAGAAAACAAAGAAAAAGCATTGGATTGAAGGAACTAATCTTCAAATGAACTGGCCCACAGATTGCCTAGAGTAAGGAATATAAAAGATCCATAAAAAATAGGCAGCAAAGGAAAAAATGAAAACTAATTAGGTTTTATACAAAACATCAGTACCAGAGTTGCATTACACCTCTTACCAGTAAATCTTAGAGCTAGAAGAAAATGGAGTGTATGTAGTAGTCAAGAGAGGCTGATTTCTGTAACAAACAACTCTCAAGCCAGTGGCTCAATAGAGGAATTTTGAATTCTCTTTCTTGACTCAGCCCTACCTGTGATGGTAGTACTCAGGAGCCTAGGTCTGATCATATAGTGCTCTGCTGTCATTTAGGTACTCAAAATTCTGCACTAGACAACGTCACCCCCAAGTCAGGTGTAATCCAGGGAAAAGAGGGAGAGTAGCAACCTCTGAGAGGTTGAAGGGGCCAGGGATGAAAAGGGACTACACCACTTAATCCCAGGCAAGGCACCCCTCCCCCGCAGAGGCCCAAAAGAAAATAAAACTGTGCATATCATTGCTCTATAACCCTTCCAGAATTCTAAGGGAGTATGATTTCCAACTAGAATCCACCAGCTAGCAATCAAGTCTGAAGGTAGATGGAAGAGTTCTTTATAAGTGCAAGATCACAAACTCAACATCTTCGTAAGGTTTCTCAAAATATCAGAGAAAGGTAGTCCAGCAAAATGAACAAGTTAATCAAGAAATAGAAATAAGAGGCACCTGGGTGGCTCAGTGGGTTAAGGCACTGCCTTCGGCTCGGGTCATGTTCCCAAGGTCCTGGGATCGAGCCCCGCATCGGGCTCTCCGCTCAGCAGGGATCCTGCTTCCCCCCTCTCTCTGCCTGCCTCTCTGCCTACTATGTGATCTCTGTCTGTCAATTAAATAAATAAAATATTAAAAAAAAAGAAATAAAAATCAGAGTGTTTAAAGATGAATATTGAAAAGAAGCCCTAGACTCACAGGGATAGGAAATCTCAAGATGACCGATGTGTGTCGGGCTTACAGAGCAACCCATATATACAGAACAGAGGGCTTAAGGAGGGATATATCTGAATTAGAAGATAAAATTGAAAGATTAGGCAAGTATTTAAACTCATTGATAGGGAATTTTTTTCCCCTCCTGTGGGCAGACTTTGGGAGTGTATTGGTAGTGTTCTCACCTTGAAAACTAAGCAAACAAAAAGAGGATCAATGTTAACTGTGCAAAAAAAAAAAAAAAAAAAAAAGAAAAAGAGTTGTCAAAAAAAAGTACGATGATAGTAAAATATATGACTTAGCTGTGAATTGAAATTGTATACTCATAAGAGTTAAACACTCAGCATTGGTAGAAGCACACATTATCACATAACCACAGAATGATGGATGGGAGCAAGAGTATGCACATGCATGAGAAGATGTTCAGGAGAACTGAATCATTGCAGCTAAAAACTAATATCAGTAAGCATGTATTATTTAAAAATACAAAGATAAATATCAGAGAAACACTTAAAAGAACTTTGTGACTTCTGGGAAGTAGGTTGAAGGTTTATTGAAAGGTAGGGAGGAAGCTGCAGGATTTTTCTTAAAAGCCTTGTAGAAGAACAATAACGGGAAAGGAGGGCTATCTCCTGTTGCCAAGTATTTGCCATCCTGCTTTACAGCCATATAATTTAGGATAAATACAAAAAAAGATTAATATTGTAATTAAACTGGGAAAGGATACTGGGGAGGAAATTATTTGGCTTCAGTAGGTTTTATTTATAACCCTATGAGTTAAAGTCAATACCTACCACATAAAATCAAGGAGTGAGGAGTACTGCATTTCATTTAGCAGATTACTAGATTTCATTACTGGAGTTACTGAAGAGGATAAAAAACATATACAGTCTATACCTTCATATAACTAGAAAAACGGTGAGTGGAAGCATTCACAGATGAACTAGGAGGGACAATGAGAAAAGCAACAAAGACCAAAGAACTAATGAAAGAGATGTGCATAGAAAAATCAACATAGTTTAGGAAGGAGACAAAGCTAGTCAAAATAAAGTGTTCCTAGTAGATACACTAAAATACTTTAAAACTTAAAGAAAGTGATTAAATAATCTAAATAAATCAAGTAAAAATAAGAAAATTTTATTTGATTTTTTAATTATTGATTGAAAAGAAAACTGCTGGGTGAACCGTGTGGTGTTTTCCATAATATATGAGAAGTTACAGAATACCTAAAGAGTTTAAAATGGTACAATGAAGCTATTCAAAAAAGATAAATGGCTTAAGACACAGGGTCTGCAAATAGGGTTTTATAAGTTATTGTCTGTTTGGGTCCACCTTTGGGAGAAGTATGCACTGCCACTGTAGGAAGGCAGAACACATGTTTGTGAATAAAGAGCATGTTGCAATTTCCACATCACAAGAGCTAATTTAAACACTTTTTCTCATTGAATAGTATTATCTAGTAAGGAGACCTGAACTTTTGGCTTCTCCACTAAGTACCTAGACTTCTATCTGTTCTTATGTATGTAGAAGAGGAGGATAGAGTGTTAGATGATCCAGTTCTGTGGTCCTGCAAGTACCCTTTCCAGAAGTGTGTCTTCACGAAGTGAGGTCATCTACCACTGAGTATAGTTGAGAAACTATGGGGGCCTGGGGTAAATGTTAGCAAGGTAATGAGTAGAAAAATAGATTTAGACGAACAGTTTGGCCAGCCATCCTGTGTTTACTGATGCTTTGCCATTTTTAGGATTTGTTGTTTTCCACTCTAGCCTTTTATCATCTCTTCCATCATTCTGCCCAAACTGAGTCTCTTGATAAAAACTTTACAATAATGTCAAACACTAGATTTGGATACTTGGTTAATCCTCAGATTAAGTGGAAGAAAGTGACTTTACTAACTCCACTCTGACTTTTTCATTTGTAAATAGAAGAACACTGGTTGGCCTTCTTGTATGTTCCATGTCTGCCTGCAGCATTTCTATTCCTTGCATCCTCTATTGAAAATGATTTCTATTGTTAAATACCACTGAAAGCCACTGACACACCTTGTAGAAAAAATAAGTCTGAGTTTGCTGCAGTGAGGGGAAAACGCACTCCTCATATACCCTGGATGCATCTCAATGTTAGAGTAAATAGAGGTTTTTTTTTAATAGGAATTGTTTGTTCTGGTGAGGTGTGTTTGTGAGGACCAGTCTAGCCATCAAATATCTACATGGTTTTTTTCTAGAGGGAGGAAAAAAGGAGACATAGAATGTCATTGGTGAAAAGCAGCAGTCACTCAGAAAGATAGGATTTTAATTATTTCATGGCTAAATGTGGCCTTGTGTGAGTCCTGTTGAAATACTTTGTTTTCTTGACCTCATCATTTCTCACTGCAAATATCACTGAGGTGCTGCTAGCAACATGTGATCACCAGCAAGACTAATTTTTACTTTCTCACTAACTACTTCATTCTTTTAGTCACTAAACCTTTAAAATCACTATCAGTAGCCAAGATACGGAAACTCTGGCACAGAGAGTTGAAGTAGCTCACTCAAAGTTACAAGGTCACTAATGTGTGGAATACTCTATTTTCTACCAACTCAACACTCAGTCTATTGAAAATCTTGTTTTAATCCTTCAAAACGTATGATATTTAGCATCAAACAATGGAATTCCTGCAGTCTACCAAGTCAGAATTCATTTCTTCTCTGTTTACTTTGAAAGCATTTGATACATCTGTGAAATTACCATCTCATAGAGGAAGAGGACTTAATTCAATGTTTAAGGTTTGCATATTTTAGATACCAAGATCTAAGTTCCCAAGTCACGCCTACTTCTGATCCAGAATCATCTTTCTCTAGCTTTTGAAAGCCTAGCCTTCTAGGGGCAATCCATTTCCCTGCATACTTGAAGACAGTTAATTGACAGAAATGTATAAATTATTTCCTGTCTCTTGTTTCTTTTCTCAGATCTGGTTTGAATCTTCAACTAAACATAACCAGAGCTCTTTCCTGATGTCCTTTTTCCTCAGCACTAATGGATTTCCATCTATTCAAAATTTCTGTGGAACCTACCGAGGTGCTTAGATTACATTTTGCTCATTGGCATGACTGAGCAACTATCATGTTTTGTTGTGTTTACACTTCTGCTGTAATAATCAGTTTAACTATTACTTATTATTTACTCTTAATAGACATATTTGGAAAAAATAAGACATTATCTAGGCAGGACCAAATGATCTAACAGTGATGTTAATAACCCAAATTTTATTGATTTATTGCTCCCCCACCTCATGATGCAGGATCTCAGTTCCCAGGTCAAAATCTCTCCCTGTTCTTTCTGGAAGTCTAGTGGGTATCACATACACAGTGAAGACAAATATGTATTTTACTTCTGTTTGCACACAGTAAGTAATCAAAACCCTTGTGTGCAGCACACATATGCTCAAGGATCAATTCATTTAAGCATTCCCACTTCTGTTTTCACTTATGTTCACTACCTGAAACCCACCTAAGGGAGGTGACTTGCCCTGTTCAGAGCTGACAGTGATCTCCAGTAATACACAGAACATTCCCTAGAGCAGTTCCTCTCACACTACCTGTGCTGGAAGAAGAGTTTTCTCTTATAATCTGACGCAAAGCCAATACATTTGTAAAATACAATAAAAAAGAATTTCCAGAGAAATAACATATTCTAGAATGTCACAGCAATGTCAAAGAGCTATCCAAGTTTCTGAATGTCTACTCTAAGTCTCTGTATTAGTAGTTCACAGACTGGGAACCAAAGGGGCCACACTTTGGGTAGCACTCCCTTGACTGTGGTCTTCTTCTACTCATCAAGTAGCTGCATCTTCACAGAAGCTATTACCCTTCAATTTTCAGCCAGAGTGTATATCATGCAAAGGTTAGTAGAAAGCTCAGGTCTCCAAGTCTGTGTGGCACTTTTCTTATTTGGGCCCTAGAAATAACATTGTCTGTGCATGAGTCTCACAAAGCCCCTTTGAAGCAACATCACTTAAACTTTCTCCTTCTTCCTCAGACTTAGTCCTAGAATATAAGGCCCAGCTGAGAAAAGTCACCATGCTCTTATTCCTGGTTCTTCTGTCTCTCTCCTTCTCTTTACCTGAGACACTTCCCCCAAAGGATCAAGCTTCCTTCATTTGCAAACTCATGAGAAATAACATGGGAGTCTCTGACCCATCAGTTTATCAAAATTTTGTTTTCATCTGAGACTTTGTCTTCATGTGGTTCCAATTCGGTGTATAGTAATTCCGTCAGCCACTGCGTGAAAAAGTAGATTATGAGTGATTTTGTCACTCTTTCGTATGCAGAAAAGAAATGGAATGTGTATTTATTAAGGGCCAAACTCTGTGATGAATGCTTTACCTAGTTCAGCTTCTTAAACCCTCAAGGCGCTTTATGAGAAGGCTGCAGACATCACTTCCATTTTACAGATGAGGGTACTGATACTTGGAGAACTTCAGGAACTTGGCTGAGGGCTCTCAACCAGTGATTAGCAGAGCTGCAATAATCAGTGTTGCCTAGAAAAACAGGAACAAGAGAAAGAAAGACATAAACAAGGTGCAAAATGAATGTTTAAAAGTTGATTCAAGAATATAGGTTTCTTCAAGAAACAGACTCTTAACTATAGAGAACAAACCGATGGTTACTTGCGGGGAGGCGGGAGGAGGGATGGGTTAAATAGGTGATGGAGATGAAGGAGGGCATTTGCTGTGATGAGCACTGGGTGTTGTATGAAAGTGTTGAATCCCTATATTGTACCCCTGAAACTAATATTAAACTGTTTTAACTGACTGAAATTTAAGTAAAAAATTTAAAAAGAATATAGGTTTCTTCACTCGATGGGGATATATGGACTTTTACAGAACAAATTCTTCATAGAAAACACCAGTTTGGGAGAAAGAAAGAAAGAAAGAAAGAAAGAAGGAAATAAAACCTGATATCTATTTTGAGCACTGGTACAATATTTGCTTATCTGACAGGTTCATCTAATTCCCTGGTTGTAACCAAATAATTAGAAAAGGGAGATATAGGAGGTTTATGACTTTCTGCATCTGAGGAACGTACACCTACTTGCTTGGTCTACAACTGATTCGTCCTCCACTTTGTTTCTGCCCATACTTACCAACTTGGAGAAGGAAGTACAAGAGGAGTCCATGCCTCTGAAGACACTGGTTCATTATCAATGTCAATTTCACAGTAATTTCCATATTCATTGCACAGACTGCTACTATTATGACTCCTGGTAGCCGTTCCTCTGACTTTGGTTCTAGTGATATGAACCAGGCCCTCCTTCTTATTTCTGTCTGGCCCTTCATAGCCAGTGTTTTTCTCTGTCCCCCCTCCTCCCACTAAAAGTTATGTATGCTTATGGGATTGGTTCCTACTTCTTCTAGCTTGGTCACAGCCATCGTGAATTTGGCCAGAGATACTGCATCTCTGTTTGTTTTCCCTGCCTGGTGCCCTTACCCTCTTCAGCTAACAAAGCCACTTATTCCTTGTGGGGAAGGGCATTTCATATAGGTTGGAATAAGGCTGATGCTGCACTATTTGCACTGCATTCACTACATTTGTTTCAGAAGAAGTCTCATGATTCAGGCTGTGTCAAATTCTCAAAGGAACATGTTACTCTGAGCTCTCTAGAGAGTTTCTCTTTCTTCTGAGGGAGTTCTTGGACTGCCATTGCCTTCCTGCCCACCAGTCACTGAGGGATGAGGAATTAAACACCTCACTTGAACCCCTGGTTCTATACAATCCTGAAGCCAGTAACACTGTGTTTATGTCAGCACTTTGGTCTTTTTAAACTTAGATTGAGTAGGATTTTTGTCAATTGCAGCCAAAGCACTTTTGGTTAAATCACTGAGTTACTGAAAACCTGACTGGGATTAGACCCTGGATTTTGTGTCTCTACCTAGATTGATGATAAGTCCATGCCCATTCTAAGCTAATTGTACCTCTTCTTTCTCTATATTTGCCATGTTCTTTTCAACCCTCTGGCCTAATCAGATTTCTTGTCCTCATACTTTTCAAGGGTATTCTACCTTGCTGCGTAAGTTCTGATGTGAAAAACTGTATTAAAAAAAAAAAAAAGCCCATGAAGACTTCTACTACATATATTTTAAACAATAGGTTTTCTAAAAAGAAACAAGGGCACAACTTAATTCCAGTGTAGTAAATTATGAGTTAAAGAAATTAATTTATAAATATTGATGCCGGGTCTACTAGTAACAACTACTGCAAGAATAGAATCACAAGGATGATGTCAAAAGAGAAGAATTCTTGGGAACAAAATAAATGCAGTATCTGCAATCAATAAAAATAACTGGTTTAGAGTGAATACTATATATTATGTAATTTTTTTCTTAGGAATAGTCTCTACACTCAACTTGTAAAGAGGGACTGTAAGATGTTTATCAATCAACACCCTTATTAAGATGTTCAATACATGTTTGTTGATGATGGTTTAGTGAAGAAACTTCTATGAATTTTCATAGAAACATACAGTACTATAACGCAAATTATTTCCTTTGTCTTTTATGCATTAATTATGTTTGTCAGCTGCCACCGGGAGGTAGGATATCTTTGTGGAGATGTTTTTATTACTATTACTATTGCTTATGGAATAGCAAGCCCACACAGTTGAAAGACAGCAATTGAAATCATATGAAAGAGATTCAATCTTGTAGCAGAGATTGTCAATGTTGCTCACAGAAGATACGATGTTTCAGGGTAAAATCTTGCCAAGGTCAAAATGTAGGGGGGAAAAAAAAAAGAGAGAGATGCAAAATCACTTCATATAAGGTTGCTGCTCAAGGGTAAGAGGTTTGTAGAATCAGGGTACAAAAAGGTATAAAAAATACTGGAAATCTACAATTTAAGCTTTTAAGCTAGTTAGCAACAGGGGTTAAAAAATTGGCTGTGATCAATAAGGCAGTAATCAAGGAAGGATTTTAGAATAAACATACTATAATTATTTTCAAAATTGAACGAACACTATTACAAGAAAATGGCAGAAAAAAAAAACAAAAAATATGACTGAGACACAAAGTTAAGTATGAAGTAATTCAGGAAGAGGGCATACTTTGTTTACAGTTACTTCTTAACACTGCTTTTGCAATGTAATGTTTGAAAGGACAAATAGCAGATAACAGACTGAAATGTAGTTTTAACACTGATAATATACAAGCCAGAATGAAACATGGGTATTTCAAAGAATAGGTCATAGAAATAGGTTTTATGTTTCTATATGTTGCATCAGAAAAATAGACAAGTAAAATTTATATGTAGATACAAGGAGGACAAATATGTGAAACTTTTTGGAAAGCCAAGCATTACCAAAATACAAAGCACTATATTTTTACTCTTTAAGTCATTGTATTTCAAGATACATGTCCATATATACAGAACTGGTGTCTTGTTTTGACTGTTTTTCCCTTTTATTCTCTCTTTTTGGGGGGTTAGAGGAGTGGTATTTAGAAGAATTAAAATGAATTAAATAAAAGAATTAAAATAAATATAGCCCTACCTAAGTATATACTTTTGAACATCACTGTTCAAAAATGGCTAAAAACAAGTAATCGAGAAAGACTTCAAAGGGAATGAAAACAAAAAAAAAAAAAGAAAAGGAAATCAATGAATAAAAGACATATATTAGAAAGATTTGCAGTGCATCATGTGCACTATTGGGTTAAAACCAAAAGCATACAGATAACTATAGATTATAGATTATAGAATGCCTCAGGAAATGTGGGATTGAATTTTTCCATAATCTGTGATCACATACACTAATATCCAGAGAGTGGAGGGTTGGAGTGAGAGTAAGGGGATGTAGTAAAATTGCAAGGGAGTGTATTTGAAAAGTATATTTAATATTACTTGTAATTTTTATGTATAGTAGATAAAGTGATATTTCAGTTTTGTAAATCAAACTAAGGAAAAGATGTGAGATTTTTACTTTCACTGAAAGGACATGTTGAAAGGAAGTATTTAAATATCTCTTGCAAACCTACTTTTAGACAGGCATAGCGGTGCAGGGTGGAGATACAAGATTTGAAAAACAGTATTTATCCTCCTGGAACTTCTGGGCTGTCTTAGTCTGTTCAGGCTGCCATAATAAAATACCACAGACTGAGTGGCTAAAACCACAGAAATTTATTTCTCACAGTTCTGGAGGCTAGAAAGTCCAAGGTCATGGTGCCAGCCTATTGGGTTCCTGGTATGAGCTTTCTTCCTGGCTTGCAGATGGTCACCTTCCCACTGTGTCCTCACATGACCTGTCTTCTGTGTGTAAGCAGAGAAAGAGAAAGCAAGTTCTCTGGTGTTTCTTCTTATAAAGGGCACTAATCTCATTGGACTAAGGCCCCACTCTTTTGTCCTCATTTAACTTATTACATCCAAATACCATCATATTGGGTATTTGGGCTTCAGTATATGAGTGGGGGTGGGCACATGGAGGTGGGGGACTGAAATTAGTCCATACCTTGGGCTAAAGAAGATAAAGATAGTGAGCTCACAGATTGGTGAATCTTCACAAAGTGGACAAACTAGCAAAAACTGCTAGGTCAAGAAATAAAATACTGCAAAAATATCGGTAACCGCAACATGTCCTTTCCAGGCTCAACCACACTGCTCATCCAAAGACAACTATTATCCTAGTGTCTAACAGCATTCATTAGTTTTTAATGTTAATCAGTTTTGCCTATTTTTAAAAGATTTTATTTATTTATTTATTTATTTATTTATTTATTTATTTATTTAACAAGTACGCAGAGAGGCAGGCAGAGAGAGAGGCGGGGGCGGGGGTGGGGGGGTATTGGGAAGCAGGCTCCCTGCTGAACAGAAAACAGAATGCGGGGCTTGATCCCAGGACCCTGGGATCATGACCTGAACCAAAGGTAGAGGCTTAACCCACTGAGCCACCCAGGGGGCCCAGTTTTGCCTATTTTAAACATTTATATAAGGGAATTATATAATACATATTGTTTTGTGTCTGACTTTTCTTCATTCACAATAATAACCCAAGATTTATCTGTACAATTGGCATAACAATATTTTATTGTATTTCATAGATGTACAGTAGTCTGTGGTGTGGAAATTGTATAATTTATGTACCCATTTTATTTTTGGTGCTCATTCATTTTTTTCCCCTATTTTTGGACTCTTATAAATAATGCAACTGTTGGACATTTTGTGTATATGCCTTGGGATGCAGACATGCACATTGCTGGTAGGTATATACTTAGGAGTAGAACTGCTGGTTCAGAGTGGATGTGGGCATTCAGATTTGTAGACACCACCCCATAGTTTTCCAAAGTGGTGAGACAAATTTAACCGCCACAACAATGTATAAGAATTGCAGTTGTGCTACATATTTGCCAACATATGGTGGTGGTAGTCTAATTCATCTTAGCCATTCTGTTACATGTTCAATAGTCTCTAATCGTGATTTTAATTTGCCTTTTCCTAAATATTTTTTAATGTGGTCTTTTGTGGGGGAGACCAATTTTGTATTTTGTTATCTGGGAATTTTTTTTCTTACTCATTTTTATAAGTTCTTTATATATTCTGCATATATGTAATTTGTCAGTTAAACACGTTGCAAATATGTTTTTCTGCCCTGTGGCTTATTTTTCACTGCCTATAGTACATTTAATAATATAGTACATTTAATTTTAATAGATCTAATTATCAATCTTTTCCCTTCCTGGTTAGGAACAATTGTTTCTTATTTTTAAAAAATTTCCCAACACCAAAATGATAAATATGTTCCGTATGTTAATTTGCTAAGAATTTTATGTTTTAACTTTTATATAAAAATAAAACTTTGGGGACACCTGGGTGGCTTAGTGGGTTAAAGCCTCTGCTTCAGCTCAGGTCATGATCCCAGTGTCCTGGGATCGAGTCCCACATCGGGCTCTGCTCAGCAAGGAGCCTGCTTCCTCCTCTCTCTCTCTCGGCCTGCCTCTCTGCCTACTTGTGATCTCTGCCTGTCATCAAATAAATAAATTAATTAAATCTTTAAAAAATACTTTGTAATAATAATTTATTATAATAAACATAATAATAATGTCACCTACTTGGAATTAGTTTTTGTTCATGGTATGAGAGAAGGTTAAAATTTAGTTTTCTCAAAGGGATGTCCAAATGAACCAGCATCATTCATTGAATGGATCTTTTGAAAGCATCTTTCTCCCACTGCTCTAAAAGCATCCTCTTTTTATAAGTAAAGTGGCTTTATATTTTGGTTTATTTCTGGACACTTTAGTCTGTGTCAATGGGCTATTTACCCATATTTCCACCCATACTTCCAATTGTCTTAATCACTGTGGGTTAATAACAATTTTTACAATCTTTACTCTAATTTTTTTTTAAAGATTTTACCTATTTATTTGATAGAAAGAGAGGAAGGACAAGCAGGGGGAGTGGCAGGCAGAAGGAGAAAGAGACTCCTCACTGAGCAGGGATCCCAATGTGGGGCTCCATCCCAGGACCCTGGGAGCATGACCTGAGTAGAAGGCAGATGCTAACAGACTGAGCCATCCAGGTGTCTTACTCCAAGTTTTAAAACTGTTCCACTTGAAGTATATCTTGGCTATTGCTGCCTGTTTGCACTTCCATATAAATTTTAGAATCTTGTCAATTTCTACAAACTGAAACTTCTGAAATCTTCACTGACATTATAATGAATTTTTTGGGTCAGTTTGGAGAAAATTAACATTTTAGGTCATGAGCATAATATGACCTTCCTCATATTAAGGCTTTCTTTAATCTCACAAAAATATTTTGTATTTTTTATGTAAAATTTTTGTGCAACTTTAGTGAGATTTATTACTAGGTATTCAGTGGTTTTTGATGCTATTGCAAATAATAGCAATTTTCTTAGTTTCACTTTATAAGTGTTTATGGTTGATATAGAGAAATACAATTGATTTTGTTTACTGATTTTGTATCCAAAGTCCATTTTACATTTAGATATTAATCTCAATAGTTCCTACTTAGATTCATTGGGATTTTCTACATACATACAATTAAACCTGGAAGACATTTTTTTTTCCTTTTGAATTCTTATAGCATTTTTTTTTACATGATACTGTCTACAATTTGGAGTATATATTTGAATAGAGGTAGTGATAGAGAGTATATTTACCCTATTGGTTTCATATGGAAATCTTAGCATAAATATTTCTGTAGGTACCATTTATCTAAAGGAAATTTTTTTCTATTTCTGGTTTACTAATAGTTTTTGTGACAGCTGTCTTTTTCTGTTTCTTTTGAGATAATCATATAATTTTTATTTTTTATTGTTATTGTGATGCATGAGCTACCTACCCACATCAGCATTCTTAGAATAAATCTAACTTGGTTATAATGTACTTTGTTTTCTACAGATCACTGGAGTTGATTTATTTTTTTTATTAAAGACTTGAGATTGGTGTCTCTTTTCCATTCTTGTAAAAAATCATTGACCTTGTAAAATGAATTGGAAATTGTGCCTTCTTTGCTTTTCTCTGGAATATTTCACAAACAATTATGTTACTTCTTCTAAATTATTTGCAGAATTTACTATTGAACCAAACACAGTCTGTAGCTTTTATTGGAAGACAGTTCTTATTTAGGTTTGACCCATTTAATAGATATAGGATCATTGTTTTCATTTTTTCAGTTCTAATGCTTTGGTATATTTTCAGGGTTTCCATAGTGGGGAGACTTTGTCAATGTCATCTAAGTGTTCCATTTCTTTGAATACGGTTCTTTTCAACTTGCTCTTACTATCATTTTAGTACTATAGTTAGTGTCTTAGTAGTTTCCCCTTTTTCATTTCTGACAGGTTAATTTGTTTTTATAGAGCCAGTTTAGATGTTCCTCACCTTCTCCATATTGTTTTTCTTCTATATTATTAATTTTCACTAATTGTCATTATTTCCTTCTTTCTATTACTTTTGTGGTTTATCTGTTGCTGTTTTCTGCTAGAAATAAGAGATTTTAGAATATTGATGTTAGTATTTTTCTTTTATAATAAAATTATTGTTTTATTTTAGCAAAATATATGCAATATATTTCCACTAAGTATGATTTTACCTGCATCTGACTGGTTTTAAAAGTTTTATTTTCATGATCTGTCACCTCAAATTATGTTCTGATCTGCATTTTTATTTTTTCTTAGATCTATAGGCTACAGTCAAGTTTGTCACATAATTTTAAAATATTTGGTGATATTCTTATTACCTTTGTTTTTGATTTTTTGATTAATTTACTACAGAAAGAACACATTCTGTCTGATTTCCATTCTTTATATTTGTTGTGACATATGCATTTGAAAACAATATACAAGAATGGTCATAAGTGAATTAGAAAGACAGATAGATTAAATAAATAGATGGTAGACAGCAAATATTAATTAGGTTATTTATAATTGTGTGGCTTAATTCTTCCTTTCTTAGTTATTTATGGATAGAAATGTTTGTTCTATCATTTAATGATAGAGGCATTAAATGAATATAAAAACTTTTTATAAGTTTGGGCTTTATACATATTAACCTAGACTACTGGTGGCATAAAATTTATAACTATTATTTCCTCTTCAAGTTTTTCCTTTACTCTTATTAAATATCACCTTTTACCTCAAATAATGCCTCTTACCTTAATATCTATTTTGTTTGATATTTATATAGCTCCGCCAGCTTTCTTCTGGTTAGAATTTGAATGATATGTCTTTTTTCCATCTTCTTTCTTTTCATTTTCCTATATATTTATAAAATATTTGGTATATTTTTATTTATACTGACAAATATATTTTATTTATATATTTATTTATAGCACTTTGAAGTGCCATAAGTTGTTTTCTCCCCCTTTTCCTAAATCTAGTTTATCACTGTCTTTTTCTTTTAAATTTTTATTTATTTAATTATGAGAGAGAGAAAGACAGAAAGAGGGATAAGCAGACTCCCTGCTGAGTGAGGTCCCTGATGTGGGGTTCAATCCCATGACCCTGAGATCATGACCTGAGACAAAGTCAAGAGTGAAATTCTCAATCAACTGAGCCACCCAGGTACCCCATCTCTATCTTTCAGGACAGGGGTTGGGAAATTTTTTCTGCACAAGGTCAGAGAGTAAATGTTATTTTATTTTATTTATTTTATTTTTATTTCATTATTTTTAGGATTTTATTTATTTGAGAAAGTGAGAGAGAAGGCACATGAGCAGGGGCGAGGGGCAAAAGGTAGGGGAGAGAGAATCCCAAGCAGACTCCACACTTAATATGGATCCCCACATGAAGCTCAAGTTCATGATCCCAAGATCATGACACCAGCCAAACCCAAGAGTCAGATGCTCAACTGACTGAGCTACACAGACACCCTCAGAAAGTAAATAATTTTGACTTTGTGGGTCACATCTACTGTGTATCACAATTCCTCAACCCTGCTATTACCATGCAAAAGCAGCCATAGATAATACACAAATGAATGAAAATAACTACATTCCAATGAAACTTCATCTGTGAGATTGAGCCCCATGGTAGCTCTGTGTTAGGCATGGAACCTGCTTAAGATTCTCTCTCTCCCTCTCCCTGTGCCTCTCCCCACTCTCTCTAAAAATAAAAAAAAAAAAGTATTAAGTTTATATTGTTTTATCTCATATGTTGGGGGTCAAATCTAACACCTTATTTGTTTTTTCTTTGTCTTACTTGTGATACATTTCTTTTTCTTTTTTCCCTTTGTTTGATTAACTAAGGATTTTCCCCCATCATTCAGTTTTTACATTATACATTCTTTTACAATTCCTTAAATGATTTTACTGGAAATTACAACATGCATCCTTTAGATTTACTATGATCATATCTATATTAGCCCTTTGTTACTTCCTAGGTAATCTTAGAACTCCCTTTATCCCTCTCTTGCTTCTTGTGTTTATTGTTATATATTAATTCTATATATTTTTCTCCATAAGATGTAATTATTATTTTTATGCATCTATAATTTAGATTTAAGCACATTTCTCATTCCATATATCTTCTATACATCCTTTTATAAAATTCATAGCTTCCAGGGGCACCTGGGTGGCTCAGTCATTAAGCGTCTGCCTTTAGCTAGGGTCATGATCTCTGGGTCCTGGGATCAAGCCCTGAACTGGGCTCCCTGCTTTATGGGAAGCCTGCTTCTCCGCTTGTGTTCCTTCTCTCGCTTTTTCTCTCTCTCTCTCAATTAAATAAATAAATATAATCTTAAAAAAAAATTCCAAGCTTCCATATTGAAAAAATTTCTTTTTGCCCAAATAATTTCCTTTCATTCTGAGTGCATATTGCTGGGAAGCATGGACAAGGGTAGTATCTGATACCGAAATTTTCTTCTTATTTTTTTTTGTTATTAATCTAAAATCATGAGAGATAAGATAAATTCATACATACATACATACATACATACATAAATCATGAGAACTACTTTTGTTAATTGTCCTTCTCTTTGGAATCATTATCTCTCAATTTCTGGCTCCTAAGGGCTTCAAAGAGATTTTGTATTTTAAATTTTGCTCAAATTTTGTATCTTCTCCCTATATGGTATTATATATTATATGACATATTTTTCCCAGGAATGTAATCTGCAGCAACTCATTGTGGCATAACCAAAAGAATCTTTTTTCTTTTCGTATGTCCATATAATCTTTTTTTCCCCATTAAGCAGAGATAGGGGAAAGGATGGTCACAGCAATGTATTTTGTTCTGTATCCTAAAACCACTGAAACTGACAAAAAACAATATGTAATTTAGGTTATTTCTGGTTTGTTTTTTCATACCAGCAGGATCCTGGAATCCTATTTGTGTTTAGGTTTGCAGTTTTCATATAAACTCTCCTGATCCTTTCCTATTATACTCTTTTTGATATGCATTAAAGTTCCCTTCCCACAGTCACGCCCATTCAAACGAGCAGGCACCTTGACCATAACCTTTTTAATGGATACTGAATTGCTTATTTGGCCACTTAGTCATAATTTCTAATGCCTATAACTTCACTTTGCAACACAGACCAAATTACTTCACTGCAGTTTATCAGAAAAGGTCCACATAATCTGCTAGGAAGTCTTTCAACTATAAGACATTAAGAAATAACTCTTTTTTGTATCTCATGCTTTCCATAAAGTATCTTGATTTTTTTTAATCTAATGGGACATTTTTATAATGAATATACTTATTTCTTACCTCTTATTTTTCTCTATAATTACAAAATCTTATTGCCATGAAAATTTCTTTCTTATATAGTAAAAAAGGAAATAATAAATTTCGTTGTAATTTTCATCTCATCATTTAACATAGTTTTAAAGTCAAATATGATCAATTTTCTCTGAAAAATTGAATAAAAATTTAAGTAAATAAAAATAAATGAAATAGAACAATGCATGAATGTTATTATCTTTCACACAAATATCCCAAAGTCCTATGCTTTTTTGTATATTGTTTATATAGTAATTGTGTAAACAGAGGCACAAGCAAGACAACTTGCTTAGGGCCATGTAGGGCAGACAGAGTAATATAGTTAGTGCCCAGATCAATCAGTTCATCTGTTAATCAATGTGTACTGTGCTCAGCGTTGGTTGGAGCAGTGAATCTTAACCAGGAGGATGCATCAGAATCTCCTGTGATGGTTTAAAAAAAAAAATGCATCTAGGGTCCTAACCCCTAAGGTATAGCAATTTGAAGCATGTGGATTATTAAGGAGCTCTACAAATGATTGGGATGCACAGTCTTACTTGAAAGACATGCTTTAGCCAGTGGAGGATAAAGAATAAATGGGCATTGACTCAGGGAAGTTGAAAAAAAAAAAAGAAAAGAAACACTTAAAAATATATAAAATAACATGTAATTAAAAATTGAATTTTCTGACACAGGGTGAGTTAGAAAGACTTCATTAGGAAGATTAAAATTGATCTGTACCTTCAAGATTTGCAGAGCTGTTAGGAACACATGGAAAGGGGAAAAATTATAATATCAGCAAGAGCACAGAGGTAGAAATAATCATTGTTTGGGAATCAGGGCAAAGAACAAGATAGTTACATCAAAGTAGAAATAGTTTCTGTCTTGTTTACTGCTTTATATACAGTAGTGTCACCTGTTGAACAAACCACGTGAATAGATGAGTAAACCGATCTCTTGGTTCACTTTTTATTACTAAATAAGAGTAACATATTCTGGTGATAGAATAGTGGGAAATAGTTATGAACATGAATTACCTTGAAAGCCAGCAAAGAAGTTAAAACAGGGACCAATAAATTAAAAAAAATTATTTGAGCTAGATTCATTACAAGATTACCAACAACATCCCCTAGAAGGATGCCACACTTGAAAAGAAGCCAGCTGAAAAATGTGTTGCAATAATGCAGATGTATAATAATCAAGGTCTTGCATCATTTTCATAAAATAAAAATGAAGCACACCTAACAAATAAAGAGGACATATGCAGTACTAAAAAAAAAAATCCTTCAAAGCAGATGTCAAACATTATATGACATGATTTGATTGTTCAGTTTAATACTGCATGTTAGCTGATGTGATGATGTGTTGCCCTTACATTGCATTTGTCCTCTAAGTCAGGCTTATCCTACTGTCTTTCTTTATCCTCTTATACCTATCTCCTCATTCTTGAACTTTTCCTTCTTAAATATATTTAGCTAAAACAACTAAATACTAGAAAGTTCTGATTGCTGAAATTTTTATTATAATTGGCTATATTCTATTCACATGACATTTTAAAAACTCAATTTAGGCTTCAATATTTTAGAACTGATTTACCCTAGAGTGTGGATAGAGGAATAAAAATGAAACATCAAATTTTGCTTTATAAAAAATAAGAGATGATAATATTCTTAGATATTCTTTTAGTGTATAATATATATAGTTAAGATAGTTGGGTATGTGGTGCCTGGGTGTCTCAGTCAGTAGAACATTTCCCTTTGGCTCAGGTCAGGGTCCCAGGATCCTGGCATGGAACCCAGCAGTGGGTTCCTAGCTCAGTGGAGCTAGCTAGCTCTCCTCCCTGCTCATGCTCTGTCTCTCTCTCAATCTTTCAAATAAATAAATAAGATTTTTAATTAAAAAAAAAAAGTTTCGGTAAATGCCAGGAATTTATGGTCTATTATTTAAAACTATTTTTTAAGAAGTCCAAACAATATTTTACAACTTTTGTTTTCAGATATCATATTTTATAGACTGTTACTTTCTCTATTGATCCCTTACTAGTTTTTCATAAAAACTCTAACTTAGAAATGTGGTTTATGTGTGCATTTTCAGAAATACAGATTATTTCATAAGCTGAGAATCTGTGAAATAATGACCAGTTAGGCAGTATTTACAGTATAGAGTTTGAAGCTAAAATACCGTAATTAGCAGAACTTTAATTGCTGGGATTATAAAAGAAAGAAAAGAAATCTGTGCTGGAGTATCCTCAGCCCCACAATTACGTGAAGCATGACTGAGAAAATTCTAAGAGGAGAAAACAACATATAAGTCCATCTCCATAGCTAATTAGATATTCAAATGAGTGACATTCACTCTTTCAGGCCAATGGGGGAATGATGCAACTAATTCTTGGAATTGCTGTCCATCCTAATAGACTAAATGGGCAGAGGGGAGGATATATTTCCTCTGTTTCATATTACTGGGAAATTTTAGCTAGAGTGCAAATGTATTCATAACAGAAAACTTAGATCATTATGGTTTAGGTAGGCTGGAAGCAACAAGAATTTTTTTCTTTTTTTCTGAAGGCAAAAAAGTGATGTCAAAAGCAAAATTATTGCTGGATTTAATGAACTGAGATGAAATTAAGAGTTTCCAATGAACAAAACAACATCTACCACTAAAAAGTTGAACTGTATGAGTGCTCACTGAGTATGCTCTCCTCCATCACCACTCACCATTATGCTTGTTTTGACACCGTTCATGGATTAAACGACTGACCTTTGAAAACCGTTGGTTATTTGAAAACTGCGGTTCCTGTCTTACCAATGTCAATTCACCTAATCTTAGATGAGATAGGGGGAAAAATTGGCTTTGCATATAAAAACTACATTAACTTGAACGTCTGCATGTTTATGTCTGAGTATAGGCATCTATCAAAGATTCAAACCAAAGTGGAACAAGAAGAGTATTTAAATCATGCATGGATCTTAGAGACAGAGAGAGACATCTACTGGTCCATTTATTACCAATCCCAAGCACCTCCCCCTCCACTGTAATTAATGTAACATTTTCTCTCTTTACAGCTGACAGCCAAGAGCATAATTAGAGTCTAATAAAACATGGAAAAGTCACAAATGCAAAGTGGAGTAAACAGTAAACAGTGAGGGAGGCGAGGATTCGGGAGTGTGATGGCTGGGTAATGCCTCAGATAAACTGTGTGCACATTGACACTGTCACGCTCTCGGCAGCCCCAAGTGTGCTGGTAGCCTGGTGCAGACAGACAGCTCGAATTAATCCCAAGAGGAGCGCATGACAGGCGAGTGAAGCAGACAATTAGAATGAAGGAGGAAATTGGAAATGGCAAAGGTGTGAACATATGTCAAATTACAACTAAATGATAAATTACAATTCTGTCATTGGAATAAGTGGTAATTAAGAAAGATTTCAGCTCTCCCTCTTGAAAAAAAAAAAAAGGAAGAATCACATTTTTCCCCCCAGTTTAGATTTGTTTGCTGAATTGTTTCCATCCATCTCACACATGGGGCTGGATCTTCCTGACTTTGGGGCTGCATTATTTGTGTACATTAAGGATAATTCTTTTCTTTCCTCTTCCCCATTTTCCAGACTGGCAGAATGATAGTGTCAAAATGAACAGGAAGCTGATAGTATCTGATATAAAAACCTGCACTGAGGTTTAAAAAAAAAAAAATGAGGCTTGCTGCTGAATGTGCTGCCGTGCTCTAATTATTTTAAACAAGCACTGCACAGTCCAGCTGACAATTAGGAAAGTCTGCTTTATGGCTTGGGGGATTCGTATGAAACCCCATAATCACTGTATACACGTCCTTTTCGTTTAGACAGTAATGAATGTGGGTGGGGTTTCTTGGCAGTTTTCGGCCACTTAACCACAATTTAAAACAGCTGTGTAATTATCATGAGTTTTTGAATCCAACATCCAATTCCAATTTAGAGTTTGTAACACCTGTGGTTTGTTATCCCCGCTAGGACCAAGGAAGGGGAGTGACAGAAGCGAAAGTGCAGAGCTGGCAAAAGCAGTCCCGGAGATGGCTCCTTGTCCCACGGGGCCTCTACGTGCCAAGACACAGATGAAGAAGAAATTGTCACAAAGGTGAATCTCCCATATAAACATGAGGTGCGGTGTGCAAGGAGGTGTTCTTCAGCAGAGTCAAGACAGCGTAAACTAGTCTTCAACTCCTAAAAAAGCAGACATGTCTGAGAGCTATATCACCCATGCAAACTCTATAAAAAAAGGTGAGGAGGGAGTGGGAAACACGCCCGTGGAAACAGCCATACAGGTCCTGCACCAAAGGTGACAGTCTTTGTTTAGCACATCTCAAAGCAGATGCTATTTCATTTGATGACCATTTTCAAATATCGAGTTCTTAGGCACTAATTTTAGAAGTGCAACGACGTTAATAATATTAGTAAGAGTGATTTGCATGAGTATTTGGATTGAAATAAAATTTCTTAACATGTAAGCGAAACATCCGCCACATGTTATTTGTAAGATAAGCTAACTCTAAACTTTCTGTGCATTATTTGTACTTCTGAAAGTGGTTGTAATAGGAAATAGTTATAGTTTTACATTCACAGAACAATGACTAAGTACAATTATCTAGTGTCTAAAAAAGAAGATCGAAATAATGAAAATTCCTCTTAGAACAAATGCAAATATTTACATCATTTCTTTCTCACCTTCCTTCTAGGGCAAAAAGGAGACAAATATCCAAAAAGCTAAATAAAATTCCCCAACAGAGAGGTCAGAGGCTCCAATGATCTTCCGGAATAAATCAATTTCTAGCCGCTGTGGCCAGATACTGTAGTTCAAGGCCTTGAGAGCTTAATTGGGGAAGTATGTTAAAAGTTAAAAGGCCAGAGTCATGTTAATTACATGAGGTTTTTCTTGTAGAAAATCTGCCCAACACAATCCCACCCCCACCCCTTAGAAAGGGGTATGATCCCGCACCACACTTCTGTAATTTGGCAAGGTTTATTTTTAAAGCAATTTATTTGTAGTCATGTATATGCTTCACAAGTAATAAAGCCTAATGTGTTCATTTATTATATTCTTAGTACAGTTTGGGTTAGAAAGCCTCTGACACTGCATGCCAGAACTTCAGAAGGGTTTAAATATGGAACAAATTAAGGGCTGGGTTTCAATTCTTCCTTCTTTTGAAAAGTAAGGGGTGAGAAAAAAATGAATTATAATTGTTGCTCCAATTCTGTTTCCTTCTAGAAATAGAAGTTCTTCTATGGAAACATGAATGTAGGAGAGTAGCCAGAAAAAATCTTGGGCTTTTACTCTGATCAGAGGAAAGTGTTCATAAAATAAAATCTTGCAAAAGTATCATTAAACATTTATTAAAAACAACCTAACAGATTAATTAATAATCTATATAATAAAAGTTGAATGGATAATGACATCAGTCCTCTTATTTGGTACTTTGTATTATAGAGACAGGTAAATATGAATAGTAGAAATCATTTTCCAACCATCTAATGTTCCACATTCAACTTACATTTAAGATACATTTTTTACATGTCTACTAAAGCTGAATAGCTTTGAAGTTAATGGTAGAGCACAAACTCCTTTCATGAAATAATGTGGTATATAAAGTTGGTTTCTGGATATTATATTTTTTTAATAGCAGGTTAGGTCCTCATATTTGCCACATCAGTTAATTTTCATCAAAGAGAAGACTTTGTTTAATAGCCATAAGAGGCAATGGAAATTATTTGGTTGGCAAAGGACACTCTTATTTAATATTTAATAGCCAGAAGAGGCAATGGAAATTATTTGATTGGCAAAGGACATGTTGACTTAATATAGACTTAGCATATAGATGTTATGTTGGATAATACTTTTCAGAAGATTCTCAACCTATAGTATACATAAGCTTGGCTGGGTAGATACAGAAATCTGCATTTTGGACAAGCATCTCATGTAGCTTTCATGTGAACTTGAACTCTGACACAAAACTTCCATGTTGCTTAGGCCCAAGGAAAGTTGTTAGCACCAGAGTGAATACTAGAACAAGATACCTGGAAATAGAGACCAATTTTCTGATCCCCTATCAACCTCCTTTATGAAATTATATTGAAATTATATTCTTTTTTTAATAATTCAATCTAGAATAGGTTTTTTTTTGTTGTTGTTGTTGTTTAAATGATTTTATTTATTTATTTGAGAGAGAGAGAGAGAGAGAGAGCATGAGAGGAGAGAGGTCATCGGGAGAAGCAGACTCCCGAGCAGGAAGCCCGATGTGGGACTTGATCCCAGGACTCCAGGATCATGACCTGAGTCGAAGGCAGTTGCTTAACCAACTGAGCCACCCAGGCGCCCCTGAAATTATATTCATGAACAAGTTATTAATATATAAATTAAAGTGAGTAAATCATGTTCCTAATTTCTATGTTCAATTCTATGCTTAAAATTAGGAAAATTTGACAATGATGATTATTATAAATTATTTTCACTACAGATTTCAATGCTGGGGCTTTACCAATTTAGAACACATATTAAGAATCATAAGCACATTTCTAATTTTAGTCTATATGGAATACTGAAGAGTAGTGAAATGTGGAATTATATAAGGAAATTTTACTAAGAATTAGGTCAAGAGTATCTGTAGTTCATAATATATTCATTCAAATACTAAAATATTAAACCATTTTAATTCTTAAATTTTCCCTGTACAAATTTTCATACAGTTGCATATTTAACAGTGATACATTCAGGTAATGATACTTTAGACATAAATGAATCCTGAACACATTTGAATATTGTGGTGAAATATTATTCAGTGGTCAATAACTAATGACATAAGCATGGTAATACATTCCACAAGTCTAATCCCAGGATATCTGACTGGAATCTTATTTAAAAATTAAAGAGTATAAGACATAATACAAATATATATATATATATACATGTATATATATATATATACACACACACACACACACACACACATACATGTTGGTCTCTGTCCCTGGACTCTGGCACAGAGCTCCTAAAATTCTGATAATTTTCTAAATGATGAAAACATTAGGAGCATTTTTGTTCTAATATTTGTTCCTGACACAGTTCCTTAGAATTTCCTGGGTGATACCAGTATCTTTTGTTTTAATGCAGTGACTCTTGATGGGCTTCTGGATGGAAGCTAGTCACAAATATCAAGCCATGAGTAGAAGCTTGGAATTTTCAGCCCCATCCCCCATTTTCCAGAGAGGGCTAGAAATGGAATTAATGATCTATCATGCCTATATGATAAAGCTTCCATTAAAAATTCCTCAAGGTATAGAATTCAGAGAGCTTCTGGGTTGGTGAACATGTGGAGATGCCAGGAGAGAGGCATGCCTGGAGAAGGCGTGGAAGCTTTGTGCCCTTTCCCACACACCTTGCCGTAGGCATCTCTCACATCTGGATGTTCAACTGTATCCTTTATCATATCCTTTTTTTTTTAATTTTTATTTATTTATTTTATAGTCGGAGATCACAAGTAGGCAGAGAGGCAGGCAGAGAGAGAGGAGGAAGCAGGCTTCCCGTTGAGCAGAGAGCCCGATGCGGGGCTCCATCCCAGGATCCTGAGATCATGACCTGAGCTGAAGGCAGAGGTTTAACCCACTGAGCCACCCAGGTGCCCCTTATCATATCCTTTTATAACAAACTAGTAAATAGTAAAAACTTTTGCTGAGTACTGTGAGACACTCCAGCAAAGTAATCAAACTCAAGAAAGGGGCTTTTGCAATCTCCAATCTATAACCAGTCAATCAGAAGCACAGGTAACAACCCAAACTTGTGAGTGCAGTCTTATGCATTGAACCTTGTCCTGAATAGTGTCAAATCCCGCAGGTTAAAGGCTCAGTCCTAGGTAGACAACGTCTGAGTTGAGTTAAATTGTAGGACATCTAGCTGGTATTGCAGAATTGCTTGATGTGGGAAAAACCCACATAGATCTGGTGTCTGAATTGTGAATGGTAGTCATGTAAGAGTAACGGAGAAACACAGAAGTGGTGCATATTTTCTCAACAGACTACTTCGGGAAAATGTTGACGAATTTCTATTTTAAGGCTTGTTGGAATAACTTGACTAGAGGCAACAGAAAATCAAAGACAATGAAAGAGGAGCTTTATTTATTTACTTATTTATTATTTTTAAAGATTTTATTTATTTATTTGACTGAGAGAGAGAGCACAAGAAGGCAGAGAGACAGGCAGAGGGAGAGACAGGCAGAGGGAGAGGGAAGCAGAGAGAGAGGGAGAAGCAGGCTTTCCCCTGAGGAGAAAGCCTGACATGGGGATTGATTCCAAGACCCTGGGATCATGACCTACGCCAAAGGCAGATCCTTAACCAACTGTGCCACCCAGTCACCCCAAAAGAAGAGCCTTAAAGGACTGAAATCCAGCAAAATATTAAAAAGCTCAGGTCAAATTTTCACAGAAACAAAAACTGAGAGTGTCAGTCACTAGAAGAGCTGCACTATTAGAAACATAAAGGAAAGTATTTGGGGTGCCTGGGTGGCTCAGTTAGTTAAGTATCTAACTGTTGGTTTCTGCTCAGGTCATAATCTCAAAGTCTTGGGATCAAGACACCCATGGGGTTCCATTCTCATCAGGGAGTCTGATTGAGGATTCTCTCTCCCTTTGCCCCTCCCCCACTCTCTCTCAAATAATAAATAAATAAATAAATAAAACCTTCAATTAAAAAAATATGTAGAGAGTGTAGGTGGTTAGGTCAGTTAAGCATCTGCCTTTGGCTCAGTCATGATCAGGGAACTCCCTGTTCAGAGGGAAGCCAGAAGCCTGCTTCTCCCTCTTCTCCTGACTCTTGTTGTCTCTCACTCTCTCTCTCTCTCTCACACATAAACAAATAAATCTTTAAAAGGTAATATTTATTACACTGCATTTTTTAAAACTAATAATCTTTTTTTTAAAGTTTATTTATTTATTTATTTTTAGTGGTCTCTACCACTCTATTTATTATGTATTTATTTATTTATTTTTAGTGGTCTCCCACCACTAACTGGGGCTCAAACTCATGACCATGAGATCAAGAGTCACATGCCCTTCTTACTGAGCCAGCCATCTTGCATTTTGTTAACAGTAAATTATATAGACATATGGTAGTCAAAGGATGAAGAAAAAATGAGATCACAATGCATATTATTACATAGTATATAAAAATAACAAAAATAATATTTTCTTACCATGAAGAATACTGTGATAAGTTAGAGATTTTATTTCTAGGGTAAATGTAAAATTATAATGCAAAAATAAAAGACAAAGGAGAAATTAAAACAGAAATCTGAAAAGATTTTATTAACTAAAAAAGAAGATAGGAAGTGAGGGAGGGAAGAAAAATTAGATGAACAATTAGAAAAAAATAGCAAGAAAATAACTTGAATCTGAACAGATGAACAATGACATTAAATATAAATGGATTAGAGACTGCAATTCAAAGGCAAATATTGTCAGACCCAATTTGTTTGTTTGTTTTCCGTAAGAAATGAAGCTTAAATACAAATACACAGGTTGGAAGCAAAACAGTAGAAACATATACCATGAAGTTAATAAGCCAAAGAAAAACTAGGATTGTTATATTAATACACTATAAAATAGGCTTTAAAACAAAAAGTTATTACCAAAAGGACTAGAAAGTATCTCATCAAAGAGCAGTCCATGAAAAAGAACATAACATTTATGTGTATGAAATTCAATAAAATAGTTGGAAAATTTAACACCATTTTCTTTGTAATTGATAGAACAAGTTAAACAACATTATTAACAATATTGAAAATTTGGACAATACTACCAAAATCTTGACCTAAATGATATTATATTACATTACAACTAGTAACTACAAAATACATATATTTTTAAGTGCATATGAAATGTTCTAACTTATAGACCCTGTGCTGGGTCATAAAGCAAACATCAGCAAATTTCAAAACACTGAACTCTTACAAATATATCCTTTATACAAAATAGAATTAAATTAGAAACAAGTAAATTAGAAACAAGGTATTTGGAAAACTCCAGTATTTAGAAATTAAATCACATACCAATAAATAACATGAATCAAAGAAGTAATCCAAAAAAAAAAAAAAATCCACCAAGATAAGAAAAGGCCAGGATTTTTGTTTTGTAACTTCCAATTCAACATGGAAGTCCTAACCAGTGTAAAACTGTAAGAAAAATAAATAAAAGTTATAAATATTAGAAAAGAAAAAGTTAAACATTTTTTTATTCACACACAAGATGGTCATTGCAGGAAATATTATACATTAAATTTCTAGGAAATGGTAAGAAAAACACAAACATACTTCTAGAACTTAAAAGTTAGTTTTGCAAGGTTGGAAATGCAAGATCAATATTTCAAAATTGATTACATTTGAAAAGTTAAATTTTAAATTTTGATTTCTTATAGAATCAAAAAATGAATATGTACAACCCTCCTACTGAAAATCTTGTGAGACCTAACTAATGAAAAGATATACCATTTTTATGAACTGAAGACTTAACATTATTAAAATAATAATTTTCTCTAAAATGGTTTGTAGATTGAATGCAATCTCCATCAAAATCCCAAAAAGTTTGTTCATGTGTGCGTGTGTGTGTGTCTGTGTGTAAGCTGGCAATTTATTTCTAAGATTCACAAAGAAATACGAAGTTCCTGAATTAGCCAGGAAAATCTTGAAAAGAAGGACAAAGTTGGAGTACACACACTGTCTAATTTCAAGTCTTATAAAGCTACAGTTATCAACCAACATGATACTGATGTGACATCATACAACTAGATCAACCAAAGAGAATATAGAGAACAGAATTAGATTCACATATATAGAATTAAATTCACAAAGTCCCAAGGCAATTCAATGAGAAAAGGAAAGTCTTTTTAACAAATGGTGATGGGAAAGAAATAGTTTAACATATTGAAAAGAATGAATATCCATAACTACCTCATACTATAGACAAAAATTAATTCAAGGTATCAAAGGCCTGTATATAAATGGTGAAACTCATAGGAGAATATCTTTGTGATCTTGGTATAGACAGAGATTTCTTAAATAGGACAACAAAGTCTTACTATAAATTGAAAAATTGATGAAATGGATTTCATCAAAAATTAAAACATCTGCTTATCGAAAAAAATCACTCTTACAAAAAAAATTTGTAAAATATAAAACTGGCAGAAGATTTTTATTCAGAATATATAACAAACTTTACCAATGAATAATAAAAAGGACAGACCATCCATTAAAAAAATAGAAAATTGATTTAGAACCGACATTTCTAGACAGAAGAGATATGAATGGCTATTAGTATATGAGAAAGATGCTCAACATTATTAATTAAAGCAAAAATGAGATACTATTCCATGCTCACTTGATTGACCAATATGAAAAAGTAGACGGACAAACTTAATGTTGGTAAGAATATACTGCAATTGGAACTCTCATTATTGATTCTGTGAATGTGTAAACTAGTGGTTCCTTATATAGTTAAATACATACCTAGTTTAATACCTAGAAATTCTAGTCCTGAATAATTACCCAAAAGAAGTGAAAGCTTATACTCACAAAAAGACTTATAATGTTTAGAACAGCTTCATTCATATTATTAGGAAAGTAAAAAAAAGAAAGAAAAAATCCAAATATTTATCACAAAAGAATTAAAAAAACAAAATATGGTATATTTATATATAAATATACATATATAAAATATATATAGAAGTATATATATACTGAATAACAATTAGTAATTAAAAAGTACTACTGATATGTACAAAATTATTTATATATTTCAAAAAGATTGAGTTGCACAAAAGAAGCTCTCCTCCCTCAACAAAATTACATACTGTTTGATTCTAATTTTTAGAAGTGCAAAAGTAGGCAAAACGTATCTTTGATGTTAGAAAACAAAACAGTAGTTACCTCTGAGATAGGGATGAAATTAAATGGGATGGGGCATCAATGAACAGGATGATAAAAATGTTTACCTTGATTAGAATGATGGTCACAGCAGTTTATGTTCATAAAACCTCACAGAGTCATACCCTTAAGATCTACGTATTTTACTGTATATAAATTTTACCTCAAATTATAAAACAGGGCTTGAACAGGGACATTGTTAATTAGAAAGTCTCTGTCACATATATGTAACAGATAATGAGTTTACTTCTTCCTGGATTTTTAAACGTTTCCCTGAATGCAATCAGGCACTTTGGACAAAGCAATTAACTCTTTCTGGTTACTGAGTGCTTGTCAATAAATTGCTGTTGATTTGTTCTACTCTATCATATGGATGCAGTATTATGCTTACTGGACTGTTAACAAGACTGTGACTATTATGAACATAGCAGCAAGACATCCTTTAACTTAGTAACAATCATAACACCTAAGAGTTGTAATAGAATCCTGTTTAAATGAATACTATTACAATATCAACTTTTTAAAAAGAACAAACCACTTAAACACCCTATCCATATCACTTATTTGTTTTGCTTTTCTGATGTACATACTAAATATGTACACCAGAAATATCACCATACTTATTACACTTTAACAAGTATTCTTTTCAATATTTCTGTTCAGTAGTGGGTCCAAGAATTAATCAGATTGTTTTTCACAGGAGAGTAGCAAGGATATTTTTTGATTTATGTGACAATAACATGGATGGAGTGGAGGCTATGAAATATTTGGTTTCTGGTCAGCTGGTATAAATATAGTCCTTGAATCTCTGTCAAGTAGTTGCATGTATAGCTATTGCTAAGTCAGCTAGGCAAAACAGTATTTATAAATAATTGTCAGCAATTTATGGCACAACAATCAGCTTTTAGGCTACAGCCGAGCTCGTTGCAAACCAGCTAATACCATTTCTTCATTTATTTCAATTCTGAGATAACCTAGGTGAAAATATTTCAAAACCAAACATTGACAACTTTTAGAACTTATGGTAAAATATCTACCTGCCTCTTCTCCCTCCCTCTTCCTACTCTTATATTTATATTTATTTCTCTGATTATAATACTATTTAATTTCATTCAATTAATCATTAATATTCTACTCTGTGTTCTAGTGAGAAGAAAAAAAAGTGAAATCTTAATAAAAATATCCATCATGTATAGATTCTTTTCCAATGATGACACTCTAGAGAATTTTCTTGCCAAACAAACTACTTTTTATTTATTTCATAAATATTACTTGTATATATATAATATACATATACTTGGAATCACACAGTATGTACCTTTTTTGGACTGGCTTCTTTCATTTAACAATATACATTCAAAGTTCTTCCATGTCTTTTTGTACCTCAATAGCTCATTTCTTTATTTCTTTAAAATTCTTAAAATTTTTATTTAATTTAATATTTATGGGTGTGTGTGTATACCACATCCTTAGCCATTCATCTGTCGATGGACATTTGGGCTCTTTCCATAGTTTGGTTATAGTTGATAATGCTGCTATAAACACTGGGGTGCATGTACCTCTTCAAATCTGTATTTTTGTATCCTTTGGGTAAATACCTAGTAGTGCAATTGCTGGATCATGGGATAGTTATATTTTTAACTTTTTGAGGAACCTCCAAATGTTTTCCAGAGAGTCTGTGCCAGTTTGCATTCCCACCAACAGTACAAGAGGGCTCCCCTTTCTCTGCAGCCTCACCAACACCCGTTGTTTCTTGTGTTGTTAATTTTGGCCATTCTGACAGGTGTGAGGCAGTATCTCATGGTTTTGGTTTCCATTTCTCTGATGATGAGTGATATTCAGTATCTTTTCATTTATCTTTTTTTTTTAAGATTTTATTTATTTATTTGACAGAGATCACAAGTAGGCAGAGAGGCAGGCAGAGAGAGAGAGGAGGAAGCAGGCTCCCTGCTGAGCAGAGAACCCGACGAGGGGCTCGATCCCAGGACCCTGAGATCATGACCTGAGCTGAAGGCAGAGACTTTAACCCACTGAGCCACCCAGGCGCCCTGCCTTATACCTGATCTTAGAGGGAAAGCTTTGAGTTTCTCACCATTAAATATGGTGTTAGTTTTAAGGTTTTTGTAGATATTCTTTATTAGGTTAAGGAAGTTCCCCTCTGTTCCTAGTTTACAGAGTTTTTATAATAAATGTGTATTGGATTTTGTCAAATGCTTTTTCTGCCTCTATTGTTATGATCATTTGATTTCTTGGTTTTAGCCTGTTCATATGATGGATTATATTAACTAATATTCAAATGTTAAACTAAGCTTGCATACCTGGGATAAATACCATTTGGCCATAGCATATAATCCTTTTTACAAATTGTTGGATTTAATCTGCCAATATCTTACTAGAATTTTTGCATCCGTGTTCATGAGAGCTATTTGCCTGTAGCTTGCAGGTTTTATTTGTTTGTTTTTCTTGTAATTTTTTGTCTGTTTTTTTTAATAAGGTAATGCTGGGCTCATATTATGAGTTAAGAAGTATTCCCTCTACTTCTATTATTTGAAAGAGATTGTAGAGAATTGATATACTCCTTCCTTAAATGTTTGGCAGAATACACCAGTGAACCCATCTGGGCCTCATGCTTTCTGTTTTGGGAGGTTATTAATTACTAAATCAAGTTCTTTAAATATATATATATGTGTATATATATATATAATATTCATTTCTTCTTGTATGAGTTTCAGCAGATTTTGTATTAATTTTATAAAAGTTTCGGTCATTATTGCTTCTATCCCTATCTCACTTTCTTCTCTGCTGACATATGTTAAACCTTCTATAACTACCCCATAGTTTTTGGATATTCTGTTCCATTTTTTTTTTTTCTGTTTCCTTTTGCTTTTCAGTTTGGAAAATTTCTATTGACATTTCTATTGACATATAGCTTGCTAATTCTCTATATTTGTTTATTTCTCCAGTTTGTGGGCGACAGTTTGCCCTATGACTTCAATTTTCTGATGGCTCTAAGAAAAGTTGTTAATTTTCAGTTTGTTTACCTTTTTTCTTATTGTGAGGATGGAATGATTACTTCCTAATTTTGTATGTTGGCCAAGAAACCAGAAGTCTCCACATATCATTTACTCTTTTTCAGCTTTACTGGGGTATAATTGACAAAATTTTAAGATCTATAAAGTATGCAAATGATGATTCAATATACATACAAATTGTGAAAAATTCCCCCAATAGAATTAACAATTATATCCATCACTTCACATGTTTACAGTTCTGTATGTGAGAGAATACTTAAGTTCTACTCTCTTAGAAAATTTCAATTACACAATACGGTGTTATTAACTATACTATTGACAATGCAAAATGAACAAACCTTTTAAAATTTTAAAGAGAAAGGAAAAAGCTTAATTCAAGCCAGGTTAGGACAGCTGTTTGGAATACACAATCTTCACAAAGGAGAAAGTGCTCCAGGAAAGGAATATTTAGTGAAGCGCATATATGGTTTATACATAAAAAGTTACAAATCATCATGACAAAGGACATTCCAGAAAGTTACAGACTTTACTGTATGATTTTAGTATGTGTAAAGCTTATGACTTAACCTTATGGAAATGAAGGAGGATTTTTTTTCTTTTTCCTCACCTTTATGTTTTCAATACTCCTTTTTGGTCTTTTTTTTTTTTTTAAGATTTTATTTATTTATTTGAGAGAGTGAGAGAGAGCATGAGAGGGTTGAAAGTAAGAGGGAGAAGCAGACTCCCCACAGAGCTGGAAGCCTGATGCAGGACTTAATCCTGGGACTCCAGGATCATGACCTGAGCCAAAGGCAGTGACTTAACCAACTGAGCCACCCAAGTGTCTTCCCCGCTACATTTTTTTTTTTTAAACAAAGCAGACATTAAGTCTGGGGCAGAAATAGAGCCATGCTTTGAGGTTTTGAAGAGTCATTTTTACCTTAGTAAATATTAAAGTATAGTTTCTCAGGGAACCCAGGAACAGGGCTCACAAGCATTAAAAGTTGGAAATTTCCTTAATTACTATACATGCTATACATTAGATCTTCAGATGTTATCTTCATTTTAAAACTGAAACCTTATATCCTTTTACCCATCTCTCTCATTTCTCCAACCCCCCAGCTCCTAGTAACCAGGATTTGACCTTCTGTTTTTATGAGTCTGACTTCTTTTATTTATTTTGTAGATTCCACATATCAGTGAAGCCATGCAATAGTTGTCTGTGTCTGGCTTATTTTGCATAGCATAATGCCCTCCAGATACATCCAGGTGGTTACATAATGGCAGATTTCCCATTATTTTTATGGTTGAATAATATTCCATGGTATGTATAAAGACAGTATATATGGGACACATTTTCTTCATCCATCCACCTATCCACTGATGGACACTTAGGATGTTTCCATTCCATGGTTATTGTGAATAACACCACTATGAACATGAGAGTACTGATATCTCCTCAAAATAATGATTTCCTTTTCTCTGAATATGTACTCGGAAGTGGGATTGCTGGATCATATAGTAGTATTTTTTTTTTCTTTTTTCAAGATTTATTTATTTACTTATTTGTCAGAGAGAGAGAGAGGGAGAGAGAGCGAACAAGCCCAGGCAGACAGAGTGGCAGGCAGAGGCAGAGGGAGAAGCAGGCTCCCTGCCGAGCAAGGATCCCGATGCTGCGATCATGACCTGAGCCGAAGGCAGCTGCTTAACCAACTGAGCCACCCAGGCGTCCCTATAGTAGTATTTTTAATCTCTTTTGAAGCCTTCCTATTGTTTCCAGTATAGCTGTACAAGTTTACATTCTCACCAGTGTTCCCTTTCTTCCAGGTCCTCCCCAGCACTTGTTATCTCTTGTTGTTTTTTGATAATAACAGTTCTAACAAGAATAAGGTGGTATCTCATTATGGTTTTGATGTGTATCTTTTTAATAATTTGTGATATTGAAATCTTTTCATCTATTTGTTGGCAATTTGTAAGTCTTTAGGAAAACCTTTTGCCCATTTTTAAATTAGATTATTAATTTTTTGACTGTTGAGTTGAATGGATTTCTTGTACATTTGATACTAACTCCTTATTGTATATGTGGTTTGCAAATATTTTTTTCTTTCTCTAGGCTCCCCTCTTCACATGTCTTTTTTGAAGTACTCTTTCAACTTAAAATTTGTAGGACCAAATAATTGTATTTTTAAAAGTTTTTATTTAAATTCCAGTTAGCTAGCATACGGTGTAATATTACTTTCAGGTGTATAATATAGTGATTCAGCGCTTCAGCAAAACACCTACTGCTCATCACAACAAATGGGCTCCTTAATCCCCATGACCAGTTTAACCCATTCCACCACCCACTTCCACCCTGTAATCATCAATTTGTTTTCTATACTTGAGTCTGTTTTTTATTTTGCCTCTCTTTTCCCCCCTTTGCTCATTTGTTTTGTTTCTTAAATTCCACATATGAGTTGAATCATATGGTATTTGTCTTTTGACTATTTCACTTGGGATAATATTCTCTAGCTTATCCATGTTGTTGCAAATTGCAAGGTTTCATTCTTCGTGATGGCTGAGTAATACTACACTGTAGATATATAAATACATCACATTTTCTTCATCCATTTATCAGTCCATGGACTCTTGGGCTGTTTCATAATTTGGTTTTTGTAGATAATGCCATTATAAATCAGGGTGCCTGTATCCCTTCAAGTTGTATTTTTTATTTTGGGGGGTAAATACTTACTAATACAATTGCTGGATTGTAGGGTAGTTCTATTTCTAACTTTTTGGGGAAACCCTGTATGTTTTCCAGAGTGGCTGACCCAGTTTGCATTCCCACCAATAGTGCAAGAGGGTTCCTTTTTCTCTACATCCTCGCCAACACCTGTTGTCTCTTGTGTTGTTGATTTTAGCCATTCTGATAGGAGTGAGATGGTATCACACTGCAGTTTTGTTTTGTATTTCCCTGATAATGAGTGATGTTGAGCATCTTTTCAAGTGTCTGTGGCCAGCTGGATGTCTTCTTGGAAAAATGTCTGTTCATGTCTTCTGCTTTTTTAAATTGAATTATTCATTTTCTAGATGTGGGGTTTTATAAGTTCTTTATATTCATTGGATACCAACCCTTTATTGGATAAGTCATATGCAAGCATCTTCTTCCATTCCACAGGTTGCCTTTTATTTTTTTTGCTTGTTTCCTTCACTTGCAGAAGATCTTTATTTTGATGAAGTCCCAACGGTTTACTTTTGCTTTTGTTTCCATTGCCTCAGGAGACATATCCAGAAGGAACTTGCCATCACTTATATCAAAGAGGTTACTCCTTGTGTTCTCCGCTAAGATTTCTATGGTTTCAGGTCTCATATTTAGATCTTTCATCCATTTTGAATATATTTTTATGTTTGGTGTAAGGCAGTGGTCCAGTTTTATTCTTTTCCAGTTTTCCTAACACAGTTTGTTGAAGAGACTTTTTTCTGATTGAATATGCTTCTCTGCTTTGTTGAAGATTAATTGACCATATAGTTATGGTTTTACCTCTGGGTTTTCTATTCTGTTTTATTGGTCTGCTTGTCCATTTTTGTGCCAGACCATACTGTTTTGATCACTATGGCTTTATAATACAACTAGAAGTCCAGAATTGTGATCCTTCCAGATTTGCTTTCTTTTTCAAGATTGCTTTGGCTATTTGGGGTCTTTTGTAGTTCTATACAAATTTTAAGATTGTTTGTTCTAACTCTGTGAAAAATGCTGGTGGTATTTTAAAAGGAGTTGAATTAAAGAATAGACTGTTTTCAGTAGTGTACACATTTAACAATGTCTTTCTATTTCCTTGTGTCATCTTCATTTTCTTTCATCAGTGTTTTATGATTTTTAGGGTGCAGATCTTTTTTCTCTTTGGTTAGGTTTATTCCTAGGTATCTTATGATTTTGTGCAATTATAAATAGGATTGATTCCTTAATTTGACTTTCTGCTGCTTCATTATTGGTGTATGGAAATGCAACAGATTTCTGTACATTGATTTAGTATCCTGCAACTTTACTGAATTTGTGTGCCATTTCTAGCAGTGTTTTGGTAGTCTTTTCAGGTTTTCTGTATAAAGTATCATGCCATCTGCAAATAGTGATCATATGCTGATTTGGATGCCTTTTATTTCTTTTTTTGTCTGATTGCTGAGACTAGGACTTCCAGTATTATGTTAAATAACAATGGTTGTTCCTGAGCATAGAGGAAAAGCTCTCAGTTTTTCCCCATGGAGGATGATATTAGCTGTGAGTTTGGCATATATGGCTTTTATTATGTTGAGGTATGTTCCCTCTAAACCTCCTTTGTTGATGGTTTTTATCATGAATGGATGTGGTACTTTGTCAGATGATTTTTCTTCATCTATTGAAAAGATCATATGGTTCTTATCCTTTTTTTTTTACTCTTTTTTATTTTTAAATTTTTTAATAAACATATAATGTGTTTTTATCCCCAGGGGTACAGGTCTGTGACTGACCAGGTTTATACATTTCACGGCACTCATCATAGCACATACCCTCCCTAATGTCCATATCCCCACCACCCTCTCTCGTCCCCACTAGTTCTTATCCTTTCTTTTATAAATATGCTGTATCATGTTGATTGATTTGAGAATATTGAACCATGCCTTTCAACACAGGAACATATTCCACTTGATCGTGGTGAATGATTTTTTTTAAGGTAGTTTGGTTTGGTTTACCAATATTTTATTAAGAATTTTGCAAACCCACAATATCCAGAGGGATATTTGCCTTTAGTTCTCTTTTTTAGTTGCCTTTATTTGGTTTTGGAATCAGGGTAACATTGGCCTCATAGAATGAATTTGAAAGCTTTCCTTCCCCTTCTATTTTTTATAATAGTTTGAGAAGAATAGGTATTAATTCTTCTTTAAATCTTTGGTAGAAAAGTGGCAATAAATATATATCTATCAATAACTACTTTCAATGTAAATGGACTCAATGCTCTAATCAAAAGGCATAGGGTGTTCAGGATGGATAAATAAAACAAGAGCCATCTATATGCTGCCTATAAGAGACTCATTTTAGATCTAAAGTCACCACAGATTGAAAGTAAGGGGATGGAGAAACATTTATCACACAAATAGATGTCAAAAGAAAGCTGAAGTAGCAGTACTTCTATTCGACAAATGAAACTTTAAAAGAAAGACTGTAAAAAGAGACAAACAAGGGCATTATATAATCATAAAGGGGACAATGCAAAAAGAAGATCTTCCAATTGTAAATAATATATGCACCCAACATGAAAGCACCCAAATATATAAAACAATCAATAGCAAACATAAAGGAACTGATTGATAATAATATAGGAATAGTAGGGTTTTTTTTTTTTTAAAGATTTTATTTATTTATTTGATAGAGAATACAAGTAGTCAGACAGGCAGGCGGGGAGAGAGGAGGAAGCAGGCTCCCTGCTGAGAAGAGAGCCTGAGGTGGGGCTCTATCCCAGGACCCTGAGACCATGACCTGAGCAGAAGGCAGAGGTTTTAACCCACTGAGCCACCCAGGTGCCCCGATAGTAGGGGTTTTAACACTCCACTTACATCAATGGACAGATCATCTAAGTGGAAAAATCAACACAGAAACAATGGCTTTGAATAACATACTGGACCAGATGGACTTAACAGATATATTCAGAACATTTCATCCTAAACAACAGAATACATGTTCTTTTCAAGTGCACATAGAATGCTCTCTGGAATAGAAAACATATTAGATCACAAAACAGGTCTCAATAAATAGAAAAAGGTTAAAGTCATACCAAGCAATTTTTATGCTTACAACACTAAGAAACTAGAAGTCAGCCACAAGAAAAAATTTGGGAAGACCACAAATACATGGAGGTAAACAACATGCTAGTAAACAATAAATAAAATAAATAAATAAAATAGGTCACCCAAGAAATCAAATAAAAAATTAAAAATAAAAAAATACATGGAAACGAATGATGATGAAAACAAGATGGTCCAAAACCCCTGGGATACAGCAAAAGTGGTCCTCACAGGAAAGTGTACAGCAATATGGGCTTACCTCAAGAAGCAAGAAAAAATCTGAAATATGCAACCTAACCTTATACCTAAATGAACTAGAAAAAGAGCAACAAATGGAACCTAAAGCCAGTAGAGGAAAGGCAATGATAAAGATTAGAGCAGAAATAAGTGATATAGAATAAACAAAAAAAAAAATAGAACAGATCAATGGAACAAGGAGTTGATTCTTTGAAAAAATTAATAAAATTGATAAACTTCTGGCCAGGCTTATCAAAAAGAAAAGAGAAAGGATCCAAATAAATAAAAATCACAAGTGAGAGAGGAGAAATAACACCCAACACCACAGAAATGCAATCAATTATAGGAGAATATTGTGGAAAACTATATGCCAACAAATTAGACTACCTGGAAGAGATGGGCAAATTCCTAGAAATATATAAACTACCTAAATTGAAACAGGAAGAAATAGAAAATTGACCCGATTGCTAGCCAGCAAAGAAATGGAATCAGTAGTCAAAAATCTCAAACAGAAGTCCAGAAACAGATAGCTTCACAGGAGAATTCTACCAACTAATTGCATTAATTAAATATATTTACAAGAGTGATTTATAAATTATTGGAATCATCTGAGGGCTTGAAGTTACCTAGTACTGATTAGGCAGCAAGAGAAAAAAAAACACAATAACTTTGAAAAATCAGAAATCATGAAAGAAATATACAAAGGAGCAAGTGGAGACCCAAAATCAGGAAAATACAGAAATATTTGAAGGAAAAATGTAAGTCACAGTGTAAGTTAAAGGAATAAGTTACTGGTGATGAAACAGAACATCTATGTTTGTGGTGTATTTAAGAACTATTAATTCAGGAAAAAAGTTGTGGCACCTATAGTTTTCCTACAATATGTCTCTCTTATTTGTTGTTCTTTTTGTCAAAGTGAGTCGACCCAAGAGTTTTAGAGACATAAATTACTAAGTGGAAAAATTCCTGAATCAAAAATGACCTTGACAATTCTAGCAAACAGCAGGTTCAATCGGACATGTTCTAACATTTAAGATCTTTGGTTCTAGATTCTGGATGTGAAACAGTTCTCACACTGTATTAGCTGAGATACCTATTGGATCGCTGAGAGAGTAAGAAAGAGGGGGATCTCTGAACAGGCATTTTAGACAGCTTATTTCTCTTTCATGTGAAAGTCTGGGTAAGCCATCCTGGTCTGGCATCGTGGGTTGATACTCTTGGGCTCTCAGCCTCCCTGTATCATGTTGCTCTGTCACACTGAGCACAGAGCTTCCAAACATATGGCAAGTTAGTTCCAGTCCCTTTATAGATAAGACCCAGAAGTTGCAAACAACATGGTTTGGCTCAAAACTATTAACAAAAATGTATTATCATGGCATCGCTAACTGCAAGAGAGTATGGGAAATGTGGTCCCTTGCTGGCATTTAAACCCTGTAGCTAACTAAAACTTAGGTTTTTCTATTACTAAAAGGAGAAGGGGGACGGAATAATGGGGAGCAACTACCAATCTCCAAAATGCCACTTATCTATTGTGTGACCATAAGTACAGCATTTAACCTCTTGACTCAGTTTTCTCATCTGTAGAATAGAAATTCTGATCAAACACACATCACAGAGTTTTGCTAAGCATGGACAAGATGCCTGGCAATGGGTTGGATGCCAGACCATGTTGATTATTAATATTCATTTGTATACGTCATTTGAAGAACAGTTAATAGAAGCCTCAATGGAAATTTCCCTCCGTCCTCCACTATCAATATAAGGACAAATGTTTTCCCAGATGATTTTTCAAGATTTCCAAGTTCAAGACTTTTCCAAAGAGTATATCAGTGGTATTACTATAGCGCTTTAGCCAAAAATTATACTTACTTACCAATAATTTAAATTGACATCACTGTTTCTGCCAATTTTTATTAGCTAAAATACTTTCCCTCATACTTTTAAAAATGAATCTGTATGTTCTTCTTTTTTTTAACCTATGATTTAAGGATAATAGCACTTAGATCCAGCCTCTCTCAGAGTCTCACATGTTCCTAGAAAAATATTTATGTAGAGCCACCAAATAATCCCTATGCCAAGAATTTCCACTATTTAAGTCAACATTTAAAAAAAAATTTCCTAAAGATTTCATTTATTTATTTGACAGAGAGAGAGAGATCACAAGTAGGTAGAAAGGCAGCCAGAGAGAGAGGGGGAAGTAGGCTCCCTGCTGAGCAGAGAGCCTGATGCAGGGCTTGATCCCAGGACTCTGGGTCATGAGACCATGACCTGAGCCTAAGGCAGAGGCTTAACCCACTGAACCACCCAGGTGCCCCAACATTAAAAAAAAAATTAACATGACCAGACTATGGAAGCCGAAGCTATTATATTTAACTTTTAAATTCAGCATTGAGATCAGTTAAGTCACAATTTCCAGCAAGCATATTTAGCCCATAGAAATACATTTTCTTTCTTTGGGAAATTATAATCATATTTAATTACCATTAATTTTATTATCTCATCAAAGATTTCGATAGGACCCTAAAAATATGCCAGATATTACAAACACAATTTTTACTTGAGTGATGACTATTAAAATTATCCCAATACAAGCTTCAGATCACAACGTCATGTCTTCAATGACAATGATTCACTTACAAATATTCCCTGAACTCTGACGGAATTCATTATTCTAACTTCAACTATAACTGGTCCATATTAGATTATATCACTGTACAGAATATAAGCCATCTTCATACATTGTCTCAGACCTTTGTGGTTTTACTGAAAAATATATTGAGGTTACATTGTGAAAGGTAAATCTATTAAATAAACCACAATTGATACACACTTGAATTTGTATATATAATTTCCAGTTTCATTTAGAAAGCTGCTTTTTTTTTTCCCCTGTAAAGACCCTTCCTTCCCTCTCTGTCCATCATCCATTTTCTAGAGATGCCAATATATGAACTTAAAGGAAAACCCCACCTCGCAGATTATTTTACCTTCTAAATCCAGGTCTCAAACTCAGAAAACAAACTATTACGGTAAGTGAGAAACACAAAGGTAAAACATGCTAACTTCTAGGTTATAAATAAGCTAATATATAACTGTGGCAAATTGTGCACCTTCTTTATTTTAATTTGTTGTGAGATGCCTTATCTAGTACGGCACCATTCTGCTTACGGTTGAAGAAAATTCTGTACCTGATATTGACCTTTTAAAGAAACCAAGGACAATCTTTTTCACAGATTAAAAGACCATAAAAGTGCTAGTTCTGCCATTGCCAGAAGCACTAACTGAACCTCTAAAGAGAATTATTTGCCAAAAGGAAGAAAAAAAAATGGATCTAGACAAGTTTCTATAATATGCACCATTCTTAACAAGGGAGCTAGAAAAGAAAGCATATCAAATCAGCTATTAGATAGGATGAATTAACAAGAAAGGCCTGATATGTTCTGAGTCAGGCAATGTTGTGTTATGGTTTTACCCTAAAAAAATTTCTTATGTGTAGTCAGCAAGACTCTGGCCTTTTAACTTTAACATGCTTCTACAGTTAAGCTGCTCTGCTCTACACTCAGATAGCTGTCCACAGCTGCTGCAAATTGATTTATCCCCAGATAATGGCTGCAGTTGATGACCAAAATGTCACTGTGAAACTCTTTAGCAATTTAAGGTGTGTTTGGCCTAATATAACCTGATTTTAAGCCTATTTTTAAATGTATTAATATCTGCAGATTCTTAAAGGAATGTTCAAGTTTTATTTAATAGTCAGTTTATTTTTTTCACCTGAGAATGGTTGGAGGGTTTTTTTTTTTTGGTTGTTGTTGTTGTTGCTTTTCTTCTTTTAGCAAAGCTTATGACATAGCCCTCAAAGATTCTAGAAACCACAAGAAAGATACCATGGTGTCTGGAGCTGAAAACATCCAGGTTATAGACAATACCAGAGCTATATTTTGACAGAGAACACCAATTCAGATCACTTTTGAGATTTAGCAAGTATCACAAAGGTCCTTACAGTACCAGTAAAACAGGCTAATCACAATGAATCTTGACTAAAGCAAAAAAATAAATAAATAAATAAATAAAATAAAAAATAAAATTAACTATTCTTTAAAAACTTTAAATATTACAAATACATACAGACCTACGTGTACAAGAGGTGATTGGTGGTGGAAATCTATGAGCAAACTGTGATATTTTTGAAAGTCTGAACATATATATTATTATTTTCATTATTCACAAAGTCATTATTCACAAAGTGAGTACTTTCAGTTCAGGTTGATCTCAGTATATGGGTCTTAAGGAATCTTTACTGAAGAGATTTTTCTTATATATATATTTTTCTTATATGTATTTTTCTTATATACATGCAAAGTCTAAACAAATTGATTAAATGTTTATCACTTAGACCATTTCTGGTCTCAAGGAACTTGCTTATGAACCATTCACATATGACTGATTTGAGGACTTTCTAAGTAAGATGTAACATCTAACTGAGGATATTAATCAACTTGGTAAGTGGGAAATTCAATATAGACATCAAAATCTCTCTGTGAGAGTTTTCAATAACATTTACTACAATTTCCTGCTTCTGTTTTTAGGCAACAATTTATAAGCTACCATAAAGAATATAATTATTAACAATCAAAAATATAAGACAAAGTCAGTATAGTATTAATAACACTTAATTCACAAGATCATTAAACAATATTTGGTGTAACATGCATTAAAAAAAGTATTATGTCTGACCTATATGTGTAAACCAATATTTTTATTTTTTATTTCTAGGTGACCTATATGTATAAACCAACATTATTTTTTTTTATTTCTAGGTGTCCCTAAATAACGGTTCCTGGGTGTCCCTAAAATAATCCTGGCTAATCCAGTTTTATACATGGATAAATTCAACTTCTTTTAATGCTGAACTGATTTTTATCAGAAAGATTACTTTTGTCCAGAATCTTCTCTTTTTTCATATGTTCATGTTGATAGTCTTCAGAAAATGAGAATGGGGGTATCATCAAAACATTCTACTGGAAAAATTATAGCAATTCCCTAAAAGCACTGAATTAACTATTTCAGAACTATTTAATATAGACTATTGTTATATAGAGAATGTCTTAACTATAAGATGAATGACTTGCCAGCTGATGAGATTGTAGAAATTCTTAGTTCCCATAATAGTAAAAAATAACCACCAGGTTTCAGTCATTTCAGTAAATAAAAAATGTGGAAGGCAGGTATAAATGAAAGAAATATCTGCAATGATAGATGTAAAGTAGAGAGAAAATTAGGTCACTAAATAGAGACATGTGTAATAAATCATGTGATGTCATATGTAAAAGAGTTTCAGTGTTTACTGAAAAATGATTTTTAAATGGAAAATTCATATACAAAGCATTAGTTTTCATCTGTGAAAATAAGTGATTCGGTCATAATTAACACATTTACATGAAGAGCAGATTATAAGACATTCGGTTGGTTCATGACAATATTCGCAAATACCGTGTGCACTGAATTACAGGCTGTATATCACAATGAAGAAAGGACAGAGAGGTTACAATTCTGAAATAAATGGTCATCTCTAAGAATCAGGCAAATTTCAAAACATTGACAGCTGGACAGAAGAAACTCATACACTTGGGGGAAGAAAGGTTTTCTATAGATAATCTAAAGGTTTGTTTGTTAGTATTCCCAGATAGCTTAGAGGTCACAAAGAATTGGTCAGGTAATCACTTGGTCTGAATTTCAATATGTTGAGAAGTAAATGACTGTATGTTATACCTACAAAAATCTTTCTTCTCCTTTTGAATTTTAAACTGACAGGAATCTCCCATCAATGAGTGATCAACATCACCTTTCTCAGAAAGATAAGATCGTTAACCTTTAAAGTAAATAATTCGTTTCACTTCATTTTGGAAGCCAATTCACTAAAATCAGGAGCAAGGTAGAATTTTGATAGAGGAGTCAGTAAGTTAAAAAAAAATGGTTTTAGTGTTTCACTTGGAATGACATTCTTTCCTTTGTTACCCAAGTAATGTTTAATTGAAGCAAATGGAAGGAAGTTTGCCTACGAAAAACAATAAAATCCCAACTGTGTTTTGTCATATTGTTTTTCCCTTGTCTGGGTTATAAAAGGGCAGGCCTAGAAAAATCCCTTGTTTCCTGTTCATTTAACAAACATATTCACCTCGAAAATGGCTCCATCCCCCTCTCTCCCATTTGTGTTTCCCAAGACAGCTGAGTTCATGCACACGAGCATTGAGCATCGACACCTGAGAGTGACAGGGGCTGATGTGTGTCTTCTCGCGGACGCAGTGCTCATGGTCATGAGGGAATGGATGTGTAATGCTGTGCTGATACCAGCCAAGTAATATAATGTGGTGCCGTTAGGAACATTATTCATAGTTGATGAACACATACCTTTTCTAGTGAAACACATACATTTCAGAAAGAAATGCATAGATCATTTACTGAAGCACATTTATTATAGCAAAATGTGTACCTCAACTAATGAAACACATAGATCATAGAGTAAAATGATTATCCGTATATTGAGAAAATTTAACCATTTATGGATGTTTTGGGGACCAAACAGTTTGGGTTGGCAAGCCAAAGCGGAACGTACAGATAACAAACTACACATTTTTATGGATTACATTTTTATAAATATTGTATTTCACCTGCCATTGTAAACAAAGGAATTTTGTGCATCTTTAGTTCTTCAATTCCTTCAACAATTACTAATGTACAATTAACAGGATATATATCTTTTAATATCTTGGTGGTGTGTTAGCCAGCACTAAACATGAATAAGAGTCAGAAATTGAAATATGATGTTTAGGGAAGGCAGGGGGCATTTGGGGGTGCCAATTTATTGCTCCCCTTCAAATGAAATTTAGCACTTGCATTTTGACACAATTGTATTCTGGGACCCGCAGCACATCTCGACAAAACCTACCTTTATCTGCAGTAACAAATGCCAAGAAAAGCCAGAAATAGGATGTGAGTCAGTGCCCCTGCCCCTCCAGGGTCAGCAATAAACTATCAATTTCCACTGTATAAATTTTGTTAGCTTGGGCTTTCTATTGCCCTGAGGAATAGAGTGGGTCAAACACTTTGTTTATGACTAAGGAATCCCTCAGTACACCAGGCTTTGACCATAACCCTAACTCACCAGTGCTACGAATGGATGTGAATTCCAGGCCCTTCCTTTAGTGAGAGCATAATTCATGTGGATGAACATTGCACTGAGAAACTTTGTGAGATTGATCTGATTTGTATCATTGTTCTGCATTGTGTGTGAAAGTCTGTCTTTGCCTGGGCTTCTGTTAGAGCCTCACAGAATGGCCTCTACCAGCTTGTGACTTTCCTTTAAAAAGCAAAAGTAAGTTAAAGAATTCTCTTCTCCATTTTGCTTCTCTTTCATCCTATTAATACATGCATGAACAAAGGTACAGAGAAGTAGAGGGGAAAAAAAAAAGTCAAATGTGAAAAATGATCCCTAAGGGAAGGTAAGCAAAGTCTTTATATATGCATAATTTAAAATAAATGTTTTTGTTCTTCATTATTCAATGCAATGAATCAATCCAAATTTCAATTGCTTATCTACATTTAGAACAAACCAACCTTAATTTCATCTTTTTTTTTTTTTTTTAGGATCTTCTTAAGATTCAAGACATTCTTCATTTTAGAACAAGACGTTGCCCTTTTGATATTTGATATTTGTAGCTGACTTTGGAACTGCCATGCTTTCCAACATTGACTTGAGAATTCATCTATAGATGTTCACTGTATTTGAAAGTTTATCTTTTTGAATGTAGTTAGAGTACATTATCATTCAATATTGCATTTGTTGTTTGTTTAGTCCCCTTCTGTCATAGTGTGCCACCTCGATTCTTTGGGTACAGGAGGTGTAGGATATGTAGGAGATAAAATTGGATTAAATGGAATATTCAACATAATGCACAATGGATTTTTCACCGAGTTACTCCACTTTTCCTTAAGTTATAGGAACTCATTTCATTATTCAGTGAACCCTCCAGTGACCCTGGGATTTCACTATATAATTTATGTTTCCTGATACAATTCAACAGTGTAATCTTATGATTTATGTGCTTCATTTATAATTTGATCATCTCAGTATAATGCATGTTTTTCTACATGATTTATGTACTTTATCCCATAATATATGTGTTTCCCTGTATGATATATGTATTCATCAGCTATGTATTATGGCCCTGGTGGCACATTCCTAGAAAAGAAGGTAGAATACCCCAGCCTGAGGGTAAGTCCTGAGGTTAATTGCAATCAATTCACCTTCCACACAATTACACTTTCATCTGTAGGAGCTTGTGAAGTGAGCATGCTTAACATGGCAGCAGCAGGGAAGCAAGTGTGCCAGTTTCTTTTTTCCTGAGATCCGAGAAAAAGCAAATTTCAGCAGCAGATTAGGGAATCAGAGTCCTTGCTTTCAGTTTTTTCTGAAAAAAAAAAAAATTCAGGAGTTATTAATCACATTTACGTCTTCCTGATGTACCCTGATTCAAGCTGCAACAAACAGACTTTTACAGAAAGACTGGCAACAATTAAACTCTCATTTCATATAATCAGTTTTTTAAAATAATTATTATTTAAAAATCACATGGAAACAACTCTCAGAAAATTCTCCACAAAGCATTCTTTCAAAAGAATGTTCATGGAACCTATTCATTCAACACCACTAGGTTCTAACCATGTCAGGCATTTTCACTTTTTTTTTTTTTTTTAAGATTTTATTTATTTATTTGAGAGAGAAAGAGCACAAGCCGCAGAGGGGAGGGTGAGGGAGAAGTAGACTCCTGCTAAGCAGGAAGCCCAATGTGGGGCTCCAACCTAGAACCCTGGGATCATGACCTGAGCCAAAGGCAGAGGCTTAACCCACTGAGCCACCCAGGTGCCCTGACATTTTCACGTTCTGAGGTCTTCCTGTCCTTTACATTGACTCATCCATTCATTTATTAAGCACTAGGTTTGTTTCAGGCAAATATAAAATAGGTCAAAAGCCCTGTCTTCATAAAGTTTGCATTCTATGGGGAAAGACAAACCATGAACAAAATGAGTAAGCAAAGCAAATAATATAGTAATTTATTTTTTTAAGATTTTATTTATTTGAGAGAGAGAGAGAGAGAGAGAGAAAGCATGAGCAGGGCGGGTGGTGAGATGCAGAGAGAGAGGGAGAAGCACACTCCCTGCTAAGCAGGAAGCCCAACTCGGGGCTTGATCCCAGAACCCCAAGATAATGACCTTAGCTGAAGGTAGATGCTTAACTGACTAAGCCACCCAGGTGCCCCCATAATATAGTAGCTTAGAATATGGCATGTGGCATGCACTGAAATAAAGCATAGAATAAGAACTCTTAATTGGGATGGAAATATTTTTAAAATTAATTAAGGTACTTGATAAAAGCCTTACTGAGAATGAGACATTTGGACAAAACCCTGGAAGGAGGTGAGGGAGATAGCTGTGTGTGTATATCAGGAAACTGCATTGCAAAGAGGAGACCATGAAGTTTCAATGTGCCTGTATGATCTAGACAGAATGAGGTCCATGTGACTATAAGAGAGCGAGCAAGGGGGAAAGTGGGGAAGATATGTGTAGGCAGGTATCAGTGAACAAAAAGAACATATAAGACCTTGTAGACCATTGTAAGTATTTTGGATTCTTTTTTTTCCCCCTGATCAAGTAGGGAGGACTGGGAAGGAAAACAGAGGGATAATATGAGCTGACTTCTGTTTTGAAAGGATTATTCCGGATGCCATGCAGACATGTCTGTTGGCAAGGAAGAAAAGGTAGGACAAGGGGAGAGTAGGTAGGGACTATTACAATAGGCCAGGATACAGATGATAGTGGAATAGTTTATGGTGATAGCAGTGGAGATGGAAAAGTAGTCAGATTCTAGTTATATTTTGAAGTTAAGCTGACAGAACTTCCTGAGGGTTTAGACAGGGAGTATAAAAAAAGAGAAGTCAACTTATAAGCAAATAAAGGAGGAAATTAAAGCAAATACTTGAGTATTTATGAATATATTTGCTTCACTTGTAAAATAAATAAATGGGGGTTGGGTTACATGGTTATTCCCATGGCAAATGATATTGATAACAAGAGAATGACTGACCAACTTATTTGGGCTCACCTTTTCTCGATACAGACTCATTCTATCTGATGTCATTTTCATGTCTTCGTTCCATAAGCATCAAATGCTTCACATCCCAATCTGGGTTTAGTCTCCAAACAGGTTGATTTTTATTATTATTATTTGATGGTTATTTTTTATTCGAGAATATAAGGAAAGAAAAATAGAAGGGGTAAAAATAAAAGTGTGGCTATTGTGATGATTTGTCTGGTAAATTGAAATTATTGAAATAATTCTGCCCATATTTTGTGCTTTTATTTTATCAACACATACGTCAAAAAGCAATAACTTAAGATATGAATAAGATCACATTCCATTCTTCAATGACAGCACAATATTAAATAGACATAAAAAGGGAATTATGTTAATTTTTTCTACCTAAAGTAGAATGATATTTACTTAAGAAATTAAAAATATTTTCAATATATTTGTATACAGATGCTTCTTAAAGAGCAAGTGACATTTATTTTGTGGCCAAGAAATAAACCAAAAATAATAATATCTAATTTGACATTTTCATCTAAGTCAAGTGTATTTTCAGGCCAATTATAAATTCCACTGATGCACTATTGATTCCTATACCCTGAAGATAATATTAAAATCAAACATTTCCTAAGTCTGAAAAAGTTAATTCTATAAATGTTTCAAATCTGGACTCCAAATATGAAAATCTCATCTACAGAAAGGCTATACTCATCATTTTAGTATCTATGAATAGATTTGAGAAAAGGAAAGGATGAGAAAAATCTTGGCCAATGTTTCACTAAGTCATAAGATTAAACAGAACATGTCTTGACTAAGACAATCACTTATTAGAAAATAGACTTTAAAAAGCAAAGTTACTAATCACTGCTTTCAAGTTTCTTTTAAAATTATTGGCTCTTTGATTCAAATAAATCAATTTCCACATGTTTCTGATGATAAAAATAAGTTTCTTAAAATTTGGATGGTTGTGAATTTTAAAAGTGTAAAGTATTATTAATAGAATTCAAAAGTATTTCCCAATGTTAAATAAAATATTCAAATCCAATTACAAGCTATCCAAATGATGATCATCATTTTAAACTAATTATTAAAGTTACATAATTTGTATGTTAAAATAACATGGAATAACAGATAGCAAGTAAAAATATACTAAAATGCTTATTATTTCTGTTTCCTTTTATTGCCCAATATAAAATGTGCTTTAATGTTTTGAAAGGGTAGTTCTATAACTGTTGTGTGTTTGAGTGAAACCATTATAATGAAGGTTTTGAGGGTTCCTGGTTTTGATGGATCTGAGGGTGTAATTTCTGGGGCCCAGGACTTACTCCACCTGTTCTCCATGACCTGGGCACATCATTAACTTCTCGGCTTCTTTACTTATAAAATAACAACAACAACAGCAACAAAAACATAAAATGTAGTTTATACTGACAGGAAGTGATTTAATGGAAAATCCTTGTGCTCCTTCACTGAGGAAGATAATTAATAAATCTAAAAAGAAAGGGACAAGACATCCAAGTTTCCATTCAACATATATAATTTGAGCACTTACTGTTTACTAATTACTGTGTCAATTTTTCAAGGGGTCCAAAAACGAATCCCTATTCATAAATAAGATCTGCATACCAGAGGGTATAGTTGTTTTAAGACAGTGTGTTAAAAGCTATGACAAGGAGGGTGCCGGAGGGTGTGAAATGAAGGCATCTAGTCAGCTTGACCATGTGGAGTGAAAAGAAGACTTCCAGGACACTTCCTGGAAAGAGTGGCACTGGAGAGGAGACATATGGAAGACAAGGAATGATTCAAAAGAAATAAAGTAGGGTGCCTTCTAGTAAAGGGAATTTAAAAAGTAGAGGCTCAAAGGTCATTAAAAAGCGAGGGCTTTAAATGCCTGAAGGATTGAACAGTTAGGAATTAGCCTGGATGGGTAGACAGATCAAATTCCAGAGGATTTGGATTTTATCCTGGAGGTCGGAGTATTCCATCCTTTGTGCTGGGATACACGGGGGATCTGCGAATGGGTTACAACCGCAATCCTTTCAGCTTCTAGGTGGCGGGAGGGACCCAAGTTAGCCAGCTCCTTGGCATGACTCACCTCAGACCTGGAACTGTCCTGCCCACTTTTGTCACTGTATTTTATAAAAATGATAATTTCCTGTAACATTGTGACATGTAAAAGGGATCTTACTATAATCTGAGGCTTTAAATAGTTCCTGCCAAGAGGCAAATGTGTTTTAATCAGACTTTCCTGCTCAGAATGGTACTCTCCCCACTGGCAGAGGGCTGAATCCTTCCTGCTTGCCGGAGAGAATGCAGGAGCAGCAGAACACGGAGGCTCGCTGAGGATTCAGTCTGTGCCCAGGCACTCCACGGCTGCAGAGCCATACAGCCATCTCTGGGGTAATGAGGGAAGCTGGTGACCAGAATTCTGCACAGCACACTGGAAGGAAGCAAAGCCTCCGTGACAATGCCTCTGATAAGAGCTGGGCATTTAATGGAAACTTAGAACAAATGCATCCTCTAAGAGGTAGGAATAATGGGCATGAAATAACAAAGAACATCTGAGCACAGATCAGCATGGTGTACTCAGAAGAGGACCAGTAGGACTCAGAGAGCTTGAGGAAAGGAGAAATCTAGATGAGCAGGACAGAAACCCATCTCTCAGATCTCTCAAAGGCTTTCTTCAGTTCTCTGAAGGTGAGAACCTGCGTATTTCTATTGTATTCAATTAATGTGAGTTAACAAACACTTTTATAGTATTTATAAGGTTCCAAAAGCTGTTTTAAGCTTTTGTTTTTTTACAAATTTATTTGCGCTTCAAACAACCCAGTGAGGTAGGGCCAATGGGGTCTACAGTTACCCTGATTTTACAAATGAGGAAACTAGAATTCAGAGAGGTAAATAAAAGTTCAAAGATCAGGGTACCTGGTTGGCACAGTTGGTTGTGTCCAGCTCTTGCTTTCCACTGAGATCATGATCTCAGGGTCATGAGATCTGGCCCCAAGTTGGGCTCTACACTCAGTGCAGAGTCTGCTTGAGATTCTCTCTCTCTCCCTCTGCCCGTCCTGCTCAGTTCTCTATCAAACAAATAAACCATTAAAAAAAAAAAAGTTCCAAGATCACACTGCTATAAAGTGTTAAAGATTCTACCCCTAATTTGGCTCCAAATCGTTAACTAAGCTCTACTCTCTTAGAACTTCACTGACTACAATCTGTGACTGTGACATAACATTTCATAACATAACATCCTGACAATGTCATATGTAATTCGACACAGCTTTTGCTTTCTGGTGTTGATTCCATCTTTTTGTTCTCAAAAATGAATTTTTTACATAGCAATAGAGAAACTTTCTTAAAATAGTAGTCGTAGTAGTAATAATAATAACAATAATAATAATGATACAAATCATGTTTTACCTTGCATGAAATCCTTCAGGGGTTTCCCATTGCCCTTACCATAAAACCCACAGTTGCTACTGTGGCTTACAAAATAATCCCCCACCCCCAATCACAACCTCTCCATCCCAGGGTCATAACTCTTCTTTTAGGACTCAAAACCCTCCAGTTCACTTGTTTTCTTTCTTCTCCAGACTCTGCTGATGGGATCCTTATCATTCAGATCATTCCTCTCATGACATTCCTCAGATAACTATTCTTTGAGCACTCCATCTAAGGTAGATCCTACCCAGACCTTTTGTGGTGTCATCTTGTTTTATTGCCTTCAAACTGGATCATTCCACAAAGCAATCTCTCTTTATTTTTTTTTTATTTGTTTACTTTTACTACTATTTCCCACATCCTAGTAGAATGTTAACACAATGAAGGCAGGAATTTTCATGCTGTTCACTCCAATTTGAGACATGCAGGTATCTGAAACAGTGTGACATTACCCAAACAATTGGTGCTCTGTACATTTTGAATAAATGAATAAATAGATTATCCAAGAAAAGGGATTAACTAAAAGCTTCCATTCAATCGGTGATAAAATTCTGTTTACCTTCTTAAGAAAAATTCACTCTAATGGCTGGCAAAAATCAATGATTTATGAAATTTCCTAATATTTAGAGAACCAATATAACATAATGCACAGAACTTTGAAGTGAAGCAGACCTGCTTTGAACCCCCACATCTTTAATTACAAGCTTTATGAACTTGGATAAGTGATGTAATCTAGTTATGCCATAGTTTCCTCAAATTTAAAATCAGAATAGTCGTAGTATATATTACCAATAGCCCTGTGTTAGGCTAAATAAAATCACATATATATGGTTAGAACCTGGTACTCAATATATGTTAACCCTTATTATTACTATTATAAAGAAATTAAAATAAAAAATCTCCCTTTTCAGGGGCGCCTGTGTGGCTCAGTGGGTTAAAGCCTCTGCCTTCGGCTCAGGTCATGATCCCAGGGTTCTGGGATCGAGCCCCACATCGGGCTCTCTGCTTGGCAGGGAGCCTGCCTCACCCTCTCTCCGTGCCTGCCTCACTGCCTACTTATGATTTCTGTCTGTCAAATAAATAAATAAAATCTTTTAAAAAAAAATCTCCCTTTTTCACATTGAATCAGTGGATAGTAAATGAACAACTAGTAATGAAGATTTCAAAATATAGATAAATATATACCTTAGTTGTTCACTTATTTGTCCAAAATATTATTTCCTTATTATTTTGGTTAAGCTAACAGGATAAAAAGGTGTTTTGCCACACGATCACCTGACACCTTCTCTGAAAATGTGGGATAGGAATGAAAAAATAATTGCTTAAGTTTAAATAATGAGAATTAAAATCTAACCAGATTATATTTTGGGGGGCAATGTTAGAATGAGAAGGAAAATAAATTTATTTTTTTTATTTTCAGTTAGTAGTAAACATGTAAAAATTAGCCAACATTTCATTTTGGTAAAAAACATGGGATCCATTTTATTAAAATTTCCAACATACTCCTATTTGACATATTTAACACATAGCAATACACAATTATAAAAATCCAAGAGTCAATACACAATGCATAATACTAATATCATGCAACCTAATTCTATTTGTCGATCTAATGGCAACTGTATGTCAGACATTGATTGTTCTGGTGACATTGAAGTCATATAAATGAGGTATACAAACTTTGTATGAAGTATTAGTTACCCCAGCTAAATAAAGTGACATACTGTGATACTATTTAGCTGTTTTAATAATAAGATACACAATGGCTATCCTTCAGAAAACTTAGAAATTTTGCTTCTATGGCTAATGGCCAGCAGAATTGGAGTTTCCTTTCTAATCCGTGTTACCAAATGCTTGTATTCTTTTCCAGTTCCATAAACACCTAATTGAGCAGTTGTCCAATCATATATAATTAGGACTAGAATTTTGTCTGACAATTTTCATCATTCTCTCTCTGAGTTTGGAATCAATTGCCACCCCTATCCCATCCCCCAAAACCAAACCAAACCAAACCACACTAAACATTTCTTAGTTATTTTCTCCCCAAACTAAAATCTTAGATGGATTGCAAGAAGAAAATCCCAGGGTATTGAAAATGATATATACATTGATTGATAGTTTTTCAAATCTTTTTATGATAAAGAAATGATGGGAACTATTTATTTTTCAGTATTAGCAATAATAATAACTGTTATTCTTATGAGATTGTAATTAGGAATTTCATCAAAGCAAACCTCATCAAAGTCAAGTAGCAAAGATCTCAATTTCATTATAATCATTAAGGTCTAGCTAGTCTGGAGGTTTTCTCTCAGAATACATATTATCTGTAGTTCTATAGTTATAAGAAGGAAATTTTTAGAGTCAGTTAAGATTTCAAAATTGAAATAGGAAATGGCTTAGAGTAGGCTGTACACTTTCCTGTGGTTTTAGTCTATTTGGGGAAACTCATGACATAAGACTAAGTAGGCTTGCTGTGTCTCTGTTACACAAAATTCCAATGGTCCATCTAGGAGGCACAGTAGTGAATGAACACAAGGGGTCCCCAGCTTTTTTCAACATTTTATGCCTGAGGGACCTTACCTTCAATTTATTCCTTGACTCTGGGATGTACAATCTTGCTCATCACAAGAAGAAGTGCTACTAGGAGGCAGTCTTCCCACTTGGTCATTTTGTTTCCAACTTAAAATCCCCAAATCACATATAAAATGTTCTGAAAGAAAGAAAGAAAGAGAGAAAGAAAAGGTGAGAAAGCCATATTTCATTTCTTCTAGAAAAGAAGCAAACTGGAGGGGAAAAATGAAATAAATTAGTCTGGAAGATTACAGTTATCAAACCAGCTATGAAGACTCTCAATTCTAAAGCCTACTTTGCTCCTCCTGCACTTCCCATGCTGGCTGCTCTGTGGAGCTTAATAACTCTAAAAGCATCTAGATTTTCTTTCATTGATCAGATTGCCATCTTTTCTTTTCTAGTTTTCATCTGATTAGAAGTGAGTGTAAAAAAGAAGTCTTACGGAGGCAGCGCAGAAAGGGAAAAAAAAATTTTTTTAAAAGTCTCAAGCAAACAAACTGTTAAACTGTAAGCAACGATATACAACACTGCTCTCTTTACACGAGGCTTGGGAGGCATTTTACTGAACTGTCTGTGAAAGAGCTATGTAAAGCTAGGGGATTGAGGGAGTTGAAGTGAGAAGGCACAAAATTGTAATGCTTCCCAGAGTGGTCGAGCTCAGCTCCATCCCCCAAGGCGCCTCTCCCTCCCCCTTCCCCCATCCTCCTCTAATGAGAACACATTAAGCCTTTCTCAATGCCCTGATGTGCTCTTACACTGCAGAATCCTTGCATTGCAATGCACAATGCAGTCCGAGGATTTCTAACATTATAAAGAGAGAGAAAATGCTTTCTAGACAGCTCATCCAACCCCTCCCCAGCGCTCAGCAGGGATTTAAGTGTGTCTACTTCTACTGAAAGTAAATGCATATTTTTGCCCCCAACTAAAAGGGACTTTTTCCCTGTTTCCTGCTCACAAAGGCATCTGTATATTCTCTCTGCATCTTACTCTTACACTGTGGACATTGTCAGAATTTGGAATTGTAGACCACACACACATAGTTTATGCTCTCGGTTTATAATACCTTCACATTTTATTTCCTTACACACATTGCCCATTATTTTTAAGCTCTTCACAGAGATAAAGAAAATATTTAACCCAGCCAGGCAAGCTGGAAGCCCAACTTAATTTTAGGAATAACCACATCACTTAATTTATATTTCATTTTAATACTCTTAACTATGTAAGGATCTGGGATTACATTTTCAAAAAATCATCCAAAAAATTCTACCACCCAGCCTCTTTTGACTTAGGTGGAATTTTCATATACATAATTAAAAATTAGGGTGCCTGTTCCTTGAGGATTTCCAAGATTACATAGAATATTAAGTGAATAAAACTTCTGAATTTTCTCCCCATGGGAACGTGCTTTCCAAACACCTGCATTCTGCTACTGCTAAGCCCAAGGAGAGTTTCTGAGTCACCCAGCAGATGCTACAAATGATGGCCAGCAGAATGAAGCCTCTGGTCTGACCAGGGGTTAAATGCTGGTAGGAAACGGAAGGAGCTCACAAACCCTGCTAGTGGCATCAGCCCCTCCCCTGCTGGCAGAGTTTCACCAACGTTTGTAATAAAAGTAAATGCAACATAGTGATTACTTTAAAATAGGAGGAAGCTTTAGGAAACTGGTGGAGAGAGGATGCATAAGTGTTTCTCGTTTTTGTTTTTTTAGGTGATTCTTTTGTTTTGGTCATTCCTGGGAATTTAACAGGTAACCTCTCCCATAAGCAATTCATCTACTAAAACAAGCTCAGAGCTGCAAGCGGAAGAAATGTTCAATTTTTAAACTTTCATCAGGACAGAGAGCTAGCAGGGCTGGGTGCCAGATGGGATTATATGACAGAGAGAGATATAGTGTGGACTCAGGGTGAAAAATGGAATGTAAATTGTTAAGTGACACCTGGGCAGTGGAACTCCAGTCAAATTCAGGAGATCAACCATCGATACTTGTACTTTCCTGGCCCTGGACTAATGTTAGCTTGTTTCTGAGGGAAAATGTACTCCTCCCCCTCCAGGCAAAAATGAACAGCTTCATCAGTCTCCTACTGCCTACCTCACGCAGATGCAGGGGCAGTCCAGAACAGAGTGGAAGGCAGAATGGAGGGACACCTTAAAGACAGAGCTGCCAGACGAATGACTGGTTATTTTTGTTTCGGTTTTGTTTTGTTTTGTTTTGTTTTTGTTTTTGTTTGCCAATCATGTTTTGGTCTCTGTGCCCGGTGTATAATTTCTATCTAATATCATTCCTTCAAGTCACCTTGTATTTATGAACTCAGACCCACATAAAAGGAACTTTAGAAAACTGATGACAACTGGGAGTGGTGCGTGATACCATGGGCCAGGTCTCCTGCATTTGTGTGTGGGGTTGGACTTTACCCAGTGCTCTGATAAAGGCGCTCACTCCCACACAGGTCTCTGGCTTTCTTGGTGGATTTGCACCCAGTCCTGGGTGTGTCCTTGTTTTATTCCAGGCTTCTTTCAGGCTCCTAGGTTCAAGATTGCCCGCTTCTCTTTTTCTAACCAGGGGACCTCTCCCCTCAGCCCAAAAGCATACCCAAACGGACTGTCATTTATTCTAGAAGTTGGTTGAGACTGCAGAGTTCCAGAATAAGGGAGTAGCCACTCCCACCAAGAAAGAGGGATACTTGACCTGACCAAAGACATGATTTAGTCTTTGGTCAAAATCTACCTGGGACTTTTTAAGTTGGTGATCATGTACCCTGTCATCAGCACCTGCAAAAATAACTTAATTATACCAAACGTGCTGTTTTGTGTTATAGGAGTTTAAAATTAAACCAACTTCGTGAAGTGAATACATTCTCTCTCTCTCTCTCTCTCTTGTTTTCTGAAGGAAGGAACTTGCAGTTTCTACAGAGTGCCATTCCTTTAGTTTTTTCAACTAGCTAGCTGATCCAGTTCCCTTTGGAATTTCTACACCTGTTTCATTTCATCTGAGTGTTTTAGGACAATCTCTTCAAACCACAGTGATTTGAGTAAGAGGTTCTCGATTTTTTAGCACCCAGGTACTTCTTAAGCTTATACTTTCTCTAATAACTAAGAGGAAACATTGTTTGTACTTTCAGTAGACTTGTAATTCCACAAAGAAGCCAAAGTGGGAAGTAAAATGTTTTCAGCTAAGTCTGGTATTAAGACAGCAAGATAGCGAAATATTTTTGACAGGGGGCTCTTGCCCAAGGCAGATCTTCATACAACTTCCCAAGTTTTTAAAACTGTGTTTGGAATTTTATTTCTCTTTTTTCTCTCCCTTTCCAAACTTAATGTCTCTCTTTTATGGCTTGTGCTCGGCTTGGACAAATCAGAAAATAAAATAAAAATTAACATATGTCATTAGAGACAGTCCTGCAAAATGAATCTGAATGTTTGACATATTTTAGTTAGAGAATCTGATAGGCAAAATTCCAGGTCTTAATTGGACACTTTAATTACTCCTTATTGGTAAAACCATTCTTTATTAATAAAAACAAAACTCAAATTCACATTTTCCTGGTAATTATTGTTATCTTTTCAAGGATAGGTCTTGACTGCTCATCCCCATAGTTTTTCTTTTTCTTTTCTTTTTTTTTTTTTTTTCAGTCTTTTATACTTGTGTGGGATGCCAGAAAAAATAAGTCGGATTCAAAAGGCACTTCACAGATGTAGTTATTTTTTTTCCTGATTATTAGTAATCATGGGAACTTTTTATAGAACACCTACACTTTAAATGCAGTCTAGGGGAAGACAATACGCCTTTGTGTCTGTTGAGTGAAACCTCCTATTTCCCTTTGTTGTCTGATGTATTTCACCCTTCTGTCAAAGTGTGTCCCCTCTAACCTTTCCTTTCCCACTGCTGGCATCTCTCCAGTCTCCAAAATGCCCGTTTGACTCTACTCTGACACCTTTATCGGATACAGTCACAACAGCTCTTTGCATAATGAGCAGGCATTCCCTACCCATCAGAAAGGTAATTAAAAAAATGTTTAGATTTTTGTTTTCCTAGACGTAACAGTATAAATGCAACTTCTGCTCAATTAAGCCCTAGTGTCAGAGATGGGGGAGGGGAGGGATGGTTCTTTTAATAAGACCAGGTTTTATGCTTATATCTTAAAACTGGAGACACAGATTTGTGATCTTCCCTCCCCCACGGAAAGAAATCTTTAAATAAAGATGTCTTCATCTGAATTGACCACCGTTTATAAAAGCAAATCTGGTTGGGGCTCTGCTGCTTATGCTAAAGGAACATTCCTCCCCATTACAACAGCATTTGCACATTTATAGGAGGAATAAAGAAAAAGATGCATGATACATGTGAAGGAGCCTTCTCTCTGCCATCCAGAGAAAGAAGAACTAAAAGGATTATAAAAGTTCAGATTAAAATGATATAAAATCTAGCATTTGGCTCCAACACTAGTGCCTTGGTCCTCTGAAGCTAATCTGTATGCACTCTGTGACCTCCTCGCAGCGAACCCTGCTAAATATATTATTCCCACGGGGGCTTTCACTGCTGCTTGGTGTCAGAAATCAATATGTATGAGGCGCGTGGATGGGAATTTCTAATAGATCTGCCTGGCCCTGTGCTGCTTTTCAATATCTGCCTTGGACTATTAGTGCCGGCTCGGTGCCTGTGAAATAACCGAGATAATCTTTTAAGGTGCACTGTTAAGGTGGAACCTAAATGTTGCTGTTTCAATTAAAACAAAAATTATATTCATAAATCAGTCAGGTCTGTGTAACCTTGTACAGTCACTCCAGAAGGCTGATGAGAAACAAGATGGAATTTAAAGCTTTCGGGAGCGAAATGTTATTTTTAACTTCTATTTAGAGTTGGGAGGAAGGTATTATATTTAAAGGCTAATGATGGGTTATTTTGGGAAGAGCAGCAGGTTAGAAATGAACTTGAGCAAGTTCAGAGTTCTAGAACCCAACTGTGTTTATTGTTTTACTATACATAAAAGAGAAAACACAGAAGTCATAATATATTGAAAGTCAAGTCATTTTTCCCATGTCAGGTAAGAACACAATTGTATATAGTCCTTTTCCATACAATTTATTCACACTAAAATTATTGTATGAGTGATTTTTTTTTCCTTTCGGATAACTGCACAAATTAATGTTATCACCCTCGTGCGATGACATCATGCCATTATTTATATTTATATCTGTATAGGTATTTGGAGATAAAAGTGGGCCAGAAAGTGGTTCATTAAAGTTCCATGTTCCCCACCCTTGTTGATGACTATCCTTCCTTCTTCAGATCCAGCAGCCTGAGCACAGTGCAGAGAGGCTTAGGTCTGAGCTGTGCACAGGGCACACAGCGCCAGTCTCTTGATTCTGGTTGTTTCCCTCTTTGTTTTCAGGCTAGTGCTCAGAGGAAGCTGTTCCAGCTCAATGCACAGAGGTGCAACACCCGGAAACAAGGAGCTAAGGTGCTTCATCATTATTAGTAGGAGCATTATCGTTCTTGCCATGAATGGGGAGAGGGAAGTGGTCTCTAAACCACACAGATATTCCTCCAGCAGTTTGTTCACCAAGGCTGGGTTCAAATCCCCGTGAGGTGTGGCACCCAGACAGGCCTCCTGGAGTGCATAGTTTTTTTGGCCACCTTCAGCTTTGTTGGCTTGCGAGGTTGTCAGCCTACCAAAGGTTGAGGAACTGGCATATAACTTTTTTTTTTTTCCCCTTTTCTTTTCTTCTTTCCCTGCACAGTTCACTTAACACAGCACAATCCACCTGACAACCCTCCACAACCTCCCTGACTGCTTGTCGGGTCTTCCTGGATTGCGTGTGAGGCCATAGCATACGCTCAGGGATGTGTGGCTCCGCACTGGAAACATCAAAAAGGAAGCAGAAGGCTGGTAACCCTCAGGTCATTAGGAAGCTGCCTTTAAAAAAATATCCCAATCTGGTTATGCTTTATTTATAGTAATAGTGACACAATTGTTGAGGAGGCGGGAAGTGTGTGTGTTGGGGATGGCAGGCACGTGACCCACTCTCCCTAAAAAATACTATTTCTACTTATTTATTGATCTGAAAATATAGTAGAAATTGAACTTATTAAGCTGTGAATATACTCCTCAGCACAAGTTTCCTAGACAGCATGTAAGAAAACTCTCTTTGAGGCAGTTTCTCCTGCATGTTTATTTTGTTTTAGAGATGCCAACCAATGGGTACATTTTTATGTGACCTGTAACTGCACTTCAGAATTATTAAGAGAAAAAAAAGTCCAAAGCATAAGAAACCAAACCTCTCTTTGACTTTTTTGCTGAGGAAATGGAATTTCATGTAGGAACTTTATTTAAAATATCACTAGAACTTTTAAATAAAAGGCAAACGTTTATAAAGTATAGTACCATTTAGAGCCACTTTTTTTTTTTTCCCTCCATCATCCAGGATGGAGAAAACAAGGCAACCGGCTCAGATTTCAGCTGGGTATATAACACAAACAGTTGTGATCTAACAGGAGAAATCCCCAGCAGTTTAATCTGTTTTAAGTCCCTCCCCCTCCAAATCCCTCCCTCTCAACCCTTCAATTAGAGATTGTGAAAACAAACAATCTATGTGTTTTCTGCTTCTCCCAGGGAGGTGTAATGTGGTGAAGCAGTGGCTATAAGCATTCAGCAAGAGTAAGGGGAATTATGATGGTGTTTTATGAATGAGGATTTCTAACAATTTTTTTAAAAGGTGGGTGAGGAGGGAAAAAACAACCACCTAGGCAGTAGTGTTGAACTGTCTGTTTCTAAACTGGCTGAATAAGAGTAAGGATTCCTAAGAAATTTCACTAGAGGTAAACTCAGGGTAAAAAACAATCATTTTTGAAGGCAACTTCCTATCAATATATTATTGGCTTCTAAACCTAAGCCAAGCAAAGCACAGTAAAATAGCCAGTATCCAATAACCAATATGTGATAAAAGACCACAGAATAACTACAAGCAATAACTAAATGTGTGATAAAAATGAGCAGAGGCATAAGAATGTTTATGACAAGAAGAACAAATGATAATATTTTCTGGCTCACATTCTTGCCCCGTAGTTGGAAAAAATACCCTGTTGATGAATTTGCATCATCTTTTTTTTTTTTTTGGTACATCACCACAATTATACCTAACATGGAATACCTGTTATACTGTATAACATCCTTATCCTCAATAAATATCAATTATTTCTACAACAGCTAGAACACAATGTGGAATAACTTTTGAAATCTTTCATGGATCTGTCCACCTAGCCAAAAAAAGGAAGAATTTTTCCTTTAATAGATTGTCCAACATAGTAGTTAAAATAGCCAAATCTTTATTTCACAGTCAACATCACAATGTAAATTTCACCACCCAGCCAAAATAAGAATAATATGCGTTCAACCATCCCTGCTCCTCCTGGGATTAGAGATAATTCAAAACATTCCGTCAAACCAATATATAAGAAGAGTTTGAGTTCACATCATAAAAGGGAAGTTTTAGGGCACCTGGGTGGCTCAGTCAGTTAAGTGGCTGCCTTTGGCTGGGGTCATGATACCAGAGTCCTGGGATGGGGTCCCGTATCCAGCTCCCCGCTCAGCAGGCAGCCTGCTCAGCAGCTCTTCCTCTCCCTCTTCCTCTCCCCCACTTCTCATACTTTGTCTCTCTTATGGTCTCTCTCTTAAATAAATGAACAAAATCTTAAAAAAAGGGAAGTTTTATATCTTGACATTTTGCGCAAATCTAGAAAAAAGGGGTTTTGTTCCACAAGTTCTGTGCTCTTCTTTACAGTAAGTTAGAAATATCATTTTTCTCAGTATTTTGGCCCATAAGAATACAGCATGAGACTAAATAGATCACAAGCACAAGGAAGAAGGAAGAGTAGAAGAAAGAGAAGTAAAAGGTAAATCCGTTGCCTCTTCCTATGAAAATATAAACTCCGTGAGGACATTGAGCCCAGCGTCTTTTACCACACCCATGGATCCAATTAGAAAGCTGTCTTTGCAAACTCTAAGAGACTCTTAATCTCAGGAAACAAAGTGAGGATTACTGGAGGTGTCCAGGAGGAGACAGGGTTGTTGGGTTATGGACATTGGGGAGGGTATGTGCTATGGTGAGTGCTATGAAGTGTGTAAGACTGATGAGTCACAGACCTGTACCCCTGGGACAAATAATACATTCTATGTTAATAGAAAGTTGTCTTTGGGTACTTTTCAGTCTCTGCCAGTGTGACAGTTTCTACAAATGAAAGGACTAGTAAGGGTTTATTGCCCACAAAAAGTTTATACTCTGAGGACAATGACTTGAAAACAATATTTAAACTTTTATGGGGAGACGGAGAATGGGGGTGGAGGGGGAGGCACCTGCCTGGGTGTTAGAAGTTTGAGCCCCATGTTGAGTGTAGATATTACTTAAAAATAAGACCCTAAAAAAATAACAAAATAAAATATTACGTGTGAAGATCAATGCTTCCTCTCATCCTATGAAGTCTGGCTTTCAGCCTGTTTGACTCGCCAATGGCCCCAGTTAAGTCCCACTCGAACATATAATTGGTCAGTCAATGTCCAATCAGGAAAAAGAAGGTATTTCCAGGAGAGAGGAATTTAATGTCAGAAACTCATTAAAGGGAGTTAGAAGAGCCGTAAGAGCTAAAAGAAGAAAGTTGGGGGGTGGTGAAAGACTACAGAGAAGAGGATTACCCAAAGACCAGGGAGAAGCCTTTACCCCCAGGCTGAAGCCAGGAGCCTGTGCTCACCACTGCTCTGACCCTGTGGGAACCGCATCTTACCCGCAGCAAGACACCCGGGAGCATACACTTGTGCTCATCCCACTGGAGGTGCTGCTGCTTCTGCTGTAAGAAGCCATTGTGTGAGCAGGCGCTGGTTTCCCCTGCTGTGCGCCACTGTGGGAGGTAGCTCCTGTGGCTGGGAATGGAGAGGGCAAGCTTCCTTTTTTCTTTTGTCTTCCAAACTCTACTAATGTCTCCCATTGGCAGAACCTAACTAGAAGCGGCTGACAAGGGAGTCTAGAAGAGTAGTTTGTAGGCTTTTAGCCTGCTGGGATACAAAGGAGAACAAGGAAGGGTGGAAATGAAACTGAGAAGCACTAGGCGAATAATTGGCACAGTAGCCTTGCAAATAACATTTGTTGAATGAAAGTAGACATGTATGAAACGTGCAAGCGTGACAGAGAAAGGACTGGTAACTCAACCTAGAATCCTGTTTAACTCCAGTGATTTTCACATGTTTTTGGTAGCAAAATCATTTTTTTTTCAAATGAAAATTTCATAAGAAGCACGAATATACATGAAGTGTCCAAAGCAGGCGTGTAAATTACAAGCTCGTATACATTGTAACACAGGTTGCAAGTTACTAAGGTGTGAGAATACTGAAGCTGTTTTGATAAATGAAAACTTTTCATACTAGGGATTCTAGATGACACTTGCAGTCAGGATCCAAAAACCGCCAGATCAGCCTTACGAGATTTCCAGAAGCATCCCTACAGAAGTCTAGCATTTCAAAGAACATTTAAAAATCTGTTTTAATCAAAACTGTACATTTGATAGATATTCCCAAATTATAAGTTATTGAAAAGTCCATAGCACTAATGCTGTTTCACTATAACAAGTCTGAATTTTAATATAGTTCATCATTACAGAAATATATGTATACCCAGGTGATATTTAGTTTATTAAAACTTAATGATTGTATGCAGTAAAAGCTTTGAAATAAAAAGTCCCATAGTAGGGAGTCAATAATATAAATTATTACCCACAACATTTCAGATACTTTCTCTCTCTTTGTAGGACTCGATAAGATAAAGAGTCTGGCTTTGCCCACATCGCTCCTCTGCTCAAATAATTTCCATATTTTTTCACAGCCCACAAGATAAAGTAATAAATGCCCAGCTGGCCTAGAATTCAAGAACTTCTAATGTCTGAAATGAAGTCATATTCCAATCCTATCTGTCAAGATTTATTTACTTGAATCCTCTCCTCCAAGTTATTGGTCCCTGCATATTATTACCATTTTTTTCCTTTTCTCTTTTAATTAAGTCATTCTTTAGCAAAATGTTCTCTCCCTTATTTACCAGAACATCCCCAAATATCTACACCTAAATAGACTATGGTGGCTTTCACGGGAACTTGTCATCTAACTTGTGCGTGTGTTCTAAATAATTTGAATTGGATTTGAGAGCACTTTTTAACCAAAATTCAAATTCAAGTCAACTTGAAAACACACACACACACACACACACACACACACACACACATGATGACAAAGCCATGAAGCCACGAAGGCAATCATGATGTATATTTTACTCACAAGCACCTGTTACATAGTTTACTACCCGTATTTGAATTAATAAAATGAATTTTTTTGTCTGAAGTTCCAGAAACTTTAAAATTTATAACTTGTAATCACGATACATAGATGGACCTCTGTGTCTCTCTCCCTCACCATGGACAGACATCAGAAACTAATCAAGACACTTTTTTTATCCTGAATTTGGGATTACTATCCTAATCCTCCTCAACACAGTAGCTCCAAGCCACCATTATTCACCATCCGAATGGGACAGGAGATAATTATTTGCTACCTATTGACACTCAGTTGGTCTTCAGATAACGGCAATTAGCGTTTTTATTTAACACTTAATGTTAGTTTAACATTTTGCCCACCAAATGGAGTATAATTTCTGTGAAGAAAAGGACAAAATCTATCTCCCCAGCCTATGCAGGGCTCCACATATACTGGTAAATAAATATTTGTTTAAAATTTATTAGAAATTCCAAGGTATTCTGATTCGTTTCTACAATGTTACCACACCAAAGAGGGTACTCAGGAGAGGCTAAAAATTATGGTAAAAATGTTCCCATTACTGAATGTGTGGCTTCTACAGAGCATGCTCAGTTTAAATTCCCGACACAAACCTCCTGAGGATCACGGTCAAATATAAGCCCATTTGAAATGGTTGTAAACTCTCCCACTGCTGCTCCTCCCCCTTTACCTAGGAGTTTTTCTACAGCTTGAGATTTCTTTCCATGTGGCTAAAACACAGCATTGAAAAACAGTTATAGCATTCTTTTCCTGGGAAAGTCACACACATGTTGCCCAGTCTTGCAACTGACAATGTGATCAACCTTATAAAAATCAGGCTTATATAGATAAGCATTCATCAAATGAAGCTATAATTAATTATTAATATGAACAGTGGGGCAGGGGAGAGTGATATGAAGTTTTCCTGCCTTTTACTCACAAAAGTCAGACATAGGATTGGGTATGACTGGTACAAACCCAATCACATTGTCACCAAACAAAACACTATCCTTTAGTTTTGCAGCTCGGACTTCCCCATTTTTGCAGGAGACACAAGGCAATAGCAGCTGCACTGGGACTGAAGAACTGTTCCCACATGCACTGGAAATGGCAGAGCTCTCTTAAAAAAAAAAAAAAAAAAAATCCAATCCTTCTTTTTAATCATCTTTCCAGACTATCTCAAAACAAAACAAAACAAAACAAACCTGGAGGAGAGGGGTTGACTTACAAAGTATGGAACAGATTGTTTCTCCTATATTCTTTCCTTCATAGAAATAATGAGTTTGATAGCAGCTAAAGTATCAAGATGAATCCAGCCAGGATCCTTCCAGCAAACTCTCATTCATCATGGCTGTTTTCTCTATCATATCTGCTTGTAGCTAGATAATCCCTTTCCCATTTCAGTTCAAAGAGCTTTATACATACTACCTCATTAACTTCACAAAGGGCTATGGGAACTGGGGAGCAGACCAGTAAACCAATACAAGACATGGGAACCAGGTTGCCAAGTGTAAAGCCATGCAACTGAGTACATAAACCAAGATTTCTGAAGGTTTCTTTTTCCTCTTACCTCTATTAATGACTCCATAAGTCCTCATATAAATGTATTGTCAACAGTTAAAATTAAACAGAAAATGGACCAATTCTCTGGGAATTATCTTTATCTTAATTCTTGAGAAATATTCTTTATCTAGGAATTATGATATACTATCAACCAGGATAATTCCAGGAAAAATAATTTGAATTAACTAGCTATTTTGGACTAGCTTTTTACCAAATAAAGTGAGATAAGTAACAACAAGTCAGTATTATCCAAACTGGCTATTTATCTACATGAATTTACAAGATAACTGCTCAGTCCTCAGGATGATTTCAGTTGGGTGATTCAAACCTTTTGAGACATATTTTTATCTGTAATTAATCTTTGTATTTAATACAGTCTTTTTGATTCATTAGTTAAACTCAGTATCAGGAAAAAACTTTCTGACAGATTTGTAAATATTCAGAAATATAATATCAGGAAATAAGTGTTTCCAGTGTTTAATATATATATATATATATGTATGTGTATATATTATATGTATGTGTGTATATATGTATATGTATATCTGTATACATATTCATATGTATATATATAGAGAGAGATCTATATCATCTAGATGTTTCTACTTATATAGGTGTTATATATTCATACATATAGGGAGAGAGAGATATCATCTATCTATATATTTATATCTATATCATCTATCTTTCTATATCTGTAAGTATATTTATATAGAGAGAATACACTGGAAACGTATTATGAGAAAGAATGCCACACAGGCCTACAGACAGATAGAATATGTGTCTAAGCTTACTTTCTAAGGTTATGAACCATATTATTAGAATATTGGCTATGATACAACTATAAAATGGAAGTAGTAGGCTTTAACCAAATTCCTGAACCATGTGTGTTAACTTCCCTAGATACTCTCCAATACACTTAATTTTATTTTCCTACTCCACTTAAATTTTATGGTCAATCAGATCTAAGTGAATGAATCACTCCATTTGGATAAGTAATGAATATGCATCAATTGGGCTCTGTAATAAGAACAACACGGGGACCAGAAGTTGGGGGATGCAATGTACTTTAGCCATCAGAGTTTCAGTCTTGAGTTCATCTTCTATATCTCCACTTTTCAACCTATCTTTGCTCCTTGTCTCAACAAATACTGTCATCTTTACCCATTCAGTTGGCTCAAGCTTGAAACTAGTGGCTCCCCTCTCTTCCTCATGGTCCCTCACACATGGTAAATTCCTATTATGAAGCCTCTTTATCAGTCCTGGAATCAAGCTCACTGCCATTACCCACATTTGCCATTGTCTATATTAGAATCTGAATTGTTCAGCTTTAAACTGCCTCACCTCTAACCAATCCACCTTAACAGCTGCGTACTAAGATGTCTACTCAAAGTCCAAATATGATATTGCCATATTTCAACTCAAAATTTTTCTCTAGGATTACATTTTGTTTAGGGTGATTTGCAAACATGGAATGAAATGTCCCTTAACATGTCCTATTTTGACTCTCCAACCTTGTCATTTTTGATGGATGGCATCCTCATGGATGGCAAAGGGTGCTCTATGTTCATGAACACCCACATAGTTATCAACTGTTTGCAGAGCTAGACTACATGTCCCAACATCTCATATAAGTAGTGGTACCCATTCGGCCAAAGTCTAACCAGTGGAATGTGAGTAGTTAAAACACGAGTATGTCTTTCCCATTGTGTCTTTTTTCCTCTGTCTGCTAAATGAGAACTTAGAAAAAGGTAGACATATAAGACAAAGGAAGCATGGACCCCTGAATTATTATGGTGGAAACTGTCCAACAGCAACTCAGGAAGTGAATAAGAAATCGTGGTTTATCTTTAATGGGAATTAGCATCCCCTCAGCTTCCATGTAATTCTATCAGCTGACACCACCCACCTACTTCTCAGGGTAGTGCTTCAGGTGCTCACTCAGTTTCCAGTTTGGCACATGCTATTGGGTATCTGGAAACTTCTGCCCTCCCTGCTCCTTACACTTCTCTACTCCTGATCACCGGTCAGATTTCAGATTAACTCCATGTCTTCTGAAAGCTACTTTCCCCAGAAGCCAATCTGTACTAAAGTGTGAATTCATAACATCTTGTACCTACCTTATTTAAGCATTTACCGAAAACACAGTATTATAACTGCCTGTTTATCTCTCTCTCCTGCTAGATCTTGCAAGGTACCTTCTCAAAACGCCTGTCTGGGTCTTGTTCACATTGTGTATGTAGCAACTTACATAGGGTCTGACATAGTAAGCATTTATCTTTGAGTCAATAAATGATTATCCTGTTTGTTTTCATTCAATTCACAAAAACGCATTGACACCTTATATGCTAGGCTTTATACTAGACAAAGTGGATATAGTGGTGAGCTTTATACTAGACGAAGTGGATATAGTGGTGAACAAAATAATTAAAGCCCCTACTCTCATAGAGCTTAATGGATACCGGGCAGAAGATACAAATTGTGAGGAATGCCAAGTACGAAAATTATGCAGCAAATAAGAGTGTCAAGGGTGGGAGGACTAATTTGGGTTATAAAGTAGACCTTCCATGGTCTTGAATTCTGAAGTATAGTTTGCCCGTATTCTGTGGGCAAATTGCCTCCATTACAATTTGTGAGTGAGAGAACAATGTCAGTATGACACAGAAGTTGCATTGGTTCATGCACAGTTTTTTCCCTAGTGTGTTGATATTTTGTTCTTCCAAGTTCTCGCACAGCTGAACACAGCAGGAGCGCACAGGAGTATCAAACAGGGCATGATGGCCATTTACCCCAGGCTCTTGCCTTTAGCTCAGTCTGGCCACATGTTCTGTCTTGGAAATAGTATTACATGTTCTCCCTGATGGGTGTACATTTTCTATTCTCTCTATAACTCAGCAACCTCAACATTTTGTGAAAATCCCTTCATTAGCCTTACTCTACCTGTTTTTTAGGGGTAAATTTCCTGTGTTTACTCCAGTTGTATTTCATGTACAAGGTACTTAACACATCTTTCAAGCTGTGTTAGTATTTTTTTAAAGATTGTTACTGGTTTTTGTTAGTGCACAGATAACGGACTTTCAAAGTTTCTTATTTTCATGAACCTATGAAAGTTTTAAGTGGTCTGTCCCAAACCTATCTTCCTGTACACCCTGCTAGTCTTCCATAAATGTTATAAAACACAAGGGGTTTCAGAGACCTATATATTGTGTTCCAGCAGAAACCCCCCTACCTCTTTTCTGAGCCCTCCCTTCCTTCTTAAACTGCTTCTGTGGCACCTTCTCTGGAAATTAATAGGTGCTCTGCTCTTCCTGCCATACACCAAGCATTGGGCTTGTCATTTGGTTCCATCTGTGTACAGAAAACCTGTCCAAATCTGCTTGTGTAACTGTGAACTTGGCCTCTCCACCCAACTTGGTGAGAGTTTTCTGTATAAGGCATTTCAAACTGTATGTACTGTCACTAACCGAAATGAAATGTGGAGAAGACAATTCAGCTTATCATCTTGCAGTGACAGAGCTCTGTGCCTGGTTTCTTTGTCACACTGGGTAATGCCACTATATCAGCAGCCAGCCAAGCAGGAAATCTTGGAGTAATTGTCAACTCATCACTGTCCTTTGTTCTATAGATCCATTTTCTTCAGTCCTTGCTGTAATTGTACTTATACTTCCCAAATATTGTTCTTCACTCTGCTTTTACTTTAGCTCCTTATTACATGTTTCCTATTAAAAATCCTCTCATCATCAGACTTTATGTGTCCAGCCACAGTGTAACACAGGAAAATGAATGAGTTCTGGGGCCAGACACTCCTACAGCAAAACTTTGCATTGTGGGACCTAAGGCAGATTATTCAACCTGTCTGAATCGCTATTTTCTCATGTGCAGAGTGGGAATAATAATGCATAGAGTGCACAACTCTTATATTTGAATGAACATATATAAATTAAAATGTATATGTCAAAAACCTTAAATAATCAGATTAAAAACAATTGGACAAGTATTTGCCAAAAATTTAAAGACTTAATATTGTATCTAAAAACAAGAGATTGACTGAATGTTCAGTAGAAAAATGGGCAGAATATATGAATTGATACCTAAAAAACTAAATATAAGAGGCTAAAATTAGAGAAAGATTTTAATCATACTAATAACCAGACACGTGCCAATAAAAGTATCTATGGGATACTATTTTATCATAAAATTAGTGAAAAATAAAATAATAAAGCCCAATATTGTGATAAAGGTGTATTAAGCAGAGACATTAACTATTAGGAGTTGAATTAGTACATACTGTCTTAAAATCATTTTTACAAAATTTATCAGAGTCTTTGTTTTTCTAAAATTTTGACTTCGTAAACACCTTTCCAGGAAGCTCATACCACTGGCATTCTCAGAATTCTCTTTCCCTGGGAGAAAATGCAAAATAAAATATAGAGCAATCTTGCCAAGAAATTATGATATATGGGGTCATATAGCTAAAATAATTTCTTGGCTAGTACCCTTTGAAAATGAGAGTATTTTAAACAGACACTTTGCATGCCTCGGTCTCACTTTATGTGATAGGTTTACTATGTACAAATCAATTAGAATCTAACTAGAGATGTTCATGCATTTATATGCATGAAACAAACTCACTTTGTTTAGCATATAATCAAGAGAATACTGTTCAAATATGTACTTTAAGCTAGGTTACCAGATGTGTAGCAAAAGAAGAAAATGTCCCTTATGTCTGCTCTCACACCTTTTTTGCTGCAATATTCTCAGACAAACTTTTATCATCTAGTGTTTGCTGTTCTTTTACCTTCTTTTTCAATTTTTCATTCAGTGATTTAAAATTTTAAGCCAGTTATCTTGCTAATCCACCTCATTCCCTAGGGTAGCCCCATTCCAACAGTTCTTTGAGTCCATTGCCAATCTGATCTACTGAATTTTTACTACCCATAATCCACTCATATTCCCTTTCCCCTCAACAAGCTTAGATTCCATGTTATATCCTTAGAACCACTACATTACATAAACTCCCTTGCTCCATCCATCTCTTCACAGTTGTTTCCTGCCCAGTCTGACTTTCTGTTTACATTAGATTCCCTGCCTCTGCACATGGAGGGTGGAAAACTCACCACCATCTTCAAAGGTTTTACTTTTGATCAGTGACCACAGACTTCAAGTGAGTCTTCCTCCTCCTGAAAAACCTAGTACATTTCCCCAGTCGATTTACATACCTGTTCTCTGAAACTACTCATCTGTATTTTCCCCTCTTTTCTCTTCTAATCATCAACACTTCCTCACTCCTTGAATTTCAGATTATGACTTTGTTCCCTATACTAAGAAAATAGAAGTAGTCGGAAAAGAGCTTCCTTATCCTCCCCCCACTAAATGTACAACTAATTTGATGATGGATGATTCATTTTTCTTCTCATCTGCAGAGTGGAGTAGGCCCACATGTTGAGTCTACTTTTACTCAATCTGTTTTCTTAAAGCTTACTTTAAGTCTTTGGCAAAATACTCAGAAATTGGCATTAGGATATGGCATTAGTATAAGGGTTTCCTGATCGACATTTTTCCTCTAGTAAATTGTGAATCTATCCAATGGTTTCTGTGAAAGCCAGCCATAAATTATTATATCATGGTATCATCTATCTAATACGAATATTCGAGTGTATGGGTCATGTTGCATAATGCATAGCATTAATATTAATCTAAGGACTCTTATCTCTGCATTTTTCCTTCACAAAGCCTTTCCAATTCATAGCCTTAGATTATGATTCAGGAAACTACACAAAAATGTGAAGCAGGAACCTGGTACTAATGCCCTCTTTGGTTTCCAAATTAACTTCAAGATCTACACCTCTGTATAACGCTTAGCTGTGAAGCTGTGGCAGGATAGGTCAGTCTTTAGAGCCCTGGTGCTTTGAGGGCAGCCACAATATGGTACGTGTGGGAGACATTCAAAGGATAGGGAGGAAAAGCTTCTGTGGCAGTTAGGGTGAGTAGAGAAAATATAAAGTAAGTTTAGGTGAAGAAAATAAAAGCATAAACAGGTTAAACAGATGAAATTTGAAACACAGCTTCAAACATGTAAAATAAATAAGGTTGCATTCCTCAAAATAAAATATTTTAAACAAGGGCACAATTATAAAGTATAGACAGACACTTCCATCACTAGAGCAATATTTTATGGCTCCTCAGAGTCTTTTGTCTACATTTTCCCCTATTCTTTATTTCTTGCCTTATGTTTATAAATACTACTAAAATAAAACACTAAGAAGGTGGTAGGGTATGCTGGAAAAGAGATAAAAGATTTGGATTCTAGTCCCATTTGTACATTTGTTTGTGGTGTTGTGACCTTAGCTTAACTCTCTAAGGCGGAGTTTCTTCATTTGTGAAATTAGGGAAATAAGATGTCTACAACCTCGCTATATGGTACACATTTAATAATTTATAAGAGAAATTGACTACGTATATGCTTAGCATACCCTGAAGACTACCTTTATTTTAAAAATCATTACATAAATGTTGCTAGTTCTGTCAATGTCCTTCTGCTTTTAAGAAGCAAAACACCCTTCCTGAGTATTCTGAACCATTTCTGTGACAGCAGGTATATTTGTTGTGTTGATGTTTAAATCTGTATCATTGGTTCAGGGCTCTCTTCTGCACATTCCAGTTTCTCCTTGTGAGTAGTGTCCCAAGAAAAGCTCAACCTCACAGCAAACTATCTTTCCTTATTAATTTACCCCAAAGCATACCTTTTTCTTGCACTGTAAATCTTTATGAAACGGTGCTAGCAACCACCAAGCCAGAAGCCTGGTGATCATCCGAAGACTCCCTCCTTCTCTCTCTCTTTTTAAAGATTTACTTATTTATTTATTTTAGAGAGGGTAGGGGAGGGCAAAGGGAGAAAGAATCTTAAGCAGATTTGGCACTGAGCCCTGTGATGGCTCGATCTAAGGACATTGAGGTCACAACTCTGAGATCATGACCTAAGCTGAAACCAAGAGTCGGTCACCTGACTGCACCACCTAGGCACACAGGCTCTCTTTTTCGCTCACTTCCGTTTCTAATACATGGGCCAGTTTTATCCATTCTACCTCTTTAACATTTCTTTGTGTTGTTAGTGCTTGAATTAGTCTCTTGCTTCTATTCCTCTCCAAGTCTCCAGATGCATTCTCTTTCAAATGAGTTTCACTGTCACCAAAGCGCTCTAAGGTGAAAATTCATTTTTCCACTTTGTAGGATACAAACTTCTGTGGGTCCCCATGACATACAGAATGAGATCCAAATATCTTAGTGTGGTGTATAAGTCCCTCTAAGATCCCCAGACTCTTCTAGACTTTCATGCTCCTTCTCCCCTGTAAGCTCTGGTAATCAGGAGTTTACAGTTGGGCACACAGGATAACGTCCCAGGCTTTCCTGATTCACTAGCTCTGTTCCTTCATCTGAGAATGACCTTTCTGCCCTGGCCACAGCCCAGCCCTTTCATCAACCCATTGATAACTACCTCATCTTTCCAGGTACCACTCAAGCATTGCTCCAAAAACCCCCTTCTGGTACCCTCTTCCCAGATGGTACCAACCACTTTCTCTTCTGTATCTTACATTGGCTGCCTTCACTGGTCCTATAATTCCCAATTCATGTGTCTACAGGGTTGACTCCATTTCTACAGTTCAAGTTCCTTAAAGGCAACAACTATATCTAATTCCTTACAGTGTACTCAAAGTTGAAGTCAGTCAGCTCGGAGCACAGATGCTACACTCCAATTTTGTAACTTGAGGAGTGCCTGGTAATGAGACTTATTTCAATGGGTATGCCAGGAACTTGGGGGACCAGTAATGGATACGTCAGGACTGGGATGCTAACATATAAGAAAGCCACACTGGAGGATGGGGCAGGGTAGCAATCACAGAACTCACAGTGGGTAGTTCTGTGGAGAGGGTCTCCTGCCCCAAGAGCTGTGGCCTTGGCTACAGGGAGGGATACCGTCATTCAGAAGCAAACCCCATAGGGAGAGGTGAGGTAATAAATCCTTCCTCTTCAGCGTCCTTCCTACCTGCTAGTGTCTCCCATATTCTGAACCCAACCCAGAAGTGAGAGGGCAATGTAGCCCGTTGATGCTGTCTATATAGTTAGCTTTTGTGGGGGCTCAGAACACACTAGAACAAAAAAGAAAAATATAGTGCAGGGTTTAAAGAGGTCGACAGATCCTAATTTCTTAAAAAGTGTAACCTGACTGAAAACTCATGTGCTTCTGTATGACTCTCACACAATGGACAGTGAAGAGTTAAACGCGAATGCTCTGAAATAGCATTTCTGCCAGCTTTATACAGGATTAGGTTGTGCGGCCACTTAGCTGCTTCAGCAGAGAAATGCTTCAAAAGGAAAGAGCAGGAAGCATTGGAGAGAAAGGTTTTGTCATATTTCCTGGGGGAGAAATGTATTCCTGGTGGTGTTACCCAGAAGGTGGTCCTTTATGACAAAATGGGGATGTTTATGGAGGATGGATGCAAGAAATTAGGAAGGCTTGCATAAAACCACAAATAAACCAGCCGACATAACAAGAGTGATGTCTAAATGAGAATGCCAACAGCACAGGGATAAAGAGAAGTGAGCTTGGGTGATAGGTGGAGAGAAGCAGCAGCCATGTGACTAGAAAAAAAGGAGAAAATGGGGAAATAAAGTGAGATAATAAGGATTTACTGCAGGGAAAGCAGGCAGTAGTATCAGCAGGAAAATGAGGTATCTGTGGAAGGAATCTGTAAATCTCCCACAAAACTCATAACAACTGTGAGAGCCTTGGAATAGCATGTCTGCCAGCTTGGAAAGATTGTCCAAGAAATGACAGCCTGCTCAACCAGCAGGATCTGCAAGGACAATGTAGGCTTTCGAGGAAGACAAGGGAATAAGATCAAAAGAGGAGAAGCTCTGGACCCAGGCAGTCCAAATATAAACTGGTGGGGCATTTTCAACAATTAGAGATATTTTTCATTGACTGTACACGTACAGATTAATTCTTTGCTAAGCTGTCATCTTTACACATTCTGCGTATATGGAACTAGTTTCAAATAAATCTAACAGTTAGATTTAGATTAGGTTAGATTAGAACCCTAATCAAGGTTCTAATCATATGATTAGATATCCTATCCAGGTATGGTGTATGAAAGAAATGCATGACTTCATAGATGCCAGCAAGGAGAAAGTCCATGAGGCAGTATGACACCATGCTTAGGAATGTGGACTTCACCTCAGGCAGATCTTTAGGTCAATTCTTGCTCTACCAAGGAAGTTATGTTAATTTGATTTCAGTCTTAGTTTCCTCTTCTGTACAATGAGGATAGTGCTAGATCCTCCTTCACAGGTTTCCTATGGAGATTAGAAGAGTTAAGGCATTTTATGTTATACATAGTTAATGGACGTTAACACAGAGCCTGGAACATATTGTATGTTCAAATCCTAAACCATTATTACTTCTAATGGAGCCAACTTTTTACTCCATTTGCATGAAGTTGAAAGGAAACTTATAAAAATTATTACATTTTGAAGATTGTAAAATATCGCAAAAGTTTCAGATGCCATCATTATTACATATAATTATTTATGGCTTAGGGGAATTGCTCTAAAATAGATTTTGAAAGTAGCAATTTGTAGCACATCAAAATGCTACACCTATACTGGATTGTTGGATCATAACATAGCTTTATCGTTACAGTGATAGATTCATGTAAAATATTATTTTATGGATTAACTGTATATTAATCACTATAATGCCATAAAGTGTCCCAATTTTTTAAAGCATATTCTTCTTGATTTATATGGTTTTAACAAATAACATAGAGAAACATACCATACTGGTATCATCTAAATCTTAGTCTCAAGAGTTATTCCACTTTACAAATAAAACAACTATTTGTATTTTATTAACACATAGTGAGTGTTATATGTTGAAATTATCTGAATAAATAGGTGAGACTCATTTTGATCAAAATTATAGTGTAAGTCAAGAGTCAAATACATAAAACTCCAATGGTTAATCACTTTCAGCAAAACGAAAGTCTTAATAAATATAACCACTCTAGCTAGCTAAAACATGAACCGGTTTTAAATAGTTAATTAATGAGTTTGAGCCAAGAAATACATTGTAACACACTCCCTATTTGCATACCATACTTCCCAACCATTTCATCAAGTGAGTGAAAATTGCAGGGAAGCCAAAGTCCATTCTTGCGAGTTTTATTTATCACTGTGAAATTTACTTGCCATAACTTAGAAATTGTGATTTTTGAGTTGAAACATTGGATTTTTTTCCCTGTTCATTTCTATTCTCTCTTGATTCATTGTAGAAGAACAGTTAAGAAATAACACCTTTTTTCACTGGGAAAAACATAAAAGAATGGATTGATGATGGAGTCCCTACTAGAAGTCATGGACACTGTAGATTACCCAGAACAAAGGTGCCATGTTGGTATTCTCCTAGCCTTTGCAACAAAAACTGGTACAACATGAGAGACCTGAGGTCAGATATATCCACTATTTCAGTCTAGAACTAAACTGTACCCATTCAGTATCTAGAACATTCGTCAAGTTAAATTCGAGGTTGTTTTTCTGTCCCCAACATCTTTGAATAAAATGTCACACTACACTTTCCCCCACTAACAGTGATTCACTAAAGTAGTAGCAGTACTTCTGAAATTGGGGGATAGAAGGAGAGCCAAATGGATAGGTGATTTTTAAAGATCCCCAAGTGACTCTGCTGAGTTTCCTAGGAGAGTGAACTCTTCTTCCTCTTGTCTCCCTACTATGAGTCTGGATGGAAACAGGGATCTCAATGATGTCCAATGCGAACTAGTCCCTATGAAAAGTTGTAAAAAAGGAAAATGATATTTAGTTTTCATTAACCTAAAATTTTTGAGCACTTACTCTGTTAATACTTTTTTCCTCCCTCTGTTAGATACTTTTTTTTTTTAAGATTTTATTTATTTGACAGACAGAGATCACAAGTAGGCAGAGAGGCAGGCAGAGAGAGAGGTGGAGGCAGGCTCCTTGCTGAGCAGAGAGCCCGATGTGGGGCTCAATCCCAGGACCCTGGGATCATGACCTGAGCTGAAGGCAGAGCCACCCAGGCGCCCCAGATACTTTTGAATGCTTTACCTGTATGCCTCCTTTCTTTTTTTTTAAGGATTTATTTATTTATTTGAGATAGAAAGAGCAAGCAAGTAGGAGGAGGTATAGAGGGAGAGAATCTTTCAAGCAGACCTGACTTTGAGCTCAGAGCCCAGTGCAGGGCTGGATCCCATGACCTGTGAGATCATGACCTGAGCTTAAACCAAGAGTCAGACGCTTAACTGACTGAGCCACTCAGGTGCCCCTAAATGGCTTCTTTTGAAGTTCATAACAACAGTAAGAGATTTCCAAGCTTACAGGTGGAGTGTCTAGGCACAGAAAGGATGAGATCCTTGACTAAGATCACACAGCCGGTTACTAAGTGATAGAACAAGATTTACACCTAGACTATCTCCAGAATCCATTCTCTAAACCACAATCCTGTGTTTCACAGAAAATGTATCCTGGCTAAAATATAAACAACTCTGATTTTTTTTGAACCTAAAGTACATAATTCTGTTGCTTTACACCACCATGTACTTGCTTATGCTGCCAAGCCTGTCCCTCTGTTTCCTTTCCTTGTCTGACGGCTGTTCATCCTCCAGGGCTCAGCTTGGTCACAGCCTCCTTTAAGACTTCCTTGGGACAAACAAAAGGCATCTGTTCCGTGCTCCCAAGTAAACTATGCATAACGTCATCAAAATTCTTTATTCATTGCTTCTCTAACATTTCTCACAGCTACCTTGTGTCAGGCTCAGAGCTGGTTATACATATCATCTAAAATTGTTTGTTTTATGAATCTCTATCTTTGATGGCAAGCCTTATTCCGTTTTGCATCTCCTGAGTCAGGTGAAATGGATGGCACATAAAGCACTTAATATTTTTTTTTAACCAAAATAAAGATTACTATGCTGTATTTAGCTACATCAATATCAATGATCCATAACAACAGATAAGGCTTGTTGAAGACTAAGAAAATCTAAGTAGAGATTTAGACAGAATTATAAACCTTTGTTATAATCAGCTTCCAGTGATTTCAACATTTTTAAGTGCTTCTATGGGTCAAACTCTGTGTTATAGTCTGAAGAAAATATATGTATCAAAAAAGAATAAGGTTTATAGCCAGCTCACAAGAAGCACGTGGTCTAGTGGGAAAAGATAGAGTATGGATCAGACAATTTAGAATGAATGTTGTAATAATGGCTTTAATAAAGTTAGAAGAAAGCACTTTGTACTAAAGTGATAAGGAGTGCTTCCGAGAAGAGAAGGCATCTAAATTACAACTTGAATATACAGAATTCCAAGTAATATCAAGAAAAGCCTGAACAGAAACATTGTAGAAGAATAATATTTTGAGATATTAACTAAGATGTGCCTCTTGGAATTGTATTTCCTTTGATTCTTTGACCCCTTCTCTATTCCTCTTCTCATATTAGGGGAGAGAGAGGATATCATAATATACAAAGAAAAACCTTTTCATTAAAAAAAAAAAATCTAAAACCAAAAACAAAACAAAACAACAACAACAAAAAAAACCTTTTAATCTCAAAAGGCAAGGCTTTTTGCAGTGAAAGAAACTAAACCCTGAACCTTTTAAGGCATAAAGTTTATGCCATAAACAAGGAATAAAGAACCAGGCCTTCCCACTCAGACTACACAAAAGATTCCACAGAGTGAGAAAATGGAAGATGACCCAAAAGGAAGCTAGGCCCTAGATTCTATTAGGTTCCTGGAAAAGGTCCTGTACTCTGCGCCCACCCCCCCCAACTTTGGAAGGTATAATTAAACATGTAGAATTGAGATACCAAAAACAGGATTGGATATGATCAAACCCAAGGATAGGAATAATAAGAGCCAGCCTTGATCAAGCACTTAATAGGGCCAAGCATTATTCTTACCAAATTTTGAGTCATAACCAGCTTAAGAGGGATTTACCATTATAGTATCACCATTTTACAGATGGCACAACTAAGTCATATAGAGTTGAAGTAATTCATCAAAATGCATTCAATTAGCAATGGCAGAGTTGGTATTTGAATCCCAGTAGTCTGATTCTAAATGGTGCTTATAATCATCATGCTATGTAAAGACATAGAATTACCTAAGATTTAGTTTCTAACACCAGCTAGGATTAGGGATGGATGTGAAAACAAGTTCAGTTAAAGAAAAAGAAAGTTGCATTTTTTGGGATGACTGAACTGTGAACATAATCATCATAATAATGGCAGCTTTCGTGTGAATGATCTCTTTTAATTCCTCCAGTGGCTCTATGAGTGAAACCATTATTACAATTTAAAGATGAACAAGTGGGCAATTACATATATTAACTTGGCCAAGTTACCATAGTTAGTAGGTGGCCCAGCAGTATCTGAACTCATACAATCTGACTCCCAAATCCATGTTCCCAATCATGCCATCCATTTATTCAGGAAATGGCAACTGTGATGCCCATGAAAAATGCACTGCTTACATCTCCTGCTATAGGATACGTGATTGACTGATGGCCCCAACTTCATCCCTCTAGGTCTACCTTCATATTCACTCTAATGTTACACCTGCTGGTCTCTCTTTTCCAATGACTGACCGCGGCAAGGTAACATGTAGGACTCCTCCAATATGGACTTTGGTTCAAGGATTACCACTGGCCTAACCAAATCTTTATTAGAACTGTGCTGCAGTCTGAGATTCTTCCTACCTAATTCCCCGTCCTTCCTTTCTTCTACCACACTGTTAAACCTATATCCTGATCTGATGCTTACTCTTACTGATTGCTGCACTTTCCTCCAGTAAATCTCTTGTGCTCCTTACCCTCTGTTGACATCTGCTTCTCTGCAGATCCCAACTTTTGCAAGTGTAGATCTACTGTACTGAGAGGGTCTGATAAAACAAGTGGTAAGATGGGGATTTAGATATGGCTCATCTTAACCACTCAGTCTGATTGGGAGGCAGGTAAGAGAAAGTCCCCGGTACAAGGCCCAACTGCTAAAGATTTCACTGGGTGATGATTTGTCTTTCAGGTATAATGGTTCAGAAATTTGAAAGATGGTAGAGTTGGCTGGTTACTGCTAAATTGTATTGACACTGACACCCTGCAAATGGTGCGGCACCAAGGACAATTAACAAGTAGTTAATATGCATGAATCCAGAGAGACTCTTGGTCTCTCAACAAAAAATTCTTGACTCCTGGAATGGAAGAGCAGAACAGATAAACAGCAGATCAAAGATTTGATAGTGTTACAGAGTTCCAGAGACCTTAGGATGCTCAGAAAATGCAGGTCGGTAATACCAAATTCAGGGTCCTGGCTGAGAAAAACAGGGATCTTGAATTATGGGATGAGAACATGCAGATGGATGTTCTTGAGGATTGGCTTTGTATCAATCCTTAGAGCTTGCAGAGATGGCCTACAGCTCTCCCTTCCCCACCATGGTTAGAAGATGATGCAGAGGCCACTATTCGGCAAGATAGCAGGTGTCTTCTAGAACTTACTGTCAACACCTCTCCCGGCTTCTAGGACCATGACTAAAGTTAAATCCCAGAATTACCCATCTGAATGTTGCCCGATAAGGGAGGAAAAAGACTGTATTCAAATATATTTGTAAGAATTAGCTAACACGTACCCTCAAGAGCCTGGAAAGGAGCCCTGGGGTTGCGTTTAGAAAGTATTTAATCAAGAGGGCTGGAATGTAAGACTGGATAAGGAAGAATTCATTGACTTAGGGAAAGGGATGCTTTCTCCAGACTTACCTGTCTCCAGATTTAGCATTCTGACAAAGGCCTTAAAGAACGGGCAAATTCACTGTTTGAGTGGATCAGCCTAAGTAGTTCTTGGAACTCTGCAGCCATCCAACACTCATTCCACCCAGTCTTCAGTGCTGTACTGTCTCACACAAGTGTCACGTACCCTTTGTGTCCTGAAGGTCCTCCCGCCTTCCCCTGCTCCTTCCCATAATAAATTTCTTGCACCGCTAATCCTGTTGTATAGTCTGCTTCTGGATAAACCTACAGACTAACACAAAAAGGAACCACAGCCATAGGTTTCATATGAACAAAAATAAAAAATAAGATTGAAAACTAAGGTCTGGATCGGATCATGCACCTAAAAAGCCTGCCTGAGAAATCATGTCTTAATTCCCAGGTGAAGTGTCATAGTGAGAAAACTGACGAAGATTTATAGTGAGCATTTAACATAAACCAAGGTCACTATGAGTATAATAATTCGGGAGTTAAGGTGAGAAAAGAAAAAAAAAGATTAAGAATCAAACATTTGAAAATCTCTTTTTTTTTTTTTTTTTAATGTGAGGTTGGAATGCATCTTTGCTTTGTGTGGGTGGGTGAGGTAATTATATTAAAATGCTTGGCTAAGAAAGACAATAATAGGAGATCAGTAGGTCCCCTTTTCATTTTGCCTTGGAGCCATCCTAGAAACCCAAAGCCTGGGTTAAAAGGCTCTGTCATTCACCTTTAGCAGATCTCTGCTAAAATAAGAGATGAGACAGGTTCATTTAAGAAAGTGTTACCTGATTAAATATGAAAGGTTACTATATTTACAGATGAATGCATTTTATTTAGAAATGAATCATCACACACATGTTGACATCTGATTAAAAATATATATATATCAATACATTATCATTAAAAAGAACTCTGCCACCAGATGAAAGACTGCTTCCAGGACTTAGGTGGGAGAGAAGGGAGACCTCAACAGAGTAGCCTTCTGTAAAAGTTGCTAAAAATTGTTTAGTTTTATTTTGTTCTCAGTATTTTCCACTTTTTGAAATACTTTCTTGCTTAGAAAATAGAAAATAATTTATAAGGATATCAACTATTCCTTTAAAAAAAGCAAAGAGAGGAGCACCTGGGTGGCTCAGTGGGTTAAGCCACTGCCTATCTCTCTCTCTCTGCCTGCCTCTCCTCCTACTTGTGATCTCTCTCTGTCAAATAAATAAATAAAAATCTTAAAAAAAAAAAAAAGCAAAGAGAACTAAAATAAATGTCATGTTGAGACAGCATCTAATATAGGTGAGGCTTATTAAAATGTATGTTTGTTTGGAGCATACTTTATTTTTTTATTTTTTTTTAAGATTATTTATTTATTTATTTGACACAGAGAGAGAGAGATCACAAGTAGCCAGAGAGAGGGAGAAGCAGGCTCCCCGCTGAGCAGAGAGCCCAATGTGGGGCTTAATCCCAGGACCCTGGGGTCATGACCTGACCCACTGAGCCACCCAGGCGCCCCTGTTTGGAACCTACTTTAATTGTATACTTTTTTTCAGTTGGAAGCTTTTGATAAATGTAATATTTTATGTAATTACATACGTTTGTGAGCTATCGAGGTCATTAACTCTAAGGAGTTACCTTTTTACAAATAAACTGAGCAGAGGATCCACTTAGAGAAGTTGACTTTCTCACCTTAAAGAAGAGACATGTAAATAAGTGACTGAACATAAACATACGGTAAATATTACAGAATGATAAAAATAGTAGTAGTTATATTTGAACTATCCCCTGTCAAATGACATAAGAATCCTTTCTGCCAACTAATCAGTTAGATTTTGAAATATGTGAACTTACCAATGCTATCAATGTTGTAAACATAAATGTCTTGTTTTAAGGATGAATACCACCACTTTAAAAAAAATCAGTGTTTATATCTGAGTATGTATTCTACTAATGACTCAAGAATAATAAATAATTTGAAAATTCATAAATATGGATATAGACTCATTATTAAGCCTAACCATTTATTTTAAATAAGATGTTCCAATTGGATTGAAAGCATTCATTGTCAAATAAAAGAAAGCATAATTAAATTTCCTACAAGCATATTTAAATATCACACTTCTTAGATTTTACAGCAGCGTTCCTGGATCAAACTTTTCAATAAAGATTTTTTTTCAAAATAAATATCAAGTTTTTGGTCTAAAAAAGTTATTTCTTACTAGTGAAATATAAAATAAACCCTAATTCAGGATTTTATAAATTATTCATATATTCTTTCACATTCAGTATTTTATAAGTTATTCTTTCATTATATTCTTTCACATTACCTATTTTAGGTTTTTGATATTTATACATCTATATTTTAATTCCTACATGTTTATATCAACATAGAAGGCCAAATTATCTAAAATTTTACAATTCTTTTCTTCTATTTCAAATTGGAGAGCAAGAAGAAAAACACTTAATATATGTATAAGAAATATAGCCTATATAAAGCAAAAATATATTTAATTACTTGAAGTTTTTTTTCCAAGTTGAATGTTTCATGTTTCCCTGTTAATGAATAATGAGTATATGATTATATAATATAATTATATATTATGTTATATTTATATAATTATATTATACAATTATATAATGATTATAACTAAAAACCCAGTAACAGGGATAGCTGAATTTGTGTGTTTAGGACATCTTGTTAGATGTCTTTTTCTCTGTCTCCAATATAGGCTTGAATCTGTTTAGCTTCACTTTCAGGAAGATTCCCACTCTTGGGAACAAGCAACATGGTCACCAGCAGTTCCCATCATACTATATCCCATGGTTTTGGCAACCTTAGCAGAAAAAATGTTTCACTTTCTGCAGTGGTTTCTGAAAGAGAGAAAGAGAGGCTGAGAGAGAATCCTGGCTTAACTAGACATGTATCATGTACCTATCCTTGAATCACTGGTCCATATGTATATTAATCAGACAGGCTCATGAACTTCCTTCCTCACCCCCCAAGCTACCAGTGTGAAGCCAGTCCACCTGAACTGCAGGGACAGAGAAGAGAGGAGGATTTCTCACACGTTGGCAACAAAGAGAGTATGGATTCGAACACTTAGGAATACTGCCTGTTTCTCTCATAAGATAATAGGCCCCACTTACTGTGTACTTATTCCTTCTCTAGCTAAGAGATTTAAGAGCAGGTAATGGAAGTTTCCATTTCTCCATGTAGTGGGCAGTTATTCTGTTTACCTGCCCTGCATTTACTCCCTCATCTTGTGGGTTTGACTCCACTTTTCCTCTGACTCGGATCCTCCTCTCCTCTCAGTCACATTTAGAGTGATACATTTCCTAGTTCTCTGTATTCCTAAATGGAAACTGAAGTCCTATATGCAGGATTTACACTTTCCTTTTCAACAAAGACAAACACATTAACCTGTCACTACCACCCATGGCACAATTTCTTCGGATGTGCCGTCTTCATTTTCATACCAGGGTTGTTACAATCATTTAAGTGTTTTATGACATATGGTTTTATTATTTGATAAAATAATAGCACAAAATGGGAAATGTGACTCTGCTGTTCCTAGGAACAGCAAATATGGCTTTTCTCATGAGCATAAAGTAATTGAGTCCAAGATGAAAAATATTTAGTGTGCTGAAACTAGTACACCTTTGGTTTCAATCATACTCATTGGGTCAAATCTAGTGAGATGTAGCTTCAGTGATGAGGCAGCAAATATAATTAAGGAATCTGTGAAACGCATGTTAAAGTTGGTGGCTAAAATCTGATCTGTATTTTGAGATTTTGTGATCTTGTCTGGCTTCTCTGAAACAAATAATCTCATACATAAGCCTATAGCTAATCAATATTTGTACACATTTCTGTAAAGTAATGGGGTAACTCACGTAGACCCACAGACATAATGGTGTCGTGTGTGCCTATGTGTTGTATGTGTGTGTTTATGCATATACATGACTAATTAATAAAAACGGATCTTTCAAGTTAACCAAATAGAGTTATCACACAATTATACAGAAATTAATTATCCTATTAGGATTCCAGTGAACATCTCGGTTTCTCTGCCTCTTCCCTCCTGCTGCTTCCTTGTCCATTAACCCTTCGGTAAAACATCATTTAGCAGACACTAGTCATCATTTCCATTTCTTTTCCCTCTCCTTTCTTCTCTTTCTTTTACCTTCTCTTCCTTCTCTTTCCTCTTCTTCAGTCCTTCCTTGCTACTCTTCTTTCATTCATTTTTTATTTCCTTGTCAGACATCAATTTACCTTTTTATGATAGTCTTACTCTGATCTTCCCTGGAGAACTAGTATTCTCCTATTCTGAGTAAATATACTTGGAAAAGGCTTATCTCCATTCAATTCAGATGTTGTAGCCTATGGTTAAGCAAAACTTGCATATTGCATTTGCATAAGATTAACCAAAACTTCTCTGTTTAACAGTGACTTGTTCAGTGTGGGACACATAATCTAACTTAGGCCAACTGGATCTGTCAAGAATTAATTTTGGGATTATTCCTGGACTTGTCTGGAAAGAAAAGTTTTCCCTGTGAAAGAATTCCTAGCAATGAAAAATAAACATTTAGAGGTAGAAGAGGCCACAAAAACAGATGAGGCTTTAGAAGACAGCTGACCAGGAGTAATAAAGAGGCAGAGAGGATAGATAAAATAGTGTGATCTTGCTCTAGTCTTTTCAGGACCATAAGATAATATATTCCTTCTTTATTATTTAAGCCATTGTGAGTAGTTACATTTTCTACTTTCTTTAAGGGCTAGATTATTATGAAATAAAAGATTATGAATCGTACCATTATCAGAAGCTGGAACTTCATTTACCCTTCTAGAAAACAGAAAGGCTAATTACATTGAATTTAATCATCTGATTTGGTGGTTCTAACTTAGCAACTCAAGAAAAGATTAAGAAATTTAGGAATAAGGTTATGAAGACATGTATACATTAATTTTATTATGTTACCTGCTATTTATTTGTCTCTCCTTTTCCTATACAGATCTGCTTAAATTATAAGTTGACTGTGAGCATAAAGCAAGAAGTGACACAGTTTACTTCTTCTTAATGCCTCCAGACTAGTAGTGAATGTCTTTTTAAACTATAAGCTATTATTTAAAAGCCTATCTACTCACTAGTCTCTGAATAAACCAGTAAGTAGTATAGAAGTCATTTTTTACTTACTTTTCTTTTTATAAGTAAGTAGATAAGACAATCACCTACTATACAAGTATCAAAATGATCAAAAAGGGCTATTCAGAGACACTCCAATGGCACTAAAGAGCTTCCCTGCCTTAAAGTTCACCAAGTAAGACACAGTAACTTCATGCCATGATATAAAATGTAAATTTATCTTTCAATTACAATTGATATTCTAGAGTTTACTATTGGTGGCAGCTGTAGGGACAATTAAGGAATTCTAATTAAAGTTAGTTGAAGTAGATGAAGCCTATACCAGATTCCTCCATTTGATGCAGTTTCTAATTCTTAAAGACAGAAAAGGATCAACAGTCATTTTAAATCTAAATCAGGAGCAGGTTTATTTACTTATTACATGCCACTTCCACTAATAACATAAGGAATGCATACATAGATTATGTAATAGAGGAAATAAGTGTACAACTTTGGCAGCATGTGTGATGATTACCGACAAGAATTAATCAGCATTCCTCATGCCATACACAATGCAGTTAGAATAGAAACAGCAAATCTGTTCAAGTAATGCAAACAAGCTGCATAAAAGGCTAAACAAGTAAAAGTATATCATCAGCCATGACTCAAATTACATCTTAAAATTGTGTGCCAGCTTCCTTCAAATTGGCCACTTAAGAACTCAGTCTCTGACAGATTTTATAAACTGGGAAGCATTACATCTTCTCAGGTCCACAGTTTTGTTATGGTGTGGGAATACATTTAATAACTCAGCCTGCAAATTAGCCCATACTTGATACAACAGATAGAGTGCTGTGGATCCTTATGTGATGTTTTTCTTAGTGATGGAATCGGTTGGCAAATCTCAGAAATCCTACATCCTCGGTGACAATGTTGTCCAAGCTCCTCAAGAAAGTATAGATTGTGGTCGTATTGCTGAATTATTTTCAACTCAATTTTTTTTTTTTTAATTCATGACATTGCATAAGAGCCAAACTGTGAAATCAAGCACTTCAGTTTTTGTTCAGTCATTGCTCATTTCTTTTCTGGTTCTGGATATATTGAGGTTCCTCAGGACTCTAATGGACTGAAATAATTACCATTCAGTTCTTTCAGATTTGGAACTACTGATTGTTTAGTCCTCAGAACTCTGATGGAAAGGATTCAATGGAAAACTTCTGATATGTTGAAATTTCTGTCAAATGGCAGGTCTGAAACTAAAACTCTAGTCTAAGGATATTCTGGTACAAAATGCTTTCTCTTGCATAAAAAATTATAAAGATGCACTTCTCTCTTAACCACTCTCCCTACAATTCATTTAGGCTATTAAAGAAAATATGCATGACTAACTCTGTGAAGAATCAATGGTAATTAACAAAAACAGTAAGTATTTGAAATATCCATTCTAATATTTTTTTACTAATGAGCCAACTTCTTCCCTTGCAAAGAAAGTTTAGGCAAATTTGAAAATCTTATTTCTGTCTCATGACTATGAGTCAATCAAACAATCTCAATTCTCGGTTTGTGGTTTTAACATCTATCAACTTCCTGCTCAAACGTTTTAGTCCCTGAGATGTTAAGTAAGAGATACTAATTTAATCTCCTTTAATGGAATTGTTAACAAAAATTTAAGAACAGAAAGATTAATTATATTAGACCAAGTACAATAAAATTGTTGGGATAAATTGAGGGGGATGAAGGCTAAAGATTGGGCTAACTAAAGGTTAAAAAAATATGGGTCACTGGGAAGAGGGGGAAATGGAAAGACTCACCTGCAGAATTTTTCCTCGGGATTCCATTTCTTCTCTACCTTGGTCATTGTGGGACATTGACACCAATCCAGTAATGATTATAGTAAATGTGGATGTACAACTGTGATAGATGAGACCAAGATCTCAGTCCTCATCCTTCCTGTCCCTTATCTATCTGTAGTCACTCCTTTGATAATCTCATTCAGTGTCATTATTTTCTTATAAAAATTTTTATTTATTTATTTATTTATTTATTTATTTATTTGAGAGAGCGTGCACACATAGGAAGGGGCAGAGGGAGAGGGAGAGAATCAGCAGGTTTCTTGATGAGTGTGGAGTCTGAAGGAGGTCTCAATCCCAGGACACTGAGATCATGACCTGAGCATAAATCAAGGGTCAGATGCTTAACCAATGGAGCCACCCAGTTGCCCCTAGAGTCATTATTTTTATATACCAATCTATAAGCCCATCCTATAACTCTATCTTGAACTCCAAATCCATACCAGTCATATGTTTGACATCTTTATTTGAATGTCTGAGAAACAGCTTAAACTTAATATGTCCAAAACCAAAATTCAGTCTTCTCCATCTCAGTAAATTGCAACTTCATTTTTCCAGTTACTCACATAAAAAACCCTGGCATTATTATTAATTTTTCTCTTACTTACATATCCTACATGTCTATAAATCCTATTTCCTATATTTCAAACTATATGCTGAATTCAACAGCTTTTGACAACCTCCACTGCTAACACTCCAGTGCCACCATCTTCTTTCACTTGGGTTATGGCAATGCCTGCCCCCCAAACTGGCTTTCCTTCCTCCATCCTTGATCTATGGTCTACTGTCAACACAGTAGTCAAAGCAGTCCTTTTATAATATAAGTTGGATCATGTCTCCCTCCAATCCAGTGCTCCAAAGATTTCCTTTCTCTTTCTGAGTAATAGTCGAAGTCCTTAACCTGACTCCATACAATCTTGTCACTCTTACTTCTCTAACCGTAGTTCCTACTATTCTCTCTCTTACCTACTGCATTCAAGACACAATGGATTTCTTGCTGGCCCTTGAAAGCTCTAGTTCCATTCCTGTCACAAGATCTTTGTACTTCCCATTCCCTTTGTTGGGTAGACTGTTTCTAGGAGGTCCCTATGGTGTACTTACTTACTTGCCTCCTTCAGGTTTTACCTCAAATGTTGCCTTCTCAGTTCAGCTTTCTCTGATCATCCATTTAAAATTCCAACTCTTCTTCATCCTCTCACACTACTGCATTCCTAATCTCATTCCCACTCCTTAATTCTACCCATAGTGCATTTTACCATGTGACATTGATATTTGTTCACTTGTTTTGACCTCTTTCTTTGCACTAGAATGTAAATAAATTCTATGAAAACAAGGATTTTTGTCTAATTTGTGTATGCACATATTCTAGTCTGAATGAGTGAAGAGCACATGGTAAATATGTAATATATATTTATTAAATTAACTCATTAATTCCTAGGAAGAGGTATAGGGTACTTTAAGGACCTATAATAGGTGAATTTGACATAGTCACAAAAATTAGAAAGAACTTCCTTTATAAAAGTGAAGCTTTAGCTAAGTTCTGAATAATGAAAAATAAAGAAGAAAAAAAATCTAAATATTAAAATCAATGTGAACAAAATGTCTTGAGATGGGAAGAAAAACCCATCTTGCAAGTATAAAGTTTTAAAAAAAAGTCAAACAGCTGGAGTGTAAAGAGAAAAAAGGATGATAAGAGATTGTAGAGCCAGATCACAAGATCCTCACAGATGACATCCAGGTTTTTATTCTAAGAGCAATGAGAAATCAGTGACAATAGTATGGAATCACATGAACTCTGTGTGTGATTTGCTCACTCCATGTTTCTGTGTCATATTCTGGTAATTCCCAGAATATTTCAGACTCTTCTATTATTATTATATTTGCTCTGGTGGTCAGTGATCTTTGTTGTTACTAGTACAGTTGCTTTGGGCGCCATGAGCCACACCCATATATGACAGTGAACTTAATAGATGAATGTTGAGTGTGTTCTGACCACTCCATTTACCACCCATTCCCCCATCTCTCTCCCTCTTCTTGGTTCCCCCTATTCCTTGAGACACAACAGTATCCAAATTAGGCCAATCGTCAATCCTACAATGGCCTCTAAGTGTTCAACTGAAAGGAAGAGTCACATGTCTCTCACTTTAAATCAAAAACTAAACATGATTAATTTTAGTGAGGAAGGTCTGTCTAAAACAGAGACAGGCTGAAAACTAGGCCTTTTGCACCAAACAACCAAATGAGTTACTGAAGCCAAAGGAAGTATTCTTGAAGAAAATTAAAAGTGCTGTTCCAGTGAACACATGAATGCCAAGAAAGTGAAACAGCCTTATTGTTGTTGTGGAGAAAGTCTGGATGGTCTAGATAGAAGATCAAACCAGCTATAACGTTCCTTTAAGCCGAAGCCTAATCCAGAGAAAGGCTCTCACTCCCTTCAATTCTATGAACACTGAAAGACATGAGAAAGCTGCAGAACAAAAACTGGAAGGTAGCAGAGGTTGGTTCATGGGATTTAAAGAAAGAAGCCATCTCTATAACATCAAAGTGCTAAGTAAAGAAACAAGGGCTAATGTAGAAGCTGCAGCAAGTTATCCAGAAGATCTAGCTAAGATCATTAATGAAGGTGGCTACACTAAACAGATTTTCTATGTAGATGAAACGGTCTTCTGTTGGAAGCAGATGCCATCTAGGACTTTCATAGCTAGAGAGGAGAAGTCAATGCCTGACTTCAAAGGACAGATTAACTTCCCTATTAGGTTCTAATGTGACTGGTTACTACAGGTTGACACCAATGCTCATTTATCATCCCCCAAATCCTTGGGCCCTTAAAAATTATGCTAAATCTACTCCATCTGTGTTCTATAAATGGAACAATAAAGCCTGCAGAAAGCAAATCTGTTTACAACATTATTTTAAGCCCACACTTACTGAGGAAAAAAAGTTTCCTTTAAAAATATTGCTGCTCAGTGCCAATGTACCTTGTTACCCAAAAGTTCTGATGGAGTTGTATGATGAAATTCATGTTGTTTGCATGCCTTTTAACACAATATGCATCCTAAACCCCAGGGACCAAGGAGTAATTTCAACTTTCCAGTCTTTTTATTGAAGAAATACAGTTTGTAAGGGCATAGATAGGTAGTGATTTCTCTGATGGAATGGGGCAAAGCAAATTGAAAACCTTCTGGAAAGGATCCAGCATTCTAGATGCCATTAAGAACAGTTGTGATTTATGGGAAGAGGTTAAATAGTAACATAAACAGGAGGTTGGAAGAAGTTGATTCTAACCTCAGTTAGATGACTTTGAGGGGTTCAAGACTCCAGCAGAGGAAGTAACTGCAGATGTGGTGGCAACAGCGAAAGAACTAGAGTTAGAAGGAGAGCCTGAAGATGGAACTAAATTTCTGCAATCTCACGATAAAAATGGATGAGTTGCTTCTTAAGTATGAACAAAAAAAGTGGTCTCTTGAGATGGACTCTATTCCTGAGAATAGAAGATTCTGAAGATTATTAAAATGACAACAAAGGATTTAGAATAATATGCAAAGCTTGCTGATAATGCAGCAGCAGGATTTCAGAGAACTGTCTCCAATTTTAAAAGAAGTCTGCTATAGGTAAAATGTTTTAAACACTGTTGTTTGCTACAGAGAAACCGTTCATGAAAGGAAGAATCAATCAATTCAGCAAATATCATCATTGTCTTATTTTAAGAAATTGCCACAGCCACCCATCCTTTGGCAACCACCACCCTGATCAATCAGCAGCCATCAGTATCAAGGCAAGACTCTCCACCAGCAAAAAGATTATAACTCATTGAAAGCTCAGATGATGGTTAGCATATTTCAGCAATAGAGTATTTTTAATTAAGGAATGAACATTGTTTTGTTTTGTTTTGTTTTTGACATAAAGCTATCCCACGCTTAATAGACCACGGCACAGCCTAAACATCTTTTAAATGCACTGAGAAACCAAATTCATTTGGCTTGCTTTATTGCAATATTTACTTTATGGTGGTCTGGAACTAAACCCACAATATCTTCAAAGCATTCCTGCCATCCCCATGAGAAATGACAGCAACTTGGACTAGGGTGGTAGTATCTCTCAGGTCTTTTGAACTTCGTCCTATTTTTCCTGCAATTCCAATCTCTTTGGCTCACCATTGTACCCTCAGGTTTTACATCCCAGGAGTGCTCAAGCCTTGCCTTCTTTTTTCAACAGGAAAGAATGTGAAATTCAAGAGCCTCACTCTATCTCTTCTTGCCACTCCTCCACATGATGCTTGCTCCATTCACATTTTCCACTGCTTTTATTTATTTGTGTATTTATTTCAACCATTTGATCAGTTCCATGGTGATGGTAAATGTGTCAGGAATCATGTTTTATTCATCTTGATATTCCCAGTAGCTGGCACATTGATGATACACAATAATACTTGTTGAATAAATGAGGAATTAAATCAATTGCTGGTTTGCCAACACAAAAAAAAATTTCACAATGTTCTTCTTACTGCTGCTCTGTAGACATCATGAATTTGGGGGTGGATAAAGGCATTTCCATATGGTCAAAATATATAAGCTATGGGTTAAGTCATCTATTAGCGGTTGGATGTGCACTTGACACTCAAATACACATACATATAAGAAACTGAATAGTATATAAATATAACTATAATATTAAAATTCTATAAAGATAAATAATGCATTTGGGGAGCAAATTGTATACATAGTTTTCAATACAGTCCCTTAAATTGCTGAAAGTAGGACATAGTCAACTGAAGGAAGAACACCTAAAAAGTCCAAAAGATTCCATGTAGGTTCCCCAAATTCTCTGATTCCCTGACAACAGGTTAAGTATTATAAGATGCTCAGTCATCAAATTCAATTGCAATGGCACAACAGTGACCAAATATTAGCCATAAAAAATGTTTAATAACCTACACCGATTCTTACTTATTATGGGACATGACTTAAACACTGCTGACTAAACACACACACACACACACACACACACACACACACACGCACACACAGACTGGTCTAGTTCCACCATACACACATGTTAATTCAATATTAATAAATAAAATTATAAATTATAAATGTTTATCCATAAAGGTTATAAATAAAATCTTAAGGCACTTCATGCAAACATGAGAAAAGTTCTTGAAGGATACAATGGGTATGAATTTTCAGCTACATGTGTTTTATGACGGTATCAAAAGTAAAACTGTATCATTTAACTGTATGCTTTTCTACCCTCCCTTCCACTTGTGCAGTTTTTCTGAAGCCATAGAATTTTAGATAGAAGATCACTTTTTAGAAAAGTCATAAGCAGAAGATCATAATTCAAACCAATCAGATTCTCCTACCATCTAACTCCTGAAGAGGTCATGTAATTCTGTCCTGTATTAAAAATGCTTTACATACAGGATTTATACAGGATTAAGAGTAGTTTTTTAAAAGTACTCTTCTTGGAAAGAGGCCTGAACACTGCTTCTAATTTGTGAAATTATAACACCTGTTAACTGGAGTGATTTTTGTCATAAGTAACACATCATAAAGAAAGCATTGACTTAGATATCTTTTTAGATAGTTTGGTTGACATTTAAATATATGTATACCTTAAAAATAAGAAATATTGCCTCAAAAATTGGCCCAAAAACTGAATTGCAAAGGAGACAAGACAGATCTTAAGCCAAGATATTAGAAGATTAGAAATAAAACTTCCAAGAATAAATTTCTTAGGTAACTATTCTACTTATGTAGTGTATGCAAATATTTTTAAATTTGTGTTCATTGTGTTTACTTCAAACAACATTTTTTCACCACTTAAAAGAGACAAAATAAAGACAAGAGTAGAAATAAAATGGAGAAGAACTTCTGTATAAAACATGCAAATAAAAACTTTTACCAATAAACAAGTTGAAAAAATACATGATTTTTGCAGAAACCAAATGAAATTATCGGGCTCAAAGTCTAAATAAGGTATATAACTCCTCCCCTCTCCCTCCTTGGTTCAAACTACTTTGAATTATTCTCTTATCGTTACAGATGAAACTCCAAGTATTGGTATCCTTAAAGATTTCAAGTAGAAATAGGAAGCTATTTTCCATGAAAATCCAATTCTATATTTTTACCCTACTGTTGCTTATACCACAATGTAATAAAGAAACACAGCAACTCACCTGAAAAAATTGCTGAGGATCCAGGAACTCCATAATTCAAGTTACCTAATTCTTCTTTCTCAGACTATATAATCTAATTCTGTTGTCATGGCCAAGACATTTTATATTTGTGATATTATACTAAGAGAACACATCCTGAAATTTCTAAAATGTATAAAAATCTTCTGATGTGGTACGTTTTTCTGTGGATATGGACTCTTTCAATTGTTTGAAGTTCCAGGTTTGTAATCTTGTTTAAGATTTCCAATATACAAAATTGTGTTCTACATTTTTTGTAGGTTATGAAGCATCAAAAAAAAAAAAAAATGAGAGCCTTGCTCTGAGAAGCAGTGAAGTAAGTAAGGGTTAAGCACATTCACCACCAAATAATAAGCAGCATGGTTGGAACACAGTATTCCATAATAAAAAGAGTAGCACAATAAAAATTTAATCTCAGAGTATTGCTGGGAGGGGCTGAAGACAGAATTCCAGTGTTGCGCATTTCTTCAGGCACTTGAAGTCTTTCAAGCATTACCACCGGAAGTTTCATTCATGGCACAGTGGGATGCTTTCTCCTGGCACACTTAGGATGGAGAAAAGTTTGGATACATTCATTTCTTCCTCTATTTAGATGACTTTTTAAAGCTTTCAACAAAGAATATATCCTTTAGAAATGTGAAAAGAACCATGTTCTTCTTTTTTCCTTTTCTTTAAATATATGAGAAAGACAAAATCTATGAGGAAAAACAAAATGAACAAAACTGGCATATTTTATGAAAGATTTATATACAGTATTCATTCTGCTGACATAAGGGCAAGTGTAGAATTATAAACTTTTTTATCATAAACAAAATTAGATTTTCAGGATCATATGTTCATTACTTCAATTCCCACAAATAAAAATTTCTTCATGGAAAAATAGAGATATTTTGAATACTAAAGTCCTTTATTCAACAACACAGAAATTTCACAAAAACAACTTTACTGGGCAAATTGAATGTGGTTTTTTTTTTTAGTTTTTTTTTTTTTTTTTACAGTTTTGTACATGCCCCATAAGTAATTTTCTTTAATAAATACACTGTTTTCCAAAACTGCTTTTTTTTAATAATTGCACAAGCATACATACACCTTACACAAATATCTATTAGAAAATTTAATAGATGACTGCACAGTTCAGAATAGGAGAACGCTGTGAAAGGAGTACATTTTGTGTCCCATGTTCCTGAAATATCTGACTTCCTTGCCATTGTGAAAATGGAATCCCTCCTCACATGGTAGCTGTCTTTTATTCACTAGGAATACAGATCTCAGTGTGAAACTGCCAAATTTAATAAAAACAAAATCTGAAACATTTAGCTGTTACATGAGAACCAACTGTTTGATATCACTGTGAATCTAACCATGATCAAAGACCCACTACAGCTTTTTGCTGAACACGTTTGACCCTGAATAGTGTGCTCATTTAACTGCTTGCCTTTTTTTCATTATTTGATTACAGATACTATCAGCTTAAAGACTTTATATGCTTTAGCATTAATTGTACAACTTACAGGCCAGGCGTTCTAAATGAAAGGAAGGGAATATTCTTTTCTGTTAGTGATTGCTTCACACTAATTCATGGGAAGCCCACCATCTCTTGCTCCCTATAAATGTGTTTAGAAGTTGGAAGTTGGGTGTTGGGGATTAAGCAACCAGAGATATTTTTATATACTCTTACACTGGAGAAAGACTTTCACTGTGTTCTCTCCTAAGGATAGATATGTTTCTCATTTGCAAAAATGTCTCTGCTTGTACACAGGTGGGCAAAATCCATCAGAAAGCCACTTTGGTCTGAAGGCCTGGAAAGAGGGAGGTTTGCATTATGAGGTTCTTATAATGTTTGGGTGCTGAGTGACAGCTGACAAGAAAAATGGTTCATTGCTCTTCATACCAACACCCTGCATACTTTCCAGCTCTCCCCAACTGCTGACAGAATGTGGCATCTCCTTGTCTACACCTAGAGAAGGTAAGAGTCCTGTGCATGTTTGAACCTCTCTTAAAAAGCTTTTAATTTGACTTCTCTGATACGTAATTTTTAAATTGTACAGTCCGCCACAATCTATATTCTGATTGCTATCTTCTGAATTTTCTTGGTCTGAATATAAAATGTACAGTGAACAATTTTCAAAAGTTACATTCATTGGCATTTTAGAATCGTGGAAATTGTAAACCTTGAAATCACTCCCTCGGGGTTATAATGATATGCTTTACAAGTTCTCAGTATATGGACTTACGGAGAAGAGAACCAAAAGGAGGACAGAAGAGTAACATCTTTTTTCAACATCACCAACGAGAACTTTTTATGTACCCTACATTATATAAACAGAGTTTTACCAAAAACATAAAAAAGGGGTGGTGTAAAAGAACAATATCAAGAATAAAAACATGTAAGAGAATTAAAGAAAAGCTGCACTTTTCCATTTCAATCAACAGATTTTCTTTCATTAAAAAACTGAATTGACATGTAAAACAACACATTTTACAATATACAGATTCATTAGTTTTTTAAGAAAACAAAAACACATCAAGACATGCAATACTTAGCATGTATTTTAGACTCTCAATACATTGTCATGAGATCTTTACATGTTACTGTATGCCTAATGCAGCCTGAACAGACGTTTGCTTCAATTCTGTCGTAACAATCACCATTTTCCAAAAAGCAAGGCAAACTTACCATTCAAGTGTAAAAGTAAGTTTTCACTTACTTGTAATTAGTTAGCACACTGGCTTAAAAATATAAGTAAAATCAAATAAAAGTGGATGAGAAAGAACTCATATAGTTGTTATTGGTCCCATAGCAGAAACAGAAATTCTAACTAGAAACCCTCAAAGGAATATACATCAAGCAGAAAGCTATGTCAGAATAAACATACAGCACATTTTAGCTTATGATGATTTAATGATCTTCTTGAAACAGGGACAGGTGTAAAACATGAAATAAGTTTTCCTTAAAAAGCCCATTTGACTGAAACTGGAGGCCTTGCGATCCCCCTCTAGCCAGGTTCAGTCACTTGCTTTTCACACTGGCGTTTGCAGGTAACTTCTCCACCCTCCCCTCCCAGACTCTGATGATGAAGTGCTTTCTTCTGGTTTTCTTAAAATCTCCTGTCATATTATTTCCCATTCACAACTACAACTAGCCTTTCAAAATTATTAATCTGCTAGTCTTTCTAAAACTTTACAGCCCTTTTTCACCCTTTCTCTTCTCAAGTTATTTTTCTTTGCATGATCCATCTTGCTAACATTTTTCAGCAGACTAGTGGCTGTCACAGGCTAAAATAGTGGGCTGGTGGATAAAGAACAAAAGTTACAGTAACATGGCAACTTCAATGTTCCATGTATTTTTACTCAATTCTATTTTATTCCTCAAGATGAAAACTGTCTTTATAATCTGGCAAGAAAAAGAAAATGAAAAAACTTCCTAGATATCATGGCATCACAAATAATATCTGTCCTATGGGGACAGCCTCAGGAACCTTGACGGCCATAAGAACACCAAATCCTACGTGAAAGGGCAGCACAGATCCTATGAAGCATTAGCTCCTTTGTGTTTGGGGCTGTTTGCACTTATGGAATTCCACAGAATGTGGACCTGGCTGCTCAGGAATGAAAGCATTAAGTGACAAAAATGGGAATGGGAGCAATGGAACATTCCACTGAGGGACTCGGGGAAGGCCATTGGTCCACCTGGGAGGCTATGGGAAAGGAAGATAAAAAGAAATTTAAAAGCCTCACTTTTATGAATGTGTTCAATTTTTTTAACTTAAAAAATATATGTAGTCATGCCTCAATGCAAGAAGTCTTTATGTATTCAAATTTTAAAACAAACTACCCATTTCATATCATACATGGAATTAAAACACTTGGGTACATTTTATTAAGTGTTTCTTTTTCCTACCAAGAAAAAAAAAAAAAAAGAACAAAATACGAACAACAACAACAAAAAATACATACACCCCATGTTGGGCTGAGAAAAAAAAGTCCATCATGAATTTCTCCCCCTAAGATATGATACTTTTCTCTGTATCCTAGAAAACACTGTTTTTTTTTTTTTCTTTTTAAATTTATACAACTGATTCTGCATGTTCCAACTACTCTGAGTACTCCGCCTTACAGTGCAACCCAAGACAAGTCAACTACACTAAGTATTTGGGAGGTATACCCTTCTGTACAGCTCATTTGTAAGCAATGCAAGTGCATAACCACTACTCTAATATAGTGCTCAAAAGATTAATTGAAACTTTCATAACATCTTCCCCTCTTATAACAACACAACTGAAGGTAATTGCTGGATGCATCATAATCTTTTAGTCTTGTAAAACTTGGCATCAAGTCTCTACGGAAAGATGCATGGCAAAACATGCCACTGCTGTTGCTGCTTCTAGAAACAACTGGCAAAAAATATTTAAAGCTAAAATTTATTGCTCCAGATTTAACTCGCAGAACCATACTGTTGTGTACAAACTGTTAATCTCCATAGATGCTCAGACATGATTGTCTCCTTGTGTCTAAACACACAAAATACAAGCTGCTATCTGTACAGTTTACAGTACTGAAACACATATATTTGAAAATGAAGTATAGATATGTACTTTGCAAAGATACATGATTTTACAGCAGGGGTTTACCCAAACTTATTTTTTACAGCCACTTTCAAAATAGACAACAACTTCACTAGTATAGCTAAATTACATCAAAGAAAGAATCAGTGTATTGAAAGTAAATAGACTGGCCAATTCCCCAAGCTCCCAGATTATTTTTATATGTCTTTTTTCTTTTCTTTTCCTTTTTTTTTTTTTTTTTTGGAAGAAACCCCTATACATAAAATGAAAATAATATCTGGATATTTTCTTCAGTGGTGGACTAAGCAGTTTCTTAAAACAAGACATTAGTTTGCCCTTCACTTCCAAATGCCTTGAAAATAAGATATACTACTGCTTTAAAAGAACCATCGGAATGCTTCAGCGCTGGGAACAGGTGTTCTCTATAAAAAAAGAGCAAGAAAACAAGTTAAGCTTTCTTTCTATGCCAATATAAAATTAGATTTTTCTCCTTTACACTTCAGCAATATTTTTAGTCAGCAATACACAGCATAATGACTTGTATATTTCAACATTTAATAAAAAAAAAGAAATGTTCAGTCTTGGAACATTACAAAAATTGGGATGTTGACTTTAATGCTAATTTACTGAATATAATATTTAAGACACATTAGTCTAAAAAATACAGGGAACACAGCCTAGAACATGGATAACCATCGGAATAAAGGGGGAGGTTCAAACTATTAGCCAATAGTATGACGTCCGGCCACAAAGTCTGTATCTGCTGCATAAATACGCATCCTACGTAAGGTTGATATTTAGAGAATTCAGTGAAGTAATTTTTTTTATTCCCGGGAATTCTGTTTACCACAGACAACAACAAATATTACATTGATATTAATTCTATCATTTAACAACTGCTAACGCTAAACATTCCTACAAATAATCTAATGAGAACTATACTGACAACATATGCCACTATTTTAAAGTCTGCATTTTCAACAAATTAATGTTATATGTATGAAACAAACTTATACTAGCCAATGACACTCAGTGGAGCATAACTATCCTTTTGCACCATAAAAAGAGTATAGTTTTCCAAAGGAGTATTAAGTTAGCACCAAAAGTATGAACAATCATTTTAACAAAATGCTTAAAGTTATGGTGTTGTGTTGTAGTTGTTTTTTTTTTTTTGTCAGAAAAACAGTAAAGTATTGAATTTTCCTCTCTCTATTAATATTACAGTAATTCATTATACTATACTCGTATTCTTAAAAAAAACAGAATCACATAAGAACATATTGAAGGTACGTAAGAAACAATAAGTTAAATTTTCCTATAGGGGCAAATGAAAGAGGGTTGATTTTATTCCTTAGACCAGTTCAACAATCCTGTGCAGAATACAAGATGACTGCCAAGAATAAGTAAGTATATAAATTGGTATGCTGAATGCTACCAAATTATTGGGTAAGTACAGAACACGGACACACACACATGCACGCACACACATGCACACCTCTTAAAAACACTTCTTAAGACTGTGTTAATAGCACTTAATTTCATATTTCAGAAAATACACGAAAAATTCAACTCTAAGTACTCTTTAATAATTGAGGCTTTTATTTACTTTCTCACATTTGACTTATCTGGTTGACACAGTGCTACTGTAACAATGTCATCTAAAAATAAAAGTGTATTAGTTGGTTAAGATGTCCACTGAAATTTAAATGAAAAAAAAAAAAACTTTTGAAAGCAAAGACATTTTTCACTATTTGCACTAGAATTTTTAAAAATTTGTCCTCACAGTCAACACAATAGATTTCCAAAGAAAGTATAAGAACTAATTATTTTTTTTTAAAGTAAACTGTCCTCCCAATGTGAGCCTCGAAATCATGACCCCAAGATCAGAATCTCCTGCTCTCCAAACTGAGGCAGCCCAGGCACCCAAAACTAATGATTGTAATGCAAGTTTGTATAATGTATATGCAAAAGTATTGAACTTGTGAAGTATTCTCTAAAAGATGCAAGCAAGAAAGTTTATTATTCCCATATAAGTAGTAATCATTAATATTTTACTCTTTACTCCTCATGGAATAATGTTTTCTTCTCTCCAGCTCACTATGAGTATCTGAATCCCCGTCATTTGATTTGCTTGATGAGAAAAACCCCTTTACCACTTTTGAAAACTAACTTTTGAATGATAAATATAATTGTATGTGTTCATTACATTTACTTAGTCATTATTAAAGGAAGTATATGAAGCAATAAGAAACATACTCATTCTAATATTCATGCTTTACACACACACACACACACACACTCACACACACACACAAGCAGTAAATGAAAACTTAGACGTTCATACCAGATGCTAAGCTTGCTGCCTGATGCCAACTAAGAATAAATTTTATATAAGTATGCATACTTATATAAATGTAGTCATTTTTAACAAGATAAGTTAGATCCAAACATATCCATGCAATTACAGATTCACATATGAAAAATAAACATGTGCATATATATTCATATATATTCACATTTACATGTATAGAATATGACATAGAGATGCCAATTTACTTTCAGATGCCAACTGGAAACAAGACTGTAAGTATATATACTTAGATAATCTTGTATCTTGATAAACATATATGTTTATGAAGATAAACAGAAAAATGTATGGAGTACATTTTTTAAATGAGGTGAACTCCTTATGTCTTGGATACATTTTGAAAATCCTTTTCCAACTCTTTGCTCTTCCTGTGCCCCTTTTCATTACTAAATTTTATTTGCAATATTTAGAGAAAGCAAGCTTCATAAAATTCCACCTGAGATCAAAGGTCATGGTTGTGAGGAGAAAGATAATCAGTTTTTGGTGCTTATTAGCACCAAAAATTAATTAGATAATGCAAATATGAGAAAAGCAGAGAGCTGATTTCCTTTACTAATTCAAACTGTCACAAAATAAAGCACTGTGATGTTTGCATATTATTATGCGTACATTGAGGCCAGTATGTATCTCCATATGTAAAGATATAGTCCACTGCTGCGGGGGAAGGATGAAGATAAGCAGAGAATCATCTTTTAAAAAATATTTCTCCCTTATATTAAGATTTTTGAGGTCATGAAGCCTAAAAATGATTTGCTGGGAAATCACTTAAAATGTGTGAGAAAACAGGAAATCTACTAGTGCAGTAATTAGAACAAATTATCAAGGCATTCACCACAAGCTTGAAGTGAGGTTTCTCTAAATTTTATTTCAGGGTTGAAAAAGTAACAAAACTCCTTAGTGTCCCACAGGCCACACAGGGCAGAAGAAGTATGCTCAACCTCCTGCCCAATTTTCACTGGGCTCATGAAAATTCACTGGAAATTTACTTTACACCTGGACTGAGTTCTTTTTGGTCACGATGGGGAAAGCAACATTGCTTTCATACATAAAATATTGGTTAAATTATAGGTTTTTGATAAAGTCTGCACTTATCTGGGGACCTATCTTCTCTAATTGTGTTAACTAATGAGGTCATCTTTGTTACAGGAATTTTATTTCAAATGGAATTTTATTTCAAATGGGGCTCAACACACCTGCCGGGAGGATTAAGCACCCTGACCAGCTATCTTCGGGTTATATAAATTCAACAGTCCCAGCTGGGAAATCACACTCCTGATGAGATTACAGTGACTTTCTGGATCTTGGTGATGCTTGCAGGAAATCGTTATCCTGAGTGACAGGAAAGCCAGATTCCCCAGGAAGAGAAGGGGGCAGGGAGGTAAAGAATAGAATGGAGTTGATCAGCATTGTTTAAGGCAGCCTTCACTGCTCATGCAGGTGTGAACGCTGACACACAGCAGCCTGCTGCTCCCAGGAGGCCTGTGCAGAAACCTACAGCCCTCCGTTCTCCTTCTCATAGTGCTGTAAAGCCTCGTGTTCCAGAGCATTCCTACCACGAAAGAAAGCAGGAGCCACATACGGAAGACCTTAAACTAATGAGCTTAAAGGCAGGACTTCTGTTTCCTTCCTAAATGACTAAGCCCAAGCACAGTTAATGCGTACTTTAAAAAAAAAAATGAAAACAGAAGTTATCAATATGTCTCCAGCAGAGGTATATTTAAGTTTAATTTTTGTTAAATCAGCAATGAAGAAATATTTAAACACCCTAAAATAAATTAAAAATCCCCAAAGCTGCCTCCTAAAGAATTTGAGAATTTTTCTTCTTTGGTGTCTGCAGAGCAGAGGGTATCTTCAGGCTGGGCAAGCATATACACGCTCTTGTGTAAACTTGGCGAGTCGAATAAAAATTCACCTCCTGGAAGCTGTAAAAGGGATATCTACACTTCTTTCTATAAAGTAGGTGGGATTGACTATTCATATTTAGCTACAATATGTAAAGCATGGCACTAAACAAAACTCATTTTAATAAAAATCAACATGAACTTTCAAAGGGCAAATTAAAGACAACTTAACGCCGAAATCTTCTTCAGAATGCATAAAGCTATATAAATTGAGGTAATTATTATGACATTAGAAAATTCTGTAACTAAAGTTCAATATATCTTTCCAGTATTTCTTCATATACTTTCTAATCCAAAAATCGTGGTGATTCCCTTAGGCCTTCAGAATTCCACTGTGAAACAGGATGTTTCTAATACAATGATTTCCAAGCTGCAGTCAGTACTTGGGGCCACCACTACTCTTAAGCTAATCAAAAATAATTTCTTGTTTTCCCATTTGTTATTAAAGAAATAGAAGTCATCCAATCATTTTCTGATTCTCCTGTAATGATGTGAAGTATGCTTTTCCAATCAAAACCAAAGCAATATCAAAATGTAGTTTGCCACTCTTCTGAAATAGTGTTTTCCTGTGAGGAGTCGCCTGTAAGTTTCTTAGGCTCCAACCATCTAAGACCTTGAAATTGGAGCACCTCACAGCATTTGATTAACTTCTTCATGCTAGAACTTGAAAACCTCAACAAAGCACTGAAATTTCACGATAGAGAGTACATATTACAAAAGGTAAGAGTAGGTACCATTGTTTGCCTTTAGATATTTGATTATATTTTGTTTTAGCTTCATATGAAACATTAAAACTTTGTAGTATTTTGCATAAACAACAACGAAAGATTCCTGATGATGAAAAAAATTATTTTTTCCTGATTTGATTCACAAAGAATGCTAAAACATCAAGTTATATGAAGTCTCAAAGTTTTTTACTGACAAAATTTCAAAACCTACTTGGAGAAGTGGAAAATTGTATTATGTATACAATACTGTGAATGTGAATACACACACATGCACATTAATACAAGTTTTTGGAAATTTAATAATTATAATATTGTTATAATTATGATAATAATAATTATGATCTAAAATGATACTTAGAAAATGTTAGAGATACCCCAAAATGTCTTTAGCAGAAATATTTTCTATATCATATTTATAATTAATATTTTAAAAATCATAGACCAGTAATCCACTAACTTTACTAGAATTAATAGCAAGCACAAGTATAGAATAGGTCAGTAAATTGAGAGAACAATTAATTTATGATATATGATAATCTCACAGTCTAATAACTTATTGTTATTATAATAAAAACAACTGTATATTTTAATAATACTTCAGTTAATATAATATAAATTAATATAAACACTGTCTACTTTTTAGATTGCACCTTTCTTTTCCTGTCCTTTTACAATATATATGTCATTTATATTATGTAACATATATCATATGTATGATAGATGTCACATATGTGATATATATTGCACATATGTCACATATGAAATATGTATCAGATTAATTCTTCTCATAATTCAAATTAATTTATCATATGACTGTATAAGTAGTGGTAGACTTACATTTTATTTTGGCCATTATCCAGATGTAAACTAAAAGTATCTACCAAAATTATTGATAACTGGAATATTAGATCCCTCTCTAAAAGAGAGAAAGCACCAAATAGGTAACTACATAACTTTTATGACCTAATCTTTTTTTTTTTTTTAAAGATTTTTCATTTATTTATTTGACAGAGAGAGATCACAAAGCAGGCAGAGAGGCAGGCAGAGAGAGAGGAGGAAGCAGGCTCCCTGCTGAGCAGATAGCCCGATGCGGGGCTCGATCCCAGGACCCTGAGATCATGACCCGAGCCGAAGGCAGCGGCTTAACCCACTGAGCCACCCAGGCACCCCATGACCTAATCTTTTGCAGGCATTAAATAGGATTATAAGGAGAACTCTACTTTTTTGGTTTTCAAATTGACATGCATGGGGCCAGGATTTCTCTAATTAAGGGTAGAGAACTGGCAATGGCTTTTTCATTAGTATCTATTCTCTGTAGGCCATTGCTCCTGCTACTCTTCCCACTTTGCAAATATTGAAAGCTCCTCCTTTTCCTCCCCACCGCCTCACCATGAACACCACCACCCTCACCATCACCATTGTGATGGCATGATTTTAGGCGATGATAGCATGACTTGAGAAGATAAACCTAGCCAACTTTTGTGGGTGGAAAGATGAATTTATATATTACATTGTACAGATGCTAATCAGCGTACTGGTAGAGCCAGGTAGGAAAACAGCTGTCTAAAGCAGAATGTGTGTGTCTAAAGGGTAGGAATGGGTTGGTAGGAAGGAAAGTAATAGTTTACCACCGTGATTTACATGCATCCAAAAGTGACCAAAAAAGGTGCCCACCTTTGGCCCCAGTATCTAATGCAACTACTTTATTTAGGCAAGTCTCGTGATTAATGCTAAGTAGAATTATATTTTAACTGATTTTGGTAAAAACAGTTCAAATCACAGCATTCTAACAAATAAGTAAATTTATTGTCTGATAAATGAGTTGTTTAGTGATTAAAATGTTCTTGGAAATATAAAAGTAAACTATAATAGAATGATATCAGGGTAAGCAAAAAGAGGAAAACTGGTCAACAATTCACCAATTAAAAAGGTGTTTTTGAAAAAATTATTTTATGCAGTATTTTTAACCCTATGCTAAATGTTCTTAGAGGGAGTGTGAAAGGAAATTAAAAGTAAAATTGAGATTAAAAAGCTAAAATTAGATTAATAACATCAATACTGTCAAGAATGATTAGTACAGAGTCAATTCTATTTATATGTTCCATATGTTTATATTTAATTTATGAATATATACCCAAATATATGTGGTTATGTGATAAATGAATCTTAATCTACCTACCTATCACTTATATACCTGGCAGAGACAAAAGTAAGATAATTCTTCCTCCCCTCAAAGTTACTCTACTAATCTAATGCAACAATGCCTTTAGGTGAGATCACTGCTAATCAGCTATTGAAAAACCATCAGCATTCTTTTTGTGATAAAGTTGTCAGACAATTTTGAAAATTTTGGTTAATTTTAAAGCAGACAGTGAACTGTCTTGTTTTTTTTACTGAAGAGAAGAAGAAATATTCTTGTAAAATGTGAGAAAATGGGAGGTCACAAAAAAATTAAGAGGTGAAATTTTAAAATGATCAAAGCTATGATTTGGACAGTCTCTAACATGTATTCAAATTAAATACAATAGTTACACCAAACTTCTATAAGAAATTCAAATTATAGTGCTTCTCTTTGAATTATTATAGATAGGAGAATTTGAGAACTATTCATTTTTTATATTATATAAAATGTAAAAATAACTTTAATAATTTTTTCCCCTTTAGGCTAAGTCCTTAGCATCTTGGATGTAGTCACTGGACTTCATTTGGTTTAGAATCCTCTATGACAAAATTCCAACCACTTCAATAGACCTAGCCCAGAAACCAAAGCATGTTTTATGTCCATGAATTACTTAGAGGAATTTAGAGTAAATTCCAATATTTCAGTCATTAAGATGTTATCATCAAAATAATGCACTTGGTTAAAACTGTACTTCTGAGAATAACGTAGCTTTTGCAGTATTTCTTTTAAAAAAAGTGTTTTTTAAATAATTGTAATTGAATTATAACTGCCATCCACCAAATACTCAAATTCACAATCACTCTGAGTTTTTGGTCTTTCTCATTTTTTCCCTTTTACATAATGAAATTAAAAGGTATACAATCAATAATTATTACAATTTAACTTTATCAAGTTTTTACATGTTACCTAGCTCTTTAGAAATACATTTTGGCTGATTTCCCTCATTAAGAGGATATACACTCTTAAGCATTCTACACTACCATGATATCAGCATATCTTGTGCTAAAGCAAGTTCTCAAATCTTTAGATTCAAATTTCTCCTCAGAGAATTTCCACATACTCTTTCTTTTTTATGAGCATCTTGTGCCCCATCTTTGTGCAAACATAGCCACCTTCCCAAAGTTAACTAGCAGAGTCAATTGATAAGCCGAACTTTTTTCAAGCATAGAATTTATAAGATGTAGTGATTAATCATCTTTCTTCCATTTTTTCTGGAGTCTTTTCCCTATGTGCATTCTGTATTTTCCAGGAAATTCTCTACATAACACTTAAAAATTACAGATATTTTTGTAAGAATTAGTTGTTTATAGGATGACCTCTATCTCCCTAAACACCATGGCTGAGTTGGAGCATGAGTTTTCTCACTTTGGCTTTTCTATGTTTCTAACAGAAGACCTGAGTGAATTACTCTTTAAGAGAAATGAGAAGTGGTTGGGGGTGGAAACTAGTCTCAGTGAAACTACTTTTCTTGCTGTGGTAAGTGAAAAGAAACAATGTTGAGGGGTTCTAGTGGGCCTAAGCCCAGCCAGACTCATGGCATCTTGCCAAAATTTTTGAGACTTTGTTTCTATGAATTTCTTATTTAAACCAGACTCAAGAAGATGACCTTGGGCATGATAATACTTTCTACCAGTATGCACCTTTCTCCTTTCTCTTGGGTCTGTAACACTACATTCTGCCTGCCTTTCCTCCTTTCCTCCCTCCCTCCCTTCTTTCTTATTCAGGGCAAACAAGGATTTCCACTGGTCTGCAAAATATACTTGAAATAACAAGTCATACTGTAGATTCTCAGTATGTTCAAATGCTCAAGGCAAGTATTCTTTTTTTTTTTCTTCTTTATATCTTGAAAAATTCTACTAATAGCAAATGTAATACAATGCCACATAATCACATGGGGTAACCAGGTAGAGATCATCAATGGCAACCTGTATTTCTTATTTAGGTCTGGGGAAGAACTAGGCCAAGGACGCATCAAGGAATCCCAAGGCTTTTAAGTAGATATGAGACTGTTTCCTGAGAAATTATATCATTTTAATTCAATTATGTCAGTTTACATTTGTCCATTTCTTGGGACTGAAAGTTAAGAATATAAGTACGGAACTAAGTATCCTGGAGGAAGGACTAAGATGTAGATTTAGGCATTTAGATGGGTATTGCAAAAGACAGAAATAAAGGAAAGTGTAAGTTCCTTAAATATGTGTGTGCATGGCGCGCGCGCGTGTGTGTGTAAACATAATTGTATGTATAAAGCCACAGCACTTACCACAAATCTTAAAAAATAGCAGTTCCTACCTAAAGATTTGTCAAATTGAATTGAATCTATCAAGGGCTGACTATACGCTTAGTAACGTACCATGTATTCATGAATATACAGCACAGGTAGAGGCCTGCCTAGAAGTAAAGACACACTATTTATAGAAATACATTTAAATTTTACTCTTTATCTTGTTAACATTGTTCCATTTACAAATGTAATTTCTTTCCTCACTACAGTCTCATTCAATAGTGTTGTTGCTGTCACTAAACTAGTGTTTTTCAAACTTTTTTACTGCAACCAACACTCAGAAATACATTTTACATAGCAGCCTAGTACATGCATACACATACATTTATGTATACATACAAACTGAAACAGAAGTTTAACAATATGTACTCTTAGTATATGTGCTGCACTCATATATTTTATGTTCCACTCTCTTCTATTCTAGTTTCTGAAAATCCTCGTGGTGAACCAACACATGGACCACTAATGTTCTGTCACCTGCAGTTTGAAAAACACAGCTCCATGCCACACAAATAGCATACTCATGTGAAGAGAATCACATGAGGAAAATCCAAAACCACTCCATTTCACAATGAATTTAACTCTATAGAGCAGCCTTATATTGAAAGATCCAATCTGTATTTCCTTTGGGACAGAAAAGGCCAGTGTTCTCTATTTTGTTTTTCATGGATGAAAATTAGAGCACACAAAGTATTTAATGTTTACTAGAGGATTCCACACCTTCTCACTTCTCATCGATCTACATACAACTGAGAATTTTAGCTCTTTCCTTATTCTTAACTCCATTAAAACCATCGCTGGTCTCATTTAACCTACACACAAATACACTTTCCCTAGACAAGTCTTTCCCCAGCACAGTTACATTCCTGTCACTGATTCACCAACACCCGTAATCATCATTTCCACACAATTAAATTTAAATAGTCTGTCTTTCCTTTAAAATGTATTTTATCTCTTTCCACTCTGAAAGGTTTTGGAGAAAATATATCTTCTCTGGAATTTACCAGATTTGCTGAAATACACAGAAATGGCCATGAGTCTTCGCGATCTATAAACATATGCCCCCTTCCCCTCTGATCCTCCTAGATCTCTATCCTTTTGATTCTATCAATCATCCAGGACTTCCCCCCCCCCCCCCGCAAGTCTTTGGGCAAGAAACAACACTTTCAGTAGAGTTTTCCCCAGTTTGCCACTTTTTTCAAGAATGTCCTCTAAACTATGAATTTAGATGCAGAGGAGATCCAAACGGGATCCCATTTTCCACCCATTTTGGAAGCATTCTCTTTTAGTTACACTTTGGAATTATTCTACCAAATGTTTCAAAGACATAAGTAAAAATAATAACATCAGCTATAACACAATCTGTTTTCCCTGTCTCTGATTCAGCTGCCACTCCACTGAACTTGAGCTTTAGCTCTGACTCCCAAACCAAATATATTAAGTGAAGTCATAAAAATATTATCTTCCCTCTTTTTATAGTTTCCACTCTCTGCAAAACTTCTATAACTGCTGAAGGAAAGCAGACATCCATATCCTGTCTTGACAAAGTTCTTTCTAGATACTGCATTGTGTCCTGACTTGAATATTTCTTTCTCCTGGATTTTTAGTGCTTTCTGGATTAGTATTCCACATTTTTTAGGGCTTATCACTGTTTTCTCCCAAAAAACCATTAGCCTTTTCTATTATTGCTCACCAACTTTCTTCATTTCATAAATACCTTCTCCTTATTAAAAAAAAGAAAGCACTGCATAGTTACTTTACTTTTTATCCCAAAATGTGTATCTACCTATTTTATCTCCTATACACTTATCTTCCAAAATAAAAGTAACTCTAACACTTTCTAATATTTATTAAATGTTTTTCAACTAGAATTCATATGCATTTAACCATTTCTTTCTTACAATGATTTTCTTAAATTAATTCCCTTTTAGACTAACTCCTCTTGTCTATCCAAATAAAGAAAATAGTAGCCAAAGGAAGGTGCTGTGTTAAAGTCAACCAATCTCTCGCTCTCTCTCTCTCTGTGTCTCTGTCTCAGGTGTTACAGAAATTAATGGCAATGGGGTGCCTTTGGTGAGGAAGGAGGAAGAGCACTAATTTATTTAAGGCTCACCAAACTGACTGACTTGACCAGGCAATTTGTGCACTTTTCCTGGTATTTGACAGTGCAAGTACAAGAACAAGGAAAACTTGTTTATCAGGTTTATCTCTTTCCAAGTGAACTCAAGCCAGATATTTGGTGAACTTGATGATTAAAGCAAAAATTCAGAAAACACAAACCACAATGTAGTCTGCCTGCGCTTTAATTTCTGAAAACTATAAGAAGCCTGTGGTCGATGGGATTATCTGTAAACATAATTGTCTTATTCTCTACTTTTCGTGGAGGACTTTAACATAGGAATGAGAAATTGCATAGTGTCTTTCATTATACAAAGTACACTAACTGACATACAGTATCAGAAAGTTGTAAGCTAATGAATACTATTATCCCCATTCTATAGTTGGGGAAACAAAGTTCAGAGAAGTTATGCTGATGTACCTCATTTCAACCATAAGTTACCTGATACTACTAGCTCTTCTCATACCCCATCATCAAAATGTGTTCATACGGCCCAAATATAATTTTTAATTATAAAAGAAATAAAAAGCCAAGAAACTAGTAGTATACTTCCCTAATATAATTTCTATCTGGTTTTATACAGCCAAAGAACTACATCTTCAGTATACTTTTTTGAAAAAGTAATTTTTGCTTTGCCGTTTGCTTTTGAGTAAGAAATGTAATGTGAAATCAATGCTTTAAATATTAAGAAAAAGAAAAACAGGACAAATTTAACAGGCTCACTCTCATACCTGGTTTTGGATTCTTATGCTGTTAAAATAAATTAAGAGAAAGCCCCAAAGATTCACAGAGGGAAAAAAAAAAAATATTTCTCATAATGTTTTAGAGTAGAAGTTAACAAGCCTGCTGGGATCCTTTTAGCCCCTGCAGAGCTAAGTCTTCAACATTATTAAATGGCTGTCGCATCTGAAGTATGGTGCAACATAACTCAATAAACAACGGAAAACATACGATGCTGAATGGAGGAAGGCTTTCCTATTACAGTGCAGAATAATTCACTATCAGGACAGGTGTTTGTATGTGATGGAACAAGATATGACTGAAGGATAAACCACCCCTGTGCCCCTCCCCCAAGTATTCTGAAACTCTTAAGGATAATAGCATAATGCCAGATGAAAAACTATGTTAAGAATGAGCAGAAACACTGCAGCACAAGGAACAAAATTAACGCCTATGCAGAATCGTCAAATTTTACACTGATTACTATAATAAAAAATCCTTGAAAACAAATTTTTGTAAAAAATGGTATTTTCTAGAGTGTTCTACGGATCCTACACTACATTTTAATTGGTGACTGAAATCATACATAAAAACAAAAAAATTTTATCATTTTGGGTTCTTTTTTGTTTTTTAAAGCTTAACTTTAAAATAAAGGAAAACTAAGAGAGATGTAGTCCTTTATCCAACTTACATATTTACATTGGCCTTCCCTTCAACAAATGTTGAATTTAACCTATTCATTTGATTAGATATTTTTATGCAATGAATACATTAGATTAACATTTTGTATAATGTGAGGAAAAATACATGTAAAAAAAATGGAAGCATATCCACTCTTGTGAAACTTATTGGATAGTGGGGGGCATTTTGTTACACTTTTTCAAAGCAAAATTAAAGGTGAGTTGTTTTCTGGTAAAAATGAACTATGTATTCAGATAATCTAACCAGCTGAGTTCAAACAGTTCTAAGCACCAACTACTTCAAAAGAACTTTTAAAAACACATTTCTACAGACTCAAATAATTTCATGTTTTACTCGTGTATCCAGAAAGAATATTCCACAAGGTTGTCAGGATCACCTTCCCCATAGATCTTCAGTCTCCAACCTGGCAAACTAGAGCCAATGTGGATAAAATGCCCACCCTTCTTCCACTACTCCTTTCCAGTTTTAGTCCTATAGACTAGTATATTAATTTGTTTTGTATCTGCCAACCTATAAGTCAAAACTCCTAACTGTTCACCCAGGGAAATGAGGGATTTACCAAAATAGGTAGCAATTCTTCAGTCATCAGTTCAGCAAAAAGTCTAAAAATCAAGTAACTCTTGAGTTCCTAATCACTAGATACCCTTTTCATTCTTATTTAATAGGTATAATATTTTTAACTGATTAGTCTAAAAGTTGTTATTGTTGATTTGTTCTGATTGGCTTTCTGATTGCTTATTTATTTGTATTTTGTTTGATGACAGTTGAATTTCACACATTCTTAGAAGATAACTTACATATGGATTTTAATTACCTTTATTTTACTATTCCTAATTGGCATACGAAAGATTGCTTAGAATTTATATGATATTTGCATGGGTGGGGTATTATTTTCATTTAGGAATTATTAAAAAGGCATGGTTCTTTAAAAAAAAAAAACTTTGACTACCTTGTATTAAATGTAGTGATAGAAGGAAAATCTCACTGAACTTGTATTACAGTTTGATGACTTGACTACAAATCTACTTGTCTTTAGTTAAAGCTAAACTTTTCTGAACCTTTTTCTTATCATTTATGAAACTCAGGATCTTTTTTCCTATATGAGTTCTGTATTACACTCTAGTGTTAATATACTATCATTTGTTTGAATTGATTGACAACTTTCCTCTTTCCCTTTGATAGTTACATACTTGCATTTTGATAATAAAACAAAAATTCATATTTTTATACTAGTATGTTTTTGGTTTTTGAAACTAAAAACAGAACTCATTTTTAAATTGTGATATAAAATGACAAACTGATGAATGTTTCAATTTAAGATATGAAACATGTGTTTACCTATACATTTTTTTAAAGTCACCAAACTTCAAAAACTTATAACATGTTCAATTATTGGCTGTTTTCATTATTTAACTATACATATTCTGAGTTTGAAGAACACACAAATTTTACATATGGTCTATAAATAAATTTCTTTAGGAAGCAGGTACCATCTTCCTTGTAGACAATGTTGTGTCCAGAATTTTATGACTGCTTTTTGTGTGGTGGAACTTAATGGCATATATAAAGAAATGTGTCCTCTTCCCCTAAAATACTCCTTAAAAAATCAAGTTATCAGGGTGCCTGGACGGCTCAGTCGTTAAGCATCTGTCTTCAGCTCAGGTCATGATCCCAGGGTACTGGGATGGAGCCCTGCATCAGGCTTCCCACTCAGGGGGAAGTCTGCTTCTCCCTCTACCACTCCCTCTGCTTGGGTTCCCTCTCTCACTGTGTGTCTCTCTCTGTCAAATAATAAATAAAATCTTAATAAAATAAAATAAAATAAAATAAAAATCAAGTTACCAAGTTTGGGACAATATTTGGGTGTTTTCCACCAAACCCCTTAGTAGCTCAACCTAACTTGTTGGCCTGAATATTCAGTAGATATATGTTTTAATGAGAGAAAGATTTTAAAAGAAAAGAGATTGAAATTGTCCCTTTTTCTTGAAGTTCCATTTTCTCTTCACTATAGTCTCTTTACTATAATGATTTCAAGTCCCTCCTCTAACTTGTGGTGGCAGCCATGTAACTTACAGCTGAGAGCCAAGGGTGGGGGCAGGGAAATCTCCTGAGGTGTTGCTTACTAATGTAATTCCATAAATCAGCTAATGGGAGAGGAACCAGATCTGTGTGGTCTCTAATGCTGTCCCACAGAGATCAATCATGTCACCTGAACAATGTTCAGGCACTAAGAGGCTGCGGTTGCCCATGGGACAATCCTATCCCTTGAGCCATATCGAGTTGGATATTTTAAAAAGTTAGATCTTCATATCAGAAATGTAACTGCTACAAATATGAAAACTGAAGGATTGGTTACTTTTGCATGAGACAAAGTGCTATTATGTAACTTATTATCATAATGCATAATCACATGTTTATTAAAATCTCTCAATTTGGTATTGATCATTTAGGATGCAAGTTTTTAAGATAAGTTTTGTTGCAGAAGGGGCATATGGTATTTGTAATAGCTGCTTTGAATAATTAATGATAGTTTTTAAATGTAATAATTGACTAAATGAACAGTGTTCTATGCAAATATACAGTGCACAGTATCACAGAAAAACTGAATTTGTTATATGTGTATTATTATCTTATGGAATATTATCAAGGATGTGATTTTATAAACATATTTCCAAGGCAGTAAGATGTTCTTAACATGAGACTAAGCAGGAAAATGTGAAAATAAGTAAGGCTGTTTTAAAAGGAATGCCAGAGGGGGGACTTCAAAAAAATGTGGGCAAGACTCCCAACACTTCCATGTTCCATGTGTTTCAGTTTACTCACCCTGAAAATCTGATTAAGCCTCCAGCCTTTGGGATGAGAATAAGTCAAAGGAAAGAAGGACGCATGAGGTTTGAAATGATAAATCAGAATATAACTAATGATTATGATGCAACTATTAATTGGTGTCCATAATTTAAAGCCAACAAATACAAGTTACTGAACTTAAACCTGAGGTCCACAGGTGATATCCATAATGAATCCCCAAATCACTGTCCTCATCTAGGGAGTCTAACCAATCTCTAAAACATCTCCACAGATGACGATAACTTACAGGAACCAAATTAGAGAGGGAAGCAGGTCAGCAGGGGACTTTTCACCAACCAGCAAACACTGTTCCAGCTTTGGTTCAGTCATGTAAACCCTGTCACTCTGACATGCATCCAGCTGCTTCCCTACAGCCATAACTGTGTGGTTACACGTATGCTTATGTCTGCCATTGCCTTTTTAAAATAACCTAGAGAGAATCTTAGCCAATTAAAAAAATGAAATAAAACACCCCCCCCCCACCAAACTTTTTCTTTCTACCAAATAACACTCTGCTAACGATCTTAGCCTTGAACCATGACCCCATTCTCTGGTAGGAAGGAGTATGTAGTTAGGAAAACATCTTCAGAGAGCTCTACAAAGACAGGGATGTGTTTCCTTTCTCACCCACACCCCATTTTCTGAAGATCAACAGAACTGTTGTGCACTTGGATTAAAAAAGAAGAAGGAGAAGAAGAGGAGGAGGAAGGAGAAGGAGGAGGAAGAAAACATAATACTATGGGATCAAAATGTCTAAGGAATTTAAGCATCACAACCAGTTTGTGGGAAAACTATCCAAAGGCAGAAAAAAAAAGGGAATTTATGAAGTTTGTCTAGACTGATACATCAGCATAGAAACTTGTGCAGAAAACCTATTGGTACCCACACTAAGCTCCTGCAAAGAAGTTATTTACTAAATAAATCAGAATTATTCAGTGGTCTTACCCACTACATACTCTAAATTAGGACAAGGCAGTGCCATAGGTGTAGCTGAAGATGTGGCCTACTAGCAACATGAAATCTGTAATTCTAGACAGTATACAATTCAAGTGGAAAAATAAAAACCATCTAGTCCTTATCAACTGGGCATTAACAAGAAATTTAGTATGAACTGAATTTTAACTTCCATGGGCCTTAGAGACCTAGAGGTAAGTTACAACAAACTAGTCCAGAAAATGGAATTTAAAAATTAAAAACGAATTTTTGCCACCAACAAAATACAGGGACCTGCATTTTTATAATTGTTATTATCTTTGTTTAAGCAGTGTTGCCAAAGGAAGTGTAATAAACCACCCTGGAGTAAAGTCAAACTTTTGACAAAGAGATGGGTTTTCTTATAAAGAGGAATACATGTAACATTTTGATGGAACTGATCACAATCAATAACGATATCAATATAATACTTTTTTTTTAATCTCAAAATGTTATTTGCCTTGCATATTAATAAAACTTGAAAAAAACTATACCTTATTTGTGTTCTAGCCTCCAACAAAATTCTTTAACTTTCCTTTTTAAAAAATCCTTTTAAAGACCAGTCCTTCATGGAAAAAACTCCTTTAAGCAGTGCTCACAATTTTTAAAAAGAATGTGCAATTGCCCCTCTGATGATAACTTGTGAGAGACAATCTCACTCTGTAATCTAGACCATAGAATATTCCCAAATGCTAAATCTACCACCTATATTCTCAAGTATATATGAACATCCTGCCACCTACTCTGTAAACGATATCAAGGGGCTAAATATGATTATTTGTTCATACATCTTGGTAAACATGCCACTAAAATCATTTCGTTTACCTATGATTGTACATTTTTTCCCTTTTTGTTTTGATCATGTTACCATATGAAATTCCCACCAAACACATCACTCTTTGTATTTAACATAATTAAAAGCCTAATTTAACAATTACTTTAGTGACAGTCGGTACATTGTCTAATTTAAGGACATATGGAAAAAAAAACCCAAAAACTATTGTTGACTACCTAGCGTATCAATCAAAACTGTGCTTCATTTATAGAACAGTTTTGTGACCACAAAATGGTTACTTTGTCAAATGCAGAGCGCAGAGGAAATATTCTTTGGTAACCAAATTTTAGTAATCATTTGTTTGTGAGATTATGTAAAACAATTCTTAAATAAAATTACCATCACCTGTCTGAAATGAACTCATTCTATCACTTGATTTTAAGACACACCCCCTCAAAAATTGCAGGTGGTGTTCAGCTTTCCATATTATTTCTCCTTTCTCAAAAAATACCAGATATGCAGAAAATGGGAAACAGAAACATTTTTATCATGGTGAAGAGAAAAACTTCTGGAAGGGCTAGAACACCCTTTTAAATCCATGTTATTTCAGCTTCCAAGATTCCTCTGTGTGTGTGTCTTAATGCAAACACAGGCTTGTGTGCCACAAATGGTGTCCTCACTGTTATAACTGGGCCACTAATATCTCTCTTAGCCAATAAAAGTATATAAAATGTGGTATGTCCAATCCTTTGGGCAGAGATGCTTTTAAAACTAATACTAACAGGGAGGGGGCATATTAAACCACCAAGGGGCATTTTTGAGCATACTGAATGTGAAACTTCTGATTTTTTTAAACCAATTACATTAGTTTACCACCGCAGATAAAAAAAAAAAAAAAAAAGGAGGGGGGGTACCCCCCCCCCCCATCTGGAGGCCAGTTCCACGCGAAGTGCAGCTGGGGAGGGTGGTGAAGAGGCCGTGCCCTCACAACCACCTGCAACTGTATCTTACAGCCTGAATGAAGCTTCAGGAAAGGGGTACTGCATCTTCAAGCCAGACAAGAAGCCCTGAAGGGGAGAAGAGAGGGGAGTGAGGAGGGAGGGGGGGAGACTGGGAAACAAGAAATCATCTCCTCTGACCTCTAGCGAAGTGCCAGGTTTTTTCTTTAGCTCTTCACATTTTCTAAATTTGCAGATCTGGTGTCCCGTTTTGCGGTTCCTGCAACTGCTGCAGACGCCACAGTTGATGAGCCTCTTGCAGGGCACGCAGACCCCACACCTTTTCCTCTTCTTCTTGGCCGGGTTGGCTCCGCTAGCTCCCCCTGAGGAGGACGAGGAGGAGGAGGAATGATTCTGCGGGCAGTCTGCCAGATTGGCAATTTGAAACGCACTGTCTGTGACGGCTGCTGAGGCTGCTGCGGGGGAGTGAAGGGCTGTCATGACGATGACCCCTGGAGGTAATGAGATGCCCCCTAAAGCCGGGATAGCGGAAAAAGTCCCCACGCGCTCGGGGAGATTCATTATCTCTGCTTCAGCAGCGCCGCATTTGAGCTTGTTCATGCATTCCCCCGCCAAAGGTCTGCAGTGTTCAGGGGATAAGGTGGAGAGGAAATTAGTATTTGCCATTTGCAACGACGGCTCTGGCGGGCAGCCAGCTTTCCCCAGCCTCTGGGAGTCGTTTCGGTGGTGCATGCTGGTCCTGCTGCCGCCGCCGCCGCCGCCGCCGCCGCCGCCGCCGCCGCCGCCGCCGCCGCCGCCGCCGCCGCCGCCGCCGGCGGGGAGGATTGCCGAAGAGGAGGCGGAGGAGGAGGCGGCGGCGGAGGAGGATTTCCTGCCGCCCCCGCCGCCCCCGCCACCGCCCCCGCCGCCCCCGCCGCCGCTGCCGCCCCCGCCGCCGCCCCCGCCCCCGCCGCTGCCCCAGAGCATGGCGGTGGCGGCGGCGGCGGTGGCCGCGTTGTCGCAGTTCCAGGGGGACATGCCGATGCGCGCGGCGGCCGCGGCGGCGGCGGCGCTGCTGGGGAAGATGGGGGTGGTGATGCGCGCGATCTTGGCCGCCTGCGGGAAGGCGCCCCCGTTGGTCTTGTAGAAGGAGGTGGCAAAGGAGCGGTAGCGCTCCATCTCCGAGTTGTAATCCACAAGGCTGTTCAGGGCCCCCTCGGGCAGGTGGCTTTCCTTGGGCAAGCCCGGGGCCTCCGGGCTCGGCCCGGGCTCCACGCAGACATTGGTGTTCATGGTGCAGGGGGGAAAGAAGGGGTGCAGGGTGGAAGTGGGGACCGCCTGGTCCGACACCTGGGTGGGAAAGGGGGGAAGGTGGGGGGGAGGGAAGGGGGTGATGGTGGTGTTGGGGTGGGGGCCGAGGCGGGAGGGGAAAGTAGGTCCGGGTGGGGAAAGCAAGGTGAGGACTGCTTTATTCCTCTCTGGGGCGCATTTCCACAGACGGTGAATTCCCAGGCAGCGTCTTCCTTAGCATTATCCTCCAACTGTTACAACTAAAATAAAGAAAGTCATTCCAACGAGCTGCACGAGGAAAAAGATTAAAATAAATAAACAGCCTCCCTCACTACCCCACCGCAGACACAGAGAACTCCCACATTCTTCGTCAGGTCGTTTGCATGACAATCATCAAGACGTGACCCCCCCCCCCGCCATTCCCCCCACCCCCCACACACGCTCCCAACCCACTCCCTCCCTCCCCACAGCACACCACAGCTCCTCCTCCCTATTCTCATAACCCTCCAGAGAAAATGTATTAATAGCCAGGATACCCAGGGAAAGAGGAAAGACGGGGGTGACAAATGCCGAGGGAAAAGGGCAATTGGAGTGCTAAAGACATGCAAATCAGGGGTGGGAGGGCGATACTACCTATAAGCAGAGGGCATTTAAACATTATGAAATGTGTGAACAAGTGCTGCCTGGGCATGCAAATGCTGTAAAGTAGAAAACAGCAATGGCCCTATGAGGAAAATGAACAGGAAATTAGCAAATGAAGTACTGAGAAAGTCTACAATACATCCGAGTATAAACTGTAAGCAAACACAATACAACTGAGAGCTAAGAGACTGCCCACATACAATCTGAACTAAAGAGGCAGGGAAAAAAGAACTACCAGCTGCCACAGTGTCCTTCTGTGTCTGCGGTCATTAGTTTGAATCCCAGCACAGCTGGCTCTGTTAGGGTCTTAATTCAATGGACCAAGGACAGGTCTCAATTGTACAAGCCATTTGGTGGTGGGGCTCGGTGGGGGTAAGAGGGTGGTGTTCTACTTGTTTAAAAGAAATAAAGAAAGGAAAGAAAGATGGACCAGATACAAATTTTTAAAAATAATACAAACAATGTCACCCGTTTTAAACCAAGCGCCTGCAGCCTCTTTAAGAATATTCCCAATAATTCCTAATGGAGACTCCTGTCTCTTCCCAAGACAAGAGGAAAGCATGGGACTTTTTTTTTTTTTTTTTTTTTTTTTTTTAAGGATCTCTCATAGTCACTGGTTTTTACATTGAGTAAAAAGGTGGTGGGTTGGGGAGGAAGGGAGATCCCTTAAGGTGTTGTTTACTTGAAGAAATAACCATAAAAAAGATTTTCTTTCTTTTGCTCTTTTTAAGAGGAAAGTTTAATGTTAACTGGGTATTTGCATTCATACCTTTGCTTACAGGCCATTATTATGCTTTAGGAAGAGGTATTTTAGTTGTTTATCACAGAGGAAGAGGTACATCTCAGCCTTTTAAGAAGTAACGCAAAGACATAAAGTGTATATTAACCTAAAAAAACCAGTTTCTTTGTTTCCAGATTTTTTTGGGGGGGCAGAGTATCTTTCTGTGACATCTTTTGAAGCCCACATGTTGGTCTGGAATGTGGAGTTCAGGGAATTCTAAATGGGGGCCCAGTAGTCTCAGTCTCAAATATTCAGTTCGAAATGGATATCAATTATAGTAATTATGCTTATAATTAGATTAATGAACCATTTATGCCCAAACTCCAAGTGCAAAAACTTCAAGACCTGCTGATGAGGTGCCCTAAAAAGAGGGGTTTATGTAAACAAATCCCTATTAGGCAAAGTAAATCAAGATAAGGAACCTCACCCCAGGCTGGATTAGAAGCTAGCAGGCATCTTTCAATCACAGCAAGTCCCTAATCACTCAGGAACCACCTCTGTGGTTTCGCATTAGGGAAAACTGCTCCCTTCAGAGGTCTGATGGCAATACAAAGGGTGCCCCCAAAATGCTCCTGGCTAAATATTCTTGATGCTTGGAAGGGGGTAGGGGAAGACACAGCAAGAATATGCATATAGCTTCAGTTTCTGCGAATCACATTGTAACTGAAAGACCATAATAACTGCTACTCAGTAAAAACTAGTTATGCCAACCATGCATTAGCTATCACATTGAGTGGAGAGAAAAAAATTCAGTATTTTAGTCTTCTGACCTTGTTCCATATAAAGAAATAATTTAATGTCCCCTTTCCAGAGTATTAGAGTGCTGTTTGCAAACAGAAGCTTTCCTTGCTTTTCTTATTGCCATAACCTCCCCCTTCCTCCCTCAAGGTTTAATGCCACCAGAAACTGTAGAAAATGATTGTGCCCAGTATCCAGGTCATTATTGTTTAATCAATGCATCTCTGGAGCATGAAAAAGGTACCTAAGCCACAGCTATTGTTTGGATTTTCTTTAAAAAACAAAATAAAACACACACAAATAACTATAGTCCTATTCCAAAGCTAAATTAGACAATCATACTTCATGATCCTGTTTTGCCTTTAAACAATGTGACTGTACATGCCTAATATTGTATGTCTGGTCTACCAGAGACATAGAGATCAAAGGTCATATTTAACATTCAGGAGGAGGGGCGGGTGCAGATTAATTAATAAATTAATACAGCGACGCCTTTTATTGCTGGAGTCCAGCATTAATAATCTACTTTTACAATCCCAACGGACAGCAAACATTTAAGAGAAAAAAAGCCAGAGAAAGAGAAAGAACAATCACTTACCAGTCTCTTTTTATTTGGGGAGCCTTAGAATTTGCAGACGCTGCTAGTCTGCCTTTAATTAGTTGCACATCACCCCCTAACACAAAGAAACACAAATCCAGATGTGTCTTGGCAGCTCCCAATTACAACTTTAATACTTGTAAACAAACTGTTGGGGGGGGGATAAATAAATATGCGGATCAAAAAAAAAATACCTGTAAATGGCTTTTTTTTTCTTGTTGCAGAGAGAAGGAGGAGGAGATGGTGTTAGTGGTGGGGGTGGAAGGAGGAGGAGGTGGGGGGAGAGGAAAGAGCCGAGTGTGAGTGTATGTGTGAGAGCGCGGGGCTGTTCTCGGTGGTCTCTCCTCTCCCAGCGCGTTGCTCTCCGTCCGTCTCCAGTCGCTGTGTGCGAGGGAGGGAGGGAGCCGGGGAGTCTCTCTCTCTCTCTCTCCCCTCTCTCTCTCTCTCACCCTCCCCCCCTTCCCTCTCTGTTTGTGTGTGTGTGTGCGTGTGTGTGGTTGCTGGGGGAGGGGAGCGCGAGAGAAAGGCGAGGGAGGAGGTGTGGAGGCTGGGGGCGGGGGCGGGGGCGGGGGGGTGATTGGCGCCGAGGTGAGGAGGACGCAGGGACGTGGACACCTACTGATGATTGGCTGCAAATTACACGGGGAACAAGAGGCGCACGCGGGCCAGCGCTCCCCTTCACAAATCCTCTCCTCGGCGGAGGAGCCACGTTTCCCTGCTTGCCTGCGGTTCGCCCTCCCTCCCGGCGCCCGGCTCTCCTGCTCAGCCGCCCAGCACAGAGGGCCGTTGATTATTTTCTTTTGCTCTCAGAGATAATTGTTTGGAAGGGATGGAGAGAGGGCGTTTCCGCCACTCTCTCTCTGCGTGTGTGTGTGTGTGTGTGTGTGCGCGTGTGCGGGTGTGTGTGTGTAAATAAACTTGTCTGGGTTTTCTGGCTGGGTTGAGAAAAGGAGTACAAGAAACAGAAAAGGTCGCGTTTGTTTGAAGAATGCTCTTAGTTCGCACCCTACCGCATGGCTTTTGAATAATTTTCCTGGTGTACCCAGTGAGACTTAAAAAAAAAAATCATATCACTTATGTCTTTAAAGTAAGGAAAAACGGATTAGTGTTCTGGTTGTGGTTGTCCGGATCTTTTAAATATTTTTATGCCAGAATGTTAAAAAAAAAAAAAAAAAAAAAAGGATGTGATGCTTGACCGATCTCAAAATCAATCTCAATCCCTCTCTCCCTCACTTCTCCCCTCCCTCTCTCCTCTTCATTTCTCCTCTCCTCCTCCTCTCCTCCCTCTCATCCTCTTCATTTCTCCTCTCTCTCTCTCTCTCTCTCTCTCTCGCTTCCAATCCCCTTCTTTTCTGTTCCATCTGGGAGTTTCAAGTATTAACTCAGATTTTTAACATACTGCCCTATTTTTAATTTCAAGCTTTACTTAAACAAAAACTACTTTTATATCTGCATTAATTGATTTTATACTAGTATGCATTCTTGACATTTGAGAAAAATAGTTTAATAATTGACAGATAAATCTTTTTACCACAGGTTACGTATAAATAAAACTCATAAATGCGGCTGTGAATTAACGTTTTCACTGCTGCCTTCAAGAGAATGAGATATTCCTGGATTCATGCTATCCTACTCTTGAAGTATGCTCTAAAGGAAATGGTTATGAAATAATATATAAAAATGTAAATCTTTTTTGATAATTTCCTGAGAGTGGCTAACAAGCTACAGAAGTAGAAAGGAAATTATACTGTTTAAATTGGTGCTATAAAGTTTTGTATTAAAATTAAAACTATATTCTCAAATAATGCAGTAGTTTTAGAGGAGGAGAAAAAGAATAATGAGTTGTTTCTTTAAAATAACAAAATGATGAAAAGACATTTCAAATGATTTTGCATTTGAATTTTCCAAAAGATTGACCTTGACCATATCAAGGTTCTGTTAACTATGGAAATTGACTATTGATAAGATGTTAAGAACTGTGGTGTGCAGAAATCAAGGTGCTATTCCAAGAGTGGGCAGCTACTGAAATAAGGGGCAGATTATTTCATGACTCATTAATTAATACGCATATTTTGTTGTTTTTTAAACATAGAATAAGTTTGGTTATAAAATTGATCAAACTGGTTTTGGGGCATTCACAGACAAAATAGCTGGATGGTAAATAGTTAAGTTCATTGATAAGGTATTTTCATAATTTCATTAATTCGTTTTAAAAGCAAAGAAGGGAGTTTTCCTTTTTTTTTTTTTTTTTCTTTTTTGAGCTGAGATCATAGGGAATTGATTAGCAAAATGTAGGTGCTTTTTAATGGGTGAAAACATATTGTAAAGCTGATAGAGTCTTAAACATCTTTTCAAGATATTTATAATACCAGTCCAAAGGATAAAAGTTATAAAGTTTGTAAATGAACAATTTTAAAAATCAAAACACTATGCTTTCTCATGCCAAATTTGCTTTGCTTTTCAGACTACACCAAGCTTACTTTCAAAATGAAAACCTAAGCAAATGAGAGGAAATAAGCTCTAAATTCTAAAGAAATTTATTTTCTAATTTATAAAGGAAAAACTCCAGAATATTTAGTCTTAATTAATAGGAGATACTATTAATGACCCATCTGTATCAGATCCGTACTGATGTGCAGATAGTTTATTTTGTCCTTGAAATCACTGTATGAGGTAATTTTTCCCATTTTTACAAATAAGTAAATTGAGGCTCTAGAAATTAGACAACCTAGATTGAGTCATAAAGCTAATATGCAACAAGCATAAAATTTGTACCCAGTCCTATCTCCAAAGCCTTATGCTTCTAGCCTCCATCCTAGTTTCATGATCAGTAATTAATTAATCAATAAACCCTCTCTGCATACCTTAGCTTTAATTATGAGTATAGGCCTCTTATTAATATGACATTAATTGACATATAGAACAAATGATAAAATATACCTCATGGCCCTTATATCATTTTCCTTCCATTAGGGAAATGAAATACCTTAACCAAATGTGATAAATAGAAATATCTCTTTTCTGGTCTACCTCTTTTCTAATATTATTATTATTAATTATTATTATTAATACTAGTTTTAACACTTGTATATCTGCCATTTTCACACTACTCCCTGTCCTATCTTGTCTGCTTCAGCATGATGTGTTAGGGGTTTTGTAACAATTGCTGAGAACACTTGATTCTCTGTTAACTCTCCTTCGGAATCCACAGTTCTATAAGTACTAAAACTTAAGGTTTGTTCCCCCTGCAAAATGTCTGTTACAGCTTGCAATTACCTGGAAGTGGTTTGTGCCTTTACTCTGCTTTATGAGTTTTGTGATCTGAAGTAGTAGTAGAAAAGCTTCATTGATATCTTCATGGGAAAATGCAAAATTCCAACTGGAGTATCACCTGAAAAACTATCCTCTGCTCTGCAAGCATTTTGTAATGTGCTATGAAATGTCTTTAAAGCATTGCTGCTTTCTATCATACTTTCCATCATAATGATCAGTATCATTATCATGATCCCAGAATCTCTAAAAAGATAGCTTATCTGTTGTAACAAATAGACTCCAAAATGTACCAGCACAAAAACCATAGGAGGCTATTTTTTTGCTCATGAAAGAGCCCAGGATAGGAATTTCAGATCAGAAGACCGCTCTTCTCTATGAGTGATTCATGGTTCCTGTTTCCTTCCATCCTGGGACTTTTTGATCCCCAAAGAACCGCTACCTACATCAAGCAAGCAGAAGGGCATTGGAGAAGGCACAGATATCTGATCCCTTCTTAAAGCCTGTGGTCTTGAAGTGACCCACAGAGCTCTGGTTCACAGGCAATTGTCAAGAATTGTCACATGTCACAACTAGCTGCAAAAATTGCTGGGTAGTCACTTCCTAAGTGTGACTCTAGTACTGTGAGTAAACAGTTTTGGTGGACAGCTGGCAGTTTCCCCCACAGAGTAACATTGGACAGAGAATAACCACTGGAGAGGTTAAATAGACCACACAGCCCTGAACTGACCTTAAGATTCCTCTTCCCCTAAGAGCATTTTTGCTGATTACCACCCTTAGAGATTATCATTAAGAGCAGTCTTAATGACTTTGGGGAAAGTTTGGCAACTATGAACAAATTATGTTTCTTAAATACCTGTAGGACAGCCAAACCATGGTTAGAATATTCAAACAAGAATTCACTAAAGAATAAAGAAAGCTTAAGTAACACAAGCAGAAGAAATACCATAAATGTAAAATAAGCCGACTTAGAGATAAATCTGAGGCATTAGCTGTTCACTTGCTGGTGTTTTCAAAACCTGGGGGAAATATTTAACCCCCCAACCAGTAAGGTGTTCCCCATGAACCACAGAAAACACCCACCATCCAGGTTAGGAAAGCTATGTGGAGCTCTCTCACCTAACATTCTAGAACCCACCTTCCCAATTTGTGTTAACAGTCCCTGACAACTGCCTCTTTCCATAGTAATTCACGCTGTAAATAATAATAATACAATAGCTGCATCCTTCATAGAAGGAATATACCAATAACACAAATAGGGAATAATTTTTTTTTTACCTCTTCTTTGGAGCTACCCAGGAATTTTAATTATCTGTCTTCTTTATCAAAATTTGAGATTCTTGGTATCAGGAATTGTGTCTGGTTCAGTTTTATGTCCCAGTTCATACAAAGCCTGGCACATGGTAGGTACCTAACATTCTATGCCATGCACTTTGAAGGAAAGCAGCATATAGAAAACATGGAAGTGGGTTCCCCATTATTTGTAGGGGAATTGAAAAATGCAAGTTTCATACAATGTCATTTGGAGACTTTCTCTGATTCGCCCCATCTTCTGAATCTCATCTCTTATACCTTGCAAAAACTCTCTCCCCCAGCATCTCCACTGTTCCCAATGTTGTTCACTTTACCATGATCTTATAAAAATCAAAAACCAAAGCAGAAACCTTTACTTAAAGACTCGTAAGCTAAGAAGAAGTACTCCTATTTATATTAAAAAAATTTTTTCCTTGTAATGAATTACTATATTGTAATGAAATAACATTTTTAAATCCCATAAGTGAAGATTTTCCAGAAAACGTTTAAAGATGTTCTTGGTGACTCAACAAGTGGAATTTGATAAAATTAGCTCTTAAAATCAATATTCTGCACACTTGTTATTTTCTTTCACATTTAATTAAATATCGATACATCATTATCACAATGCTGACCTTCATATTTGAAGCTGGTACTCTTAACCTGCCAACAGCAGGTCATGTGCTTTGAGCTGTTTTCCAGCAATAATAAATTTGTCTTAAGCTATCTACACTCTCTGGCCTTGTCTTTCTAATGACTAACAGGATGAATTTATGAAAAGGCTGGCCACCGTTAAGGATAAAGTCTGTGACTGTTGAGGGTAATGAAAATAATGGGTTCACAGGGTTAAACCCATTACCTTGGCCTCATTAGCACCATATTCAAATCACCTATACTAATCAAGGACACCCATTCACCTATTTTTACATACAGTCTGGACACTAGACAGATATGCACCAAATACTATTCTGGACGTTCATTTTAGAAATGTTATTCACAAGTCCTAATTTGGTCTAGGCCCATTCTTATTTCTTCATGGCACTCCTCGTTATGTAAATTCTCATTTCTATAAAATTACAGCTTTGGTATGCCCCTGCAGTATAATAGTTGTCCACACACACAGAATCCTGTAAAATTGAAATAATAATAGGCTAGGAAGGGAAGTCTCCAGAAGAACACTTCCGCAGTCTCCCTGACTGGCTTGGTTTTGCTAAGATATGGGCTTCCTTGTACTTTACCATGACTATTTGGTGTGTTTTGTTCATTGGAATATTAAAAAACACAAGCAATAATGTCACAGACATTTCTTCAAAATATTCACTTATGAAGGAAATAATGGATCAATTTTGGTACAAAACACCAAGTCCTGGTAAGTAGCTTCTGGACGCTAACAGATCTAAATGTAGATTTACAATTTGAGCCCCAAGTTGCCCTGTAGGGTCTCTCTCTTTCTCTGCCTGGAGTCTCAAGGCCCCTTTCATTGGCCTTTCTCCCAGGAAAATTTTCTTTAGACATGGAGTTCTGTGCATTCTTGAAAGCGTATTTCTCCAGATAGATAAGTAATGATAAAGTCACATGAAGTTTGGAAATCTTGTGAAATTGGCAAGTGTGAGCTGACCAAGCATCTTATATTGATAATAATAATACAATAGCTGCATCCTTCATAGAAGGAATATACCAATAACACAAATAGGGAATAATTTTTTTTTTACCTCTTCTTTGGAGCTACCCAGGAATTTTAATTATCTGTCTTCTTTATCAAAATTTGAGAACCACTTTGGTGGTTCAAATTTTGATAAAGAACCACTTCCCGCACCTCTGTCAACAAGCACTCAGTGTCACAGCCGTCCCTGCATCCTGAAGGCCCTCAGCAATGTGGTAGCCTGGGCTCTCTCTGCTTTCAGTCATTCTCTTATGTGCCCAAGGCTCACTTGCCAGGATTTACAGGACATTGGAAAGCAAGTAACAGAGTCCCCACTCTCATTCCCTCTCCTTACTTTCACTCAAAACCTCAAACCCAGTAACTCCCGTAACCAATGCTCTCCTTAGCTCACAGACAAGAGGTGGGCTTTTTTTTTTTTTTTTTTAAGATTTTATTTATTTGACAGACAGAGATCACAAGCAGGCAGAAAGAGGAGGAAGCAGGCTCCCCACTGAGCAGAAAGCCCAATGCGGGGCTCCATCCCAGGACCCTGAGATCATGACCCAAGCTGAAGGCAGAGGCTTTAACTCACTGAGCTACCCAGGCTCCCCAAGAGGTGGGATTTTGTTTAAAATGAATTTATACGCAGAAACTGGACATGTCGTAAATAGGCTTGTGAATCTTCAAATTACCAGACAGGACTTGTCCAATTATTTAAAACAAACAAAAAAATCTCCAAGAATTTTAGTAATAAAGCTATGTCTAAAATTAACTTTTTAGAGACATACAATTAGGCTTAGGACAGTCATGCTTTTTAAGTTCTATCACATCTTGAAATTAAATTTATTTTAAACCATTTTCTATTAAGCAATGTTCCTTGAAATCACCATTTTTGAATGTGACATTTTTAAATAAAATAAAGACATTTTTATAACATGTTTGTGTTTTCTTTTTTCTCCTGAACTCAGAGATTTTGACTTCCAGTGTAACTTTGATATCCCTTCTTGCAAAAGCACAGGTATCTGATATTGCTGTCAATATTATACTTTAAATTAAAACCATTTTTTTTATGCTTGATTTTTAAAAATGTCTATTTCCATTGTTTAGTTTATCTCCAATTAACCCTTTTCAAAATGAAGGGTTATTATCTTCCTTTGTCCAGAGGAAGAATTCAGGATAATGTCCCTGAGTTGTTCATGTTCAGTTCAGGAAGGGTTTTTTTTGTTGTTGTTGTTGTTTGTATTTTGTTTTTTCCAGTGTTGACCTCTGTTATGCTGTAGTTATAGCAACAAGAAGAGTTCCTTCTGTCTGTCTGTGGTGTTCTCTTTCCAAACTAATGGCAGTCTTTCTATGCTATTGTATAGTATGGACAATGCTTTATGTGCATCGATTTCTTGATTTATCGATGTATTTAGGGAAATCAGCAATTCAAATGGCAATATTTTAAATAAATGAAATTAATTGAAATGGAATTTGCATATTACATGTATTTGTGGGATTTGGCTCATTCATTTAGATATTTTTCCATCTTGTCTTTAAGCTTCCCTCATCAGCTTGCAGTTTAACTTCTCAAAGATCAAGTTTATTTATCCTATCAGTATATCCTTAATCTAAACATGGAGAGAGAGAAAGAGAAATTGGAAGAGAGAGCTAGGGAAGCCCTCCTTAGGGGAGTAATGTATTGTGAGAACATGTGGTTTTTCTGCCAAACTAGGCCACACAATCTCACTATGACCTTGGGCATTCTAAGTCTCATTTTACTGATCTGGAATATCAGTTTAATTATAGTAATTACCTATCTCACAGGGTTTGTGAGGTTTAATTAATGTTAGCAGAGTGTTGGAGCTATTTAGTAGAACAGTACTATAAAAGGCAAACTACCTGAAAATCACAACTCTCTCCTCCCCACATGGTACTTAATTTTCTATACTCCTTTCTCTTTTTTCTTCAGACTTAATATCACATTTATTTTTCCACCTCCCTTCCTTATCTCTATCGATGGTCTTTCCTACTTGGGACTTGCCTTGGATGAAGCACGTGGCCTCTGCTCCACTTCTCTCGGTTGTCTACCTCCTCTAGGAGGTGAGACATCCCTGAACCCAACAGGATCAGGAGAACTGCACCAGGTAGGTAAGCAGCTGCAACTGCCGGTCGACAATTTGGTTTTGGGCCTCAAACACCGTTTGCTTGGTTTCATGGTGTTATCTGAGTTAGATCTCCAGTCTTTTTCGGAAAGATTGAGAGATCTGAACACCCCGTGTCTACATTTCCCTCTGAAGATAGTACCTGGAGCTGTGCTTCGAGATGGGGTCTCCAGTTTGCCTGCATTCTTAGCACTCTGTATTATCTAATACTTGCCCACCTAAATACTGGAATGTGCGGCTCAGGGCCTCCGAGTACATTTGCGCTAGCTGTTCACTTCTCAGCAATGCCTGGCCAAATGAACATGTAGGGGTTGGAATCCAGCCCGTTGCTCTGCCTGCCGGGCCAAGTTCTGGGCCTAATTTGTACAAAGGCATTCTAGGGACCAGAAGTGGCCTTGTCAGTATCCTAACTATAAGTTAATTAAATACAGCAGTGACAGGGGTGCTTGGGTGGCTCAGATAGTTGAGTGCCCAACTCTTGATTTCAGCTCAGGTCATGATCTCAGGGTTGTGGGATTGAGCCCCTCATCTGGCTCTGTGCTCAATGGGGAGTCTGCTTCCAATCCTCTCTCCCTCCCTTACTGCCCCTGCCCCTCCCAAAAAAACAGCGACTGCCAGACTGCCACAGTGACCTGAATTAGTATTAAAAAATTAATATCCCATCTTTGAAATTATACCCCACAAGACTATATCAAGCTTAAAATCATATTCAATTTTATCATTAACCCCTGCCCCACTTCCAACATGAACTACTTTTTAAATGGGATGTGAATAGCATGAAAATTTTAGTTGTGTTAACTCACTGTGGCTGAAATAGGAATTGTATTTAATTAAAAATTAAGAAAATGCTTTAAAGTGTAATATATATTGGGTAGTTGTAATAATGTTATATTTCTTTCTTTGGGCACAACTGCTCTTTGAAAGAGGGGCCACTGCTTACATCCTATTCTTTGTTAACTGCTAACATTTTGTGATGGTAGCACGGCTTGAAAGAGCAGTATTTTTTTTTACCTATTCCTAACTTGGCTCCCTTAAAATGATGATGATTTGATGGCATTTTCTTTTGAATGCTTTTATTTTTAGAGCTATTCTATCCCTGTGATTTTTGCTACCCTATATTAGTGGGAAAAAAAATGTTACCCAATGGTAACACTAATTGATTTACACTTTTTTCTTTACCAAATTTCAAGAGTCCAAAATTTGAACAAGGTCCAATGAAACCCCTAGATATTTTACTGACCACTAAGCTATTTGCAAAAGAACCATAGATATGTATATCCTTCCTTTATACACAACATAATATAACTTTATTCTTCCACCATAGTGAAAAGGAAGGTTGTCAGATTTCTACTCACTACATGTAAGGGAAAATTACTCAAACTGGCTTAAATGATGAAGTCCCAGATAGAGCAGGCTTCAGGCATGGAACAATCAGTGTGTCACGGGTGGGATTCACGTTCTTCCCATCTTTTTCCTCAATCATCTCCATCACCTTGGCTCTTCCTTGAGTCAGGTTTCCCTCAGTTACTGCTGCAGCAGTTCCAATCATCATTTCCAGGCATTAAAAGATTTCAGGGAAAGAAAAGGACTTTTTTTGATCTGTATCTTCAGAGCAATAAAATCTAGAAGAACTAAGCCTGACTTCCGCTAAAATCTCATTAATCCAATTAGGTTACGTGTCCACACCTACACCAACCACTCTCAAAAAGAATGAGATTGACTTACTCTTATAGGTACCTACATCCCTTGAGCTAGCAATGAGATCATCCTGAAGTGCATGACTACATGGAGGGTAAGAAATATCTGAGCATAATTATGGCTCAACTGAGAAAGAGGAAGAAGGAGGTGGGGACTGGATAGATGTTGGTGAGATGAGTATCAGTGTCTGCTGTTGCCTTATATAACTTCATCACTTCATTTCTGCTCTCTTGAAAAGCTAACCAGCCCTAAATCTCATGAATCATGCCAGATTATAGATGATAAGAAGAAGTCAGTTTATGGATGCCAGCATTTTATCATGAGTGAATTAGTGAATTATAATTCCAGTTATGACTGTCTATAAGTAGAGCTTGTTTTTAGCAACATGGCTTTCTGAGCAAAGTTTTATCAACCTATTGCTACTCTCATCTTTGTCTCAGAAATTTTGTGCTGTCTTCTACAAATCAGAGAGTATCTAAGGTTCAGATAGAATGGGTAGGGTTAAAAACTCTGGATATGAGGAGAAAGCAGAGAGAATAAGGAAGTTAAAATAAATTAAGAGAAGTGATAACATTTTTTATAGTATAGCACATCTATTTCCATAATTAAGTCCATCATAAATAATGTCCTCTTTTACCTTCTGCTGGACCATAAAACCACTCCTTTAACATATTTGTAAGGTAAAAGAAGCAAAATAAATAACCAGTCTTTAAAATTTCAAGTTGATCCCCAAACTGACTCAAATTTGCAAAAATCTGGCATAATTTAAAAGTAAATAAATAGAAGCAACACTTAGCAGAAGGTTCCTAACATAAACAAAGCTGTGCACGTTTTGTTTATTTATGGGATCCATGCAAAGTGTCATATTCATTTAAAAATATTCAGCACAAGAGTGATTGATTTAACAAATTGAATAGAATTAAGGAGTCTAAGCATCCCTTAAACCTAAAAGTTTCCTAAAAGGAAGACTGACTCGTTTTTGTAATATTACACTTGGGAAAACATTTTTCTCCTTTATGTCTGTTCAGAGCTTTTAAAAGGTTGATTGTGAGAAAGATAGCCATCATTTCTCAAAAGTGTATATAAACTGGGATGTGATAAACTCTACCCTTATGTAACACTCGAATTTTGCTCCAGGTAAAGTATTGAAATGTAAGTGTGAAATCTCCTGTATTAGTCTTTTTTTCATTCAGTGAACTTTTACGATGTCCTCAAAAGACAAAACAGTTTAGGGGCACCTGAGGGGCTCAGTGGGTTAAGCCTCTGCCTTCGGCTCAGGTCATGGTCTTGGGGTCCTGGGATCGAGCCCCGCATCAGGCTCTCTGCTCAGCAGGGAGCCTGCTTCCCCCCCTTTCTCTGCCTGCCTCTCTGCCTGCCTCTCTGCCTACTTGTGATCTTGCTCTCTCTGTCAAATGAATCTTAAAAAAAAAAAAAAAAAGGACAAAACAGTTTAAAATCCTTATCCTTGTAGAACTCAGTTCTACTGTCATCTCCATATTTAGCTGGTGGTTATTCACTCTTCTTTTTCAGCCTGAATTATTCCCTATCATATTTTAATTGAATAAACATTCTTTAACCACCAGTTATGTGCCCAGAATTGTGTGAAGTACTGAGGAAATGAAAAACTGGCCTGGAGAAACTAATAATCTAACAGAGAATACTGAGATAAGGAGAAAACACACACATATACACACACACACACATACACACAAAGAGATCTAATGACAATTATCCCACTTCCTTTATAGCAAGAAGAATTTAAGTGAACAGGTAAAGTGTAAAACAGACTCTGACAACTTCTGTACTAGAAGGGTAAAGAGAGGGCAATGACAGCAGACAGGAATGATTGGACAATTTGAGGGTTGGGATGCTCTTCAGAAAGACCTCAAAAAAGAATTCTTCTCTGAATCGGAATGACTAACAAATGGAGACAAGGAAGAAGAACATGTGGTGTAAAGGAAATAGTATAAGCAAAAGCTGAGGGAGCAAAAGCTGAGTACATAATCAGCACCCACAAATGGCATATTGTCAAATGTGGCTCTCATAAAGGGTGCCCCAGAAGAGAAAAAGTGATGGGTAATGAAACCCTGGAAGAAGAAAAGGGTCAAATTGCATAAAATCTTTAATGTTATCCTGAGGAAAAAAGACTTGTCTCATGGTGAAAAGATTCCATTAAATATTTTTTGTATAGGACATTTACTATTAGCAGTTTTGTTTGTTTGTTTTTAATGTCCCTCTGACTTCCATTGGAGAAGATGATTTGGAGCAAGGAGTGACATCACGTCCCTTGAAATCATTTTACTTATTTTATTTATTTTCAAAATTTATTTATTTATCTGAGAAAGAGAAGGAGAGAGCGAGCAGGGAGAGGGGCAGAGGGAGGCAGAGAAGCCTCAAGCAGACTCCCCACTGAGCATGGAGCCCAACACACAGCTGAATCCCAGGACCTTGAGATCATGACCGGAGCTGAAATCAAGAGTGGGCCCATTAATCGACTGAGCCACCTAGGTAACCCTTTGACATCATTTTAGATTTATATTCCTGCTACAGAATAGAACAGGAAGGAAAACGCCTAGAAAATTTTTGGAATGCCTAGATTTTATTTAAGGGACAGATCAGAAGGCAAGTAAGGTGACTCAGAAAGAGTCATCAGGAAAGAAGATAGTGACAGGAAATCCCAAAAGGAAGGGTATTCCTAAATTGCTAAGTGGTCCACAGAAATAATGATGCTGAAAAATCCAAAAATCCTTGAAAGAAGCAACCAGGGGGTAATCCTAGGGTCATACTCATAGCAGTTTTATTTTCATCACTAATTGGTTTGGGAAGCGATGGCAGATTCTCTTCACTATTACTGCTCTGAGCGCAGCAACCCCACAATTGGCATCTGTTCACTCATATGCCAAAATCATGGTTATTTTATAATTTATTTTAGAGGAAAATATTATTTATTTTATATGGAAAAACAGAAACTAGAGGTACCTGCTAATATATTTGATCTTGCCCCATATAGAAGCCAACAAATTTGGCAATAAGGAGGGCTTTTTGCTTTTGAGAGAAAAGTTTCAAAGGCTTTGTGGTTACATGATAACCATGTAGTTAAGACCATCTTCTTTCTAGCAGGATCTGGGTGGTTCAGTTGGTTAAGCATCTGCCTTTGACTCAGGTCATAGTCTCGGAGTCCTGGAATGGGGCCCAGAGTCAGGCACCACACTCAGAGGGGAGTCTGCTTCTCCTTCTCCCTTTCCCTCTGTGTTCACTCTCTTTTCAATAAATAAATAAAATCTTAAAAAAAAAAAAAAGAGAGAGAGAGAGAGAGACCATCTTTTTTCTAGTCTTCACCCCTTCATCAAGATAATGAAGAAAGGTTCATAGATTCCAACCTTTGTGTTCTCCCTAATACTCGCCTCCTTGTCAGAACTTATCCGGATCATTAGGACTCATGTCCAATGCACTTTATCACTACTTTTGTCAGTCACAATGAGAAACCCTGATTCCCAGGATAGAGTTCATTTTCCACATTCTCATTTCCGTATAGTTCTGCACATCCACGTTTCAGTAGCTGTTTCCCTGTCTCCTAGGACTGATTGTCTGTTAGCAACCATCACCCCATGTCCCCAACAACCTCTCTGAAAGTTCCCTTCATCTTCTTGCTCCTGCTGAGATGTGGTTCCTTTAAAGGCACTACATGCTCTGTAGCCATCACACAGGCTGAACTAGTAGAAGGCTCATCCTTGCTCTTCATTGCCACTTACAGACTACTAGGCTATGCTCTCCTATGCCCCCCTTCCCTTCTTTAACATTAATGTCATCACACCACACCATCTACTTCTGGTTCTTTTAAAAAAATCATCTAAAGGACTTTGAGGTTCACCTCAATGTTGGACAACTCCCGCCTCACTCCACCACAAGTCTTTCCTTCATTCTGAGAGATTTCAGTATTCAGGTATGTAATTCTCCAAAGACTCCTTCTTCTTTGCCATCCCTCTCTAATGATGGTTTCTTCCACCTTACCTCAGTCACTGACCTCTGTGGTCACACAGATCCTAGATACACTGTCTCCTTGTCACTTTCTGACTTTCAGATCCTCAAATCCTCGGTTCCCAAATATCCTTCAATCCTCCCTCTCATCAGACCACTGATCTATTGATCCTACAACCTCCATTTCCCTTACTCATTACGGCCTGTGATTCCTTCCATACTCAGCTAAGTTGATCATTATAAGCACTCCCTTGCAAACCTTCTCACTTTTCCATGATCAATCATTTTGAATACTTTTTCATATATCTTAATTCACTGGCTTTCTCTTTGCAAAACTTGCTAAACAAAACCTTGACCCTTGTTAAACGAGTTCTGCAATTCCTTCATTCATGTACCTGAATAGCTGAATGTGGCTGTTTGATATTATGATTAATAAGAAATATATATTCCTCATGTGAATGACCAGAATATACTTCTCATATGTATTTGGTCTTTGTCTATAGTTCCTAGCTCACAGTTCCCCAAACCCTTGGAATTTCCTAAGTATAGAGAGTGATAAATGTGTCTTTTGTTATATTAATGAAGTTGACTTTTGGACCCTACTCAAGGGTGGGAGCTGGTTGCCAGGAGGACCAAAGTTTGGAATTTTTAGTTCTCCACCCTCCCAACACAACTCTGACCTCTGGGGAGGCGAGGGGCGCTGGAGGTTGAATCAGCCAATGGCCAGTGACTTAGTCAATCATGACTAATCAATGAAGCCTTCATAAAACCCTGAAAACTGGGTTCAGAAAGCTTCTTCATTGGTGAATATGTGGAGGTTGGGACGAATTGTGTGCCCACAGAGGACACAAAGGCTCTGAACCCTTGCTTTATACCTTACCCTATGTATCTCTTCATTAGGCTGCTGATTTATATTCTTTATTCTATTTTTTAATAAACTGGTAAATATAAGTATTTCCCTGAATTCTGTGAGCCACTCAAGCAAATTAAAAGAACCAAAGGAAGAAGTCACTGGAACCTTCAATCAGAAGTTCAGATAATAGCCTGTGCCTTGCAGCAGGCATGTGAAGTGGTTTGTGTGTGGGGGGCCGAGGTGGGGGGACAGATTTGTACAACTGGATGCTTAACCTATGGAATCTGATGCTATCTCTAGGCAGATACTCTGGAATTCAATTCTTAAAAACCCTGATGATGTCCAAGAATTGCTTTGTGTGCTGTTGGCAGGGGACCCCCCCCCCAAAAAAAAACACACTGGAACCAAAATTGGGAAGAGTTGGTGTCAGTAGAGGTTGGAAAAAAATGTACAAATCTCTGTCTCACGTTAACTTCATGGTAGTTAGTCAAGTGGGCATTTTATGCTGCAAAACAATTATGTTACTTTTACTCTTCCTCTTTCCTCTCTGTTTCATATTCTTCTCAAACCCTGAACACCTATTCCTTATTCTTTTTTCTAGTTCTCTGCTTTCACTGAGTTCACAAAAATTCTGTGAGCTACAGATCTACTATAGCTACAGATTGAGAGAGCTACATCTACTCATCTTCAAGAAAAAGTACACAGCATTTTTCCTTTTCTCTTAGTGGACTAAACTCTAAGTGTTCCTATTTAAAGTCAAACCCTCTACATTTTCATTAGATCCATTTGCTCTGGCCCCACCTAAGAACCTTGTTCCTATAGTTGTCCCCTCTCCTTCATCATCAAATATTTCTCTCAGCTGTACTATGATCATTAGTATACGTATATAATATGTATATACAGATACATATAATATATGTATATACATACACATATTTTTTATATATATATATACACATATATTCCCATTTTAACCTCATTCCTTGCTGTACCTAGAGCTCATTCATCCTTTGATGGAAAATTTCTTAAAAGAAATATGTATATTTCTTTTAAGAAATTAAATATATATTAATATAAATTAATTATATATAAATAAATCAATATATATAAATTAATTATGATATATTAATATAAATTATATATATAGATATACAATGTTATGACCTGTCTTTCTTTTACCTGTTAAATAGACTCCAATCAGTCTTTTGTGAAGATTTCCAACAACTTGTACCTTGTTAAATCCAAGATCAATTTCAGTCTTCCTCTTTTTTGACCCATCAACAGAATTTGGTATTTTCTTCACATGGCTTATAGGAAACCACTCTTCTGGTCTGCCTTCTGCCTTACTAACCTCTTAACCCTGAAGTAACCCAAGGTTTACTCTTTAGAATGCTTTCTCTTATCTATCTATACTCACTCCCTTGCTGATCCCATCCAATCTCATGATTTTAAATCTTATTTATATCCTAAAGACTCTAATATGTAAATTTCTAATATGGACTTTTATATCTAACTATTTGAAAAGATTATCTTAATTTTCTCAAATTGAACACCTCTCTCTAATGCCACCAAAACTGACCCTCAGTTTTGTGGAGTGACCATCACTCCAGTTGCTCAGATCAGAAATTCTGGTGTCATTCTTGACTCTTTTTTACCTGTCATGTTTCCCTTCTATAAAAATATATTAAACAACCACAACAACAAAAGCAACATAACACTTCTTATCACCTCAACTGCTAACACTCTGGTTCTTTACCGCCAGTATCTCTCAGCCAGAGACCCTCATGACTGGTCTCCTCATTTCCTCCTTCTCTTCTATAGTCTATTATCAACACTGTAGCTACAGTGATCCTATTAAAACAAAAGTCAGATTTTTTCAGACCACTGTGTGAAAATCTCAGTAGCTTCTTACTTCCCTCAGAGTAAAAGCCAAAGTCTCTATAGTGGCTAAAAAGGGCCTACATAATCTGGCTCCTTTTTACCTTTGCACCTCATTTTCTTCATGTTCAACTACTCCAGTCTCCTTGCTCTTCCTGGATCAGCTCAGGTTTGCTCTGCCTTGAGACCAGGCAGTGTTCCCTTTGTTTGGCTTGCTCTTCTCCAGCATCCATGTAGATTGTTTATATCAAACGACTCCTTCAGTGAGGACTTACCTGGGTACTCTTTAAAATGTCATCCTACACCCCAGGACACCCTATTTCCTTTTTCTACTTGTGATGGTTAATTTTGTGTGTCAACCTGGCAGGTCCATAGGTATATGGTATATGCCTAGAGACATGGCTAAATATTATTTCTGGGTGTACCGATGACAGTGTTTCTAGATGAAATTAGCATTTGAATCTTTATGCTGAATAAAACATATTGCCCTCCTTAGTATGAGTGGACCTCATTCAATCCACTGAGGTCCTGTATAGAACAAAAAGGCAGAGGAATAGGAAATTGATTCTCTGCCATATTGTTTTCAAGTGGAGACATCCCCCTTTAAGCTCAGACTGTGAACTTACCCCCCTCAGTTTTCCTGGTTCACAGGCCTTCAGACCTGGGCTGGACCCATATCACTTGTTGTCCTGGATCTCTAGTTTACAGATGGCAGATTGTGGGACTTCTCAGCCTCTATAAAGTGTGAACTAATTCCTTATTAGATCTATATCTATTATCTATATCTGTCCATTTCTCTGGAGAATTCTAACACACTACTTAATTTTCCATGATAGTATTTATCACCCCTTAATAGTATATAAACAACATATCCTCAAAAACTGTCTCTCCTCACAGAAGGTAAGCTATACAGGAACAGAGAAATTGTTAAATGCTGTGAATAATGTAGGGCATGCAATAGTAACTCAGGGGTTTTTTGTTTTTTAATTTTTTTTTTTTTTTTGAGAGACAGAGTGCGTGTGACAGTCAGCGGGGGTAGGGGAGGAAGCGGAGGGAGAAGGAGAGAATCTTAAGCATGCTCCACACTCAGCACAGAGTCCAACATGGGGCTCCATCTCATGACATTGAGATCATGACCTGAGCTGAAATCAAGAGTTGGATGCTTGTATATATGAACCACATCATACTACATCAAACAGTAATGATGTATTGTATGTTGGCTAATTAGACATAATATAAAAAAAAGAGTTGTATGCTTAACCAACTGAGCCACCCAGGTGCCCCAATAGTAATTCAATTTTTAAAAGTATGAATAGAAGAGAGTAATATAAAATATACAAGAGAAGAAATAATTATAAAGTTAGCAATGCAAATTTAAGAATTGGATCAGAAGCCCAAATGGTAGAACCAGGTTTGGAAAAAAGTAGAAACAAGATTCTTCTGAAAAAAAGGAGCAAAGAGGAAAGAAGAAGTAAAGAGAATAAATAAGGGATTATGAAGGCAGTGTAGTGGGGACTAAAGACATTTCAATTTTAACTACCTCTATTTTTCACTAATACAGTAATCATCTTGTAAAAATGAGGGAGTGAAGGTAGATGCAGTGCATAAAATCAGTGGTAAATATTTGAAACATTAATTCCAAGAAGCATAGAGTACAGGATTTAACAGAGTATCTAGAATATATTAAATGTTCGGTGAATATCTGTTGACTTCAAGTAAGTAAGCTTAAAGAAGAGTAAATTGGTTAATAGCAATGTTGACACTTGACCCTAAAAGGAATAAGTTCATACCTTTGCAGTGGATTTTTAGCTACTCAGAAGCAGCATAGAGGGAATGTGTGTTTGGATCGACACAGAATAAATGATTGGCTTAGTGAGTGTGGCCAAATTTAGTGAAGATGATAGACTTAAGAATCCTGTGAACAATGTACTTGAGAGAGTTTTGAATTTTAACAACTATTTAGAAACAAGCATAGAATTGTTCTCATATTTCTCTATTATCCTTTAATGTCCATAGGATCTGTGGTAATGCTCCCTCTTTTGTTTCTGATTTTAGTCCTAATATTAGTGTCCTTTCTTTTTCTCTTGGCCTAACTGGAGGCTTATCAATTTTACTGATCTTTTCAAAGAAGCAATTTTCAGTTTTACCGATTTTCTCTATTAATTTCCTGTTTTCAGTTTTATTGATTTTTGCACTAATTCTTACTACTGGTGTATGTTGGAGGTATTGCACGGTAGTTCCAGACCACAACAATAAAGCCAATATCACATACAGCAGGTGAAGTGGATTTTTTGGCTTCCACTGACTATAAAAGTTATGTTTACCCTATACTATAATCTATTAAGAGTGCAATAGCATTGTTTAAAACAATGTACACACCTTAATTAAAATAATTTCATTGCTAAAAATGCTAACCATCATTTGCTGAAAGCGACTCATAATCTTTTTGTTTATGGAGACTTCCTTCTATATTGCTGGCTGCTGACTGATAGGGTGGTAGTTGCCAAAGGTCGGAGTGGCTGTGGAAATTCCTTAAAATAAGACAACAATGACGTTTACCATGTTAATTGACTCTTTTAATTGAACACTTAGAAACTGCTGTAGGTTCTTAACTGGCCTAATTTCAATATTATTGTATCTCAGGGAATAGAGAGGCCTGAGGAGAGGTAATGAGATAAGGAAACAGCTGGTCTGTAGAACAACCAGAACACACTCAAAATTTATTAAGTTTGCTGTAAGGAACAGGTGAAGTTTGTGGTGCTTCCAGACAATAAGTAACAGCAAAAATCACAGATTAAAAATCACTGTAAAAATTCAGTAAGTCTGAAATATTGTGAGAACTATCAAAATGTGACAGACAGACAAAAAGTGAGCAAAAATGCTATTGGAAAAATGGCACCTATAAACCTACTTGATTCAGGATTGTCACAAACCTTCAATTTATAAAATATGCAAACTCTGTGAAGCCCAATTAAGTGAAGCACAATAAAATGAGGTATGCTTGTATTCCTTTAATTTTCTTACTTTGGGTTTAACTTGGTTTTCTTTTCCCAGTTTTTGAAGGTAAAAACTTGCGTTATGGGTTTTAGATATTTCTTCTTTTCTCATATATGAATTCAATGCTATAAATTTCCCTCTAAGCACTGCTTTTGCTGCATCCCACAAATTTTGATAATTTGTGTTTTTTTCGTTTAGCTCAATATTTTTTAATGTCCTCTTGGGATTTCTTTGGCTGATGTGTTATTTAGATGAATTACATTTAATCTCGATGCACTCCGGTATTTTCCAGTTATCTGTTATTGATTTTGCCACTTCGATTTTTTTCTCATAATTACTTTGTTTTTCCCCTATAAAATATATCAAATATTTTCTATTGAAATGTGCTACATTGCATACATTTTATCTTCATTCCTCTAGTGAAAGTCTCATTCTCTTAGTGCAGTGATGCCTATGATTCTAAACTGAATTCCTCTCCCATGGTCACTCAGCTAAGAAAGCAGCTTCGCTTAGGATTATGTCCCTGCTAGGGGGCAGTGCACTGAACTTGGACCAGTCAGTTCAAGAGGCCTAATGATCTGTACCCGCCTCAAATTGGGACAGCTGTAAAGGGTCAGCCAAGCTTTACAACTCCCTGTAGGGCCAGCTAGATAAGTCCCCTGTAGCAACTGCCTCATGGTTCAGCTTCCCCTTCTGCTCAGTCCTTCTCTCATCCCTCACAGTGGTCATTCCTGGGACTTCTACCCAATATTTCTCTACACACAACTATCAGAGTCTCATAAAATTTGGCCCATGACAATTGTACTGGGATTGATTCTCGGGTGCAAAATCTAAAATGAGATGCTTAGAACTGGATCACCAGCAAGTGCACTGCAATAATGACCTCAAGAGAAGTAGATTAAATATTGTTAGGTGCAGGCGTCTGGTTGTGGTGAAATTATTAAAATGTTCAGTGGTACAAAAATGTTCAGTGGTATATAACTGGCAACAGATAGATAGTAAATGGAATTCACTGGCATGTATAATTTCTTAGGAGTTAAAGAATCTCAAAAATAATTTTAAGGATTTTGGAATTTGATGGTTATTTCTGGGTGTCATTGACAGATTGGAAGCATGGAAAATCTGAGGGTGATTATAAGTAACAGTATGAAATTCAGAGGGTCTCCTGTGGCCAGTGGGGAGTGAAAACTGAAGACTCAGTATCTAATTAAAGAGGCGCAGAGCTTCTTAGAAAGTATATTCCTCTGCTCCAGGAGACGTGTTATGCTAAGGTCAAGTCCTGGATTCAGAAGTAGAACTCTGGAACCTGGGTTGTAGGTATCTGGGTTGTAGAATTTTCCAATTTCCAGATACTCCTGAACATTTTGAGACTATTAAAATGATACACTGCTCCTTATGGATTGACGTTCTAGACTAATTTGCTTGAGCTGTCTTCCCTGCATGGCCAAATGTTTCAGAAAATGCTCTTACTTCTCCCTCCACCCTCTCCCATCACTAAGCCAGTAATGATGGTTAAATCACAACCTAACATATTTGAGGAAGTGCTGAGTCAGCTAACACAGCAAAAGGATTGTGAGCTGAAGGAAAAGCTAGCCAATATATACTGGCTGGATCCCAGCGGGTACGTGTGGGATTACATTCAGAGGATGCTGGATAAAAGAGAGTTTATTGATGTGAGAGCACTCTCCCAGGTTACAGGACTTAAAACACATGCAAAGTCCCTGGGAGAGAAGCTAACAGTAGTGGGAGGCTCCCAGAAGCTTAGAGCAAGTGATGGATTATACTGTGCAGGTAGAAGTGCTAGAATTGCTATAGCTTACAGTTGTAGAGGGATCAAAGGGTTTACAGAAGTAAGCCGAGTGCCTATGCTAAATAGGTTAGAAAACCTACTAGATCACAATGATTCATGGGAGAAAATTCCAGTAGCCAAAGGAGTAAGGAATGTGCTGGTGAGAGAAGCACAGGCATTGCTGAGATAGAAGTTCATGGGTAGCTGTCCTCTAGAGGCCAGGGATGACAGTCAGAGATGCTGTTAATAACTGAGCTCACTGACAGCAATGGGACTCAAAGGATTTCTAGTTAATAGAGCAAGGTGGCAGTGCCAAACTGTCAGAAACTAATTGGAAAAATTATTATAATGAACGGCAACATCAGACTGGTGACCTGGAGAGGATCTGCAGAGAGCTATGGAGGTGGGTCTCTGGGTAAGATATACAGCAACCAACAAAGTATTGCCCAATGTGTACAGCCAAAATTAAAGGAAGGATGATCAGGAGGCTGAACACAGTTACCCTAATAAAAAAAAAATGTATCAATCTTTTATCCAGATTCCAGATGAGAGCCAGTTTTCAGACCTAGAAATTATTGATTATAGGAGAGACTTATACCTTGGACGGAAGAAACTTCCAAACCATGGCAAGGGTATAGAGTAACAACTTTTCCAGTTCCTCACTGAAGGACGATGCCACATACCTGGGTAATTTTACACTAGAGTGAGGGGTAAGAGTCCAAAACTTTCAAGATTTCTTGACACAGGGTCCAAGTTGCTATAGCTACCTGGAAGACCAAAACATCATTGTGGCCCTTTTGTTAAGGGGACGAGTCAAGTCCCTAGCATGGCTCACAACACGTTCACTGGGACTACTGGGTTTGTAGACTCACTTGGTCTCTGAATGCACAATTGCAATAGACATATTTGGCTTTTGAAAATACCCCACACTGGTTGCTTGGCTTGTAGGTTAAAACCCATCATAATGGGAAAAACAAAGGCAAAGTGTTTGAAACTTGCCCCTCACAATGGTCTTGGATGTATTTATATTGAAACTGGAAGAGAATAAGCAGATTATTTCCATTACTAAAGATGTAGTGGGTTTAGGATTAGTGAACCACATTATATCTCCACTTAACTCACCAGTTGGACTCCTACAAGACCCAGATAGATGCTGGGTTTGCAGTGGACTGCTTCCTGAAAAGTCAGCCTAGAAAAAATTTCAAGTACAGTTTGTTTACTAGATGTGACATCTCTGCCCAAGTTGGTTAATAACACGTCAGACACATGGTATATAGTATGTGATCTAGCCAGAAAGTTCTTTCCCATATCTTCAGAAAAGAGGCCAAGAATCCATTTGTAGTCATTGAAAATGGGCTAAATATACTTCCATAGTCTTCATTTAGCACTGTGTTAATTCTCCATCCCTAAATCAAGATATAGTCTCAAGGTACCTCAACTATAGATTCTACTAGCCTAGTGGACATGTCCCAAGAGGGAGAATGCTCCAAAAAATGCAGTGAGTGTTCTTCATTTTTAAGCTAGGGTTGCCAGTAGGTCACTTTGGGTTACTAATGCCAATTTCCTTCTCCTCTCTTAGCTAACTGTTCTTTCCAAGAGTGCTCTCCAAAACACCCCTGAATGCAAATCGCAAAATCTGATAGTCTATGTTTCCCTGGATGCTGGCCTTCAACAACTTCAAAACTATCATAGAATTTACTCATTTATTGTTCTTATTATTTTTTCTCATCCTCAAAGAATGTGATATCCATGAAGGCAGGTTTTTTTTTGTTTGTTTTGTTTTGTTTTGTTTTAAGATGTACTTATTTATGTGAGAGAGAAGTGAGAGAGTGAGAGCACAAGCATGAGGGGCAGAGGGAAAAAAAGAGAAACTCAGACTCCGCACTCAGCATGAGCCCAACATATAACTCGATCTCACAGTTCTGAGATCACAACTTGAACTGAAACCAAGAATCAGTTTTGTTTTGTTTTGTTTTGAAGATCCTAACTATTTATTTGACAGAGAGAGAGACAGTGAGACAGTGAACACAAGCCAGAAGAGAGAGGAAGAACGCTTCCTGCCTAGCAGGGAGCCTGATGCAGGGCTCGATCCCAGGACCCTGAGATCATGACCTGAGCCAAAGGCAGACACTTAATGACTGAGCCCCCCAGGCACCCCAAGAATTAGATGCTTGACTGACTGTTCCACCCAGACATCCTGAGGATAGGAATTTTTGTGTGCTTTCCTTTTAGACATAACTCAACATCCTAGAACATCCTGGCTCATTGAAAGCATTCAAGAAATATTTGAACAATGCATGTTGTATATAAACACTTAATCCATTAACTTTAACTCGTAGAGACTGTGACTGGTTTTGCAACTCCAATGCTTCTAAACCATCTTGTCTTTTAGAGTATCTTGCTATGTGAAATAATTTTTTGAAATCTATTTTCTGAAAACTTAAGGCCTTATTTTAAGTATATCTAATGATCATAATTTGTTATTCATTTTTAAATAGCAATTTTTTTACTATTTATTTTTACTCAAAAAGCATAGAGAAGCACAATGGAAAGGTAATATTATAATCCAGAGATAAATACTATTAAATAACCATCCTTTAATACTGCTAAGCACTACATATATTTTAAATTTAACTGAATAAGTTATTGTATCTTCTTTGTTATTAATTTGTCTAGATTTGATTACTTACACTACCCCTAGTTAAATCCTTTTCCTCGGCACCAAGATTTGTATTCTACTTTCCTTCTTGTGTATATAACCATTTACAAACATGCTTATACCCTTGAGTTTGGGGATGATTTGTTTCAGGTATTGTGATGGTGGGAAGCAGCCCCAAGATCCCCCTTCAACCAGGAGCTAGAAGCTGGGAATGCTGCTAGTGGATGCCCTCAGCCTTCAGTTCCTTCAGGGATTGTCCCAGGGGCAGAGAGCTGCCTCACCCAAGATCACACCATTTTCTGAGCCCACCAAGTGACTGAATATGACTTATGGGCCATTTTGGTCCAGTGCAGGGACATTCTGATGGCCCATTATAGTTCCAAACATCCCTGCTGGGTCAATTGTGATTCTCATTAGGCCTGTCTTACAGTTCAGTTTCTTTTCTGCCCAGTCTTCCTTTTCCCCTTCCCTTCCACAAGTGTTGATTCTAAACCACTCCTTAATAAGTACCCTAAAGTCTAAACACTATCTGAGATTTTTCTTCCTGGAAAATCCAACCTGAGTAACAGATCCTATTATGTATTCATCTCTGCATCTTGCTTTTCTCCCTCACTCTAATCATGGATTTTATCCCAGACAATTGACATACATCAAATGCTCTCTTTTGAATGACTATGTAATTTTCCAGGGTTTTCATGTATCACAATTTGTTCAAGTCTCCATACAAGGGAACAGTCTAGTAGTTTCCAAATTTTATTTTTAACCATACGTAAAGTACTGAAATAAATGTCCCTGTCACAGACCAATTTAAACTCAAAATTACATGATTACTTGGAAAGTTCCTATCACTTTCCTTCACTAATCAGTTCTCCTTTATTTTTTTAATGAAGTCCACAGTGGTCTACTTATTATCATCTAGTTTCTGAGAGCTCTAATATTTTCAACACAGTCAATAATTTAAGGAATTCATGGCTTATATCTATAGAATTAAACTCTTCAAAACTCTTCTCAGCCAGTCTTCTTTTTCCAATTTTGTGAAATATATGAAAACAATACTATCAATATTCTTCTTTAGCTGGGATAAATCACTCCCATAAAAGTAATAATGCCAACTTTACTCCTGTCTTAATCTAATCTACATGCACTAAAGAAAATATTAAGACCTATAAATTAGAAATCACAGACTAGGTTGGAATACTGGCTATACAAAGTATTCCATCTGCTATCTAAGTACTTAAACTCTCTCAACTCTCATTTGTAAAATGTACCTGCTCTACTGTGTTCTAGTGATCTGTAATCTTTATCGAACTGAAGATTCCAGAGGTTCATCTCTGGCAAAGTGCTTGGCATGGAGATAGTCTATAAATCATTATAATCATTTCCCTCATATTCTTGGGTTTCCATTTAGATATGTGTACATAAATGCTATACTCACATTTTTTGTACAAGTCATTTATTTTGAAAGAAACCCACCTCTGTTCTGCCTAATGAAACCAAAGAATGCTATTTCATGTGGACTTTGTGATATCTAATTGGATGACATTACCTCCTTTTAAAATTCTAGGTTCTCTGTATTTCCCAAGTCATCATAGTTCATTGGCCACATGAGACAGCAGAAATGGATAGAGCAAGTTTTGGACTTTATAAATTGAGCCACACTTTCAGCTTCAAAACAGAAACAACAAAAACAACAACAAGACAAAACAAAACAGAAACAACAGGACAAACAGAAACCAATATTCAAGGAACCAGGTCCTATCTGAAGGAGCGCTTATGCAGAAACCTCTGTATGGAGTCAACCAGTGTCAGTTTGCTTCTGTTCCTGCAGTAAGAGCTGGTTTTCTCAGCTGGGGATGCCCAGGAGAACATGATGCTGCTTTTTCTTCCCAGATGAACCTTCTGTTATATATCTCCAGTAGTTCAAATTTTCCTTTACCTTCTATTTTAGAACATATTCCTTACTTGGAAAAAATTTTACTCTTGATTCTTATTCCTTCCAACCTTCTAGCTTCCTTCTTGGATTATTTCTTTCATCCTGTCTAGCAACTCTACTAATCCAGGTATTTAAGAATTTTGCTCACGATCTTTCATCTCTTCTTCAGGTGAAAGGTGATTCAACTGAACTTGGAGTCTCTCACTTGGAGATTAAGTGCTTAAACCATGAGTTGGAGAGCAGTGGATTGAGTGTAAGAAAAAGAGCATCTTCAAGTGAAAACAAAAGAGGAGCAAAGAATTCACTTTCAAAGAAATCTCTACATTTTTACCCAAAGTTTGTGGCAGCAAAGAGCAAATCCATGGTGGAGCCAACACTGAGAAAAGGCCCAAGCCCCATTTTGACATAATGTTTTTTGAAATATTAGAGCATAAGCTGTTGCTGTCCTACTCTTTAGATATTATAACAAAATAACATTTTAGGGTGCATTATTAGAAGATCTAATAACAAAACAAGAATTTGCTTAGGAAAATTTTATTAAATGTTTCTATAATATCTTTATGAAATCTTCTATTTAACAACCTGGGCTGTTACTTGTGCCACCCTTTGAGTGCTCGCTTCGGCAGCACATATACTTGTGCCACCCTTTGAAACACCGTAAAAATTCATGGGGGCATTTTGGATTATCACAATGACAGAGGGTATTACTTGCATATTGTTGGCAGTGATAGAGGATGTATACATCTTATGGATAATCTTGTAAATTCAGCCCAATAATGAATTGGTTTTTGCAAAATGTCCAAGAAATAATGACTAAGAAATATTGAATAGATACAGATATGCTGCTAGGCTAATCATAACCTCACTGTTTTACATGTTATCTAGTAGAACTCAATCTATATCACATAGTTACTCCTGCACCTATCATCTCTGTCTCTGGCTACATAAATACATTGTATAGAATTCAAGCTGCTCTATTTAGTGTCAGGGATAGAAAGTAAAAATAGACACTTGCTAGGAAAAATCAGAAAAAAATAAAAAGCCTAGCAGATAGGGTTTTGCTCCTTTCTAGGATATATTTCTTATCAGCCAAAGACTCTTGTTTTCACAAAAGGATACACAACTAAGAAAAAAAGCTGCTCAGATTCAGAGAACTGAGCTCATCTAGGCCAAAGGTTTTTAAGTACACATGGATCCACATGTGCATACAGGATGCTGGTATCTACAAAGGAGTCATTATGCTAATTAGCAAAGACCAAGATAGTTGGGCTATGTTTACAAAAGGGAAAATTCTCTGACAAGGAGAGTTTTAATAAAAATGGATGCTAATCCATGGGAATGTTATTGTCAGGATACAGGTAGTGATAGCTAAGAAATGTATAATCATCATTCACAGTGTAAATATTAGGACTAGTGAAGATTCCCTAACCTGGTAAGAACCTCTGTCTGCTGGAAATGATTTAGCTATTTGTAAAAGTGCTACAGTGCTCTCGTTAGTGAGACAGAGGTTTAGAGATCCATATCACATGTAGAAAGTTATACCTGCCTGGGTTCACTGTTGTGATTTTTCTGACTAGCATTGGGTAAATTTTTGAAATGTAACAACTGTGGACAATTAGGATGATCCCCTGTTTTTGAGGTACGTATTTGAGTAAGAGTACAGCAGATTTTCTTTATAACATCAGATTTGACAGTTCTCTTAAAGATGTTATTGCAAACTGACTAGTGAATTAGAAAACTTACTTAATATCTTACTAATTTTCATCAAGAAAGATTTTGAGGGCCAACTCTTATTTTGAAGCCCACATAAATAGACAAAAGTATTTCTTTCTCCTAGGACCATATTCTAATTTCCCTGTGTTTGTTTCACCCTGCTAAAACTCTCAAAAATTATTTTCCCTTTTCCCCCCTGTTTACACTAATAACTGAAGGGAAATACTATTATATAGGTGAGCTTCCTTCCAAAAGCACAACCTGCATAGAATTTCATTAATATAGCCAACAATATTACAATCAGGTTCACAACAGATAATCCCACTCTTACTGCTATGTTTTAAACTTTTAATGATATTTGAATTCAACCCTATGTTTAAATAAATGTCTAATGTCTTAGGTCCAGTTTGAGTTTCAATTTAAAAAGAATCCATGAGAGACTTTTGAAGAGATGCATAAAGTAATAATAAGGGACAGGTGTCATAGATAGGAATTGCAGTCCAATAACACCAGGAGAAAGGCACTCGTCCCCAAAATCTAATCCTCTAGATCATCCATCGAGCAAAAGTATCTTTATATTCTCACAATCTATCTGCCATACAAAGTGTGTGTGAAATTTGAGGCTACCTAGCTTTGGAATATTAGGTATTATCAAAAGAGATGAGACTGGGACCATCAGTTAATATCACGAGCTGTCCAGGAGTGAGTCAGAACTGCTCTTTCCCCTAGGCTGTACCACTGGGTGAATTAGTCTCCTCAGTTTTCTAAACCTCATCTTCCTCAATGAAATTCATCATGTGAAAATGATGGCTTCTAGTTCTAAAATTCTCTAGTGCTAAAAAAAAATCTTTGCTTTCCTAAACTTTCTACAGAATTTCCAAAGGAAGCATGGAAAATAAAATATAAGAGATAGATAGGTTTAACCATTTAAAATCAAACATCTTCTGTGCTATATAAATAAGATAAAATATTTTCTATGTCAAAGATAATGAACAAAAGTACAAGGGATTCCACCAAATGGAAAAAATATATATATTTATATAAGAAACATATCAAAGCATAGTACCTTCACATATGAAAAAAATCTTACACAAATACAAAAGAAAATTATAAAATTCACATTTAAAAAAGTAATTAGCTTACATAAAAATGAATCACAAAAGTCTAAATTCATATAGTTGATAAACTTATGAATAAATGTACTAGACTGTCTGCAAAGCCAGCTATTTTTCCATACCCTGCATCTCTATCTTTCAAGACTTTTATAATTTCAGCGTCTTCTCACCCTTCTTCCTGTACACAGTCCACTTATCAATTAATTATGTCTCTTTACGCTCCATTGAGTAAATAGAAGTAATCAGGCAAAAACTTCCTCAACACCAGAGCATCAAATCTATAAATCTATCTGCATTTGTTCCTATGCTCTCTGTCTATCCTTCAATCACAAGGGTTGAACTGTAGCTAGCCTCTTTTTTAGCTATAGTTACAAAGATACTGAATAATAAATCACCCTGAAATTCAGCAGCTTAAAAAGTACTCATTTGTGGGGCGCCTGGGTGGATCAGTGGGTTAAAGCCTCTACCTTCAGCTCAAGTCATGATCCCAGGGTCCTGGAATCGAGCCCCGCATCGGGCTCTCTGCTCAGTGGGGAGCCTGCTTCCCTCTCCCCCCCTCTGCCTGCCTCTCTGCCTACTTGTGATCTCTGTCAAATAAATAAATAAAATCTAAAAAAAAAAAAAAGTACTCACTTGTTATCTCATTCACCTGACTGTAGGTTGGCTGGAGTTTGCCTCACTCTGCACATCTGTAGGGTTACTGGGGTGTCTCTGTTTCACCAGATTCTATCTGGGTCTGAGGGTGGAAGGACATTGGTTTCTCAGTGGAAATGCTTAATGACAGAATCTGAGAGCTTACAGAGGAGAGAGTAGGGACATATGACTCTCTTATGACTAGGTTTGAACTGATGTACACTCACTTCTGCCCATATTGGTCAACACAAGTCACTTCACTAAATCTAATATAAATGTGTTAAGGAAAGTGTGCTATCTTTTTTATTTATTATTATTACTGTTCATTTTAGAGAGAGGGAGAGAGAAAGAGAAACTTTAGCAGACTCTTTGATGAGGTTGGAACCCAAAGCAGGGCTTGATCTCATGACCCCGAAATCATGAACTGAGCCAAAGCCAAGAGTCTGATGCTTAACTGACTGAATTATCCAGGGCCCCCAAATGTGTGATGTCTTTAAAGGAGGGACTGTAAAGTCACATAGTAAAGGGTGTGAGTACATCAAGAGGCAAATAATTGAGAATAGAAAGGCCATCTACTGCAGTTAGCCAGGAATTGAGAAGAGTGAACAAGAATGGCATGGTCTGGGTCATTTCAGAAAGTAGTTTACTGGGAGATGGAAATTACAAGTAGAGAGGTGTGGGCTACAGATATATATTGGATTTGAGAATCTTAAGTACTTAGTGGATACCTGAAATCACTTTGAGGATAAGTTTTACAAGAGAGAACCAGAATGAAGAAAGGAGAGATCCAAGGACAGAATCTCATATTCAAGAGATAACAGAGGATTAAGATCTCTTGAAAGAGATTGAAAAGGAAGGTCCAGAGAGATAAAAATAAAACTGAAAGAAATAAGTCAAACCAAGAAGGAAGTGACCTTCTGGAAGGTGAGTAATAAAGCAAAATCCTTCAAAGAGTTCAAGAAGACTGTGGGCTGACAAGTGTCCACTTGATGTGGCCATTAAGTTGTTAGTGGTGTTGATGATGATGATGTCAGTGGGTGGTGAAGCTAGATGCTTGAGGAAGTAGAAATGGAGAATGTGGTCTCCTAAGTTCCTAAGCTTAGTTGTGAGGGGAATGGAAATGACAAGAAAGCTGAAAATGCTTGAAGATATCAATAGAGAGAAAGAGACAAAGGGTAAAATAGAACACAAGGCACTCTACACACAAGCAATTGCTTTCTTCTCAATTCCCATATTTTGCTTTTTCCCCCCTTTTGAGCTCCTTAGTTACTTGAAATTTCTCAAATGGGTCATATTTTTTTCACTTGGATAGACTATTTTGTGTGCTTTTTCCTGCTTGAAATACTTTTCATAAGGCATTCCTTGTATTCCTATTTATCTTTACAGAAGTAAGCAAAACAGTTATGAATACCTACTATGCACTAAGCACTGTGTTCAGGGCATTAAATCAATTGCCTTAATGAATTACCATAGAAACTCTGTAATATTGGCATAATTATCTCCCTTTTATAGGTGACAAGCTGGACTTAGAAAGGTGTAATGACTTGCTCAAATATATGTCTTTACATGGTAAATCAGAAATTTGAATTTTTGACGGTTTTATTCCAAAGCCCGTGTTCTAGTATCAGCTTAATTAAGCACTCCTTTGTAAAATGTCCTCCGTTCCAAGGATGTGGTCTCTCCTACAAGCAGTAGAGCACACAGGATGTTTTTCATCATAATAGATTAAGGTTGATTTCACCCACTTTTGCAACACTAACATATCTAACATATGTCAACTCTAGCACTTATTATACTATATTGTAATATTAAAAAATATAAAGAGCACTCTCACAGGCAGCAAGGAGCCATACAAGATTTTGACTATTTAAGTAGAGAATGACTTACACTTAGTTGTGAGAGGAAACACTTACGCTAATAGGAAGGGTAAATTTGGAAAGGAAGAGACTGGAAGCAGAGAGATAAACTGAATAATTTCTAAATCCAAATAAGAGATGTGAGGACCTAACTAAAGGTATCATAATGAGGCTAGAACTTAGACAAAAGGATTGGGGGAGGTTTTAAGAAACAGAATCACTAGGATTTGGCTAGCTGGTTGGGGACAGAGTGATGACACATTTTTCTAGCTGAATGGATTGAATAGATTGAATGGATTGATGTATCTCAATGAAAATGGAAATATAGAAGAGAGAACAGATTTGAGGAGGAAGTGTGGAGCCAACTATGAAATATGTGTGAGACATGGAGAAGAGGAAAGGAGAACACAACCAAGATCCTGAGTAGAAATACAACCAAGTCTGAGAAATTCTATATCCAATACTCATTTATGTATAGAAAATTTTAGTTCCTAATTATTATGTGGATTTTGACTCTGGCAACCAAACAAATTTCTATACAAGACTTCTCAACCAAACACTATTTCTCAAAGTTTCCTATGATGAAACAAAAAACATATTCTTCAAAAATATCTCATTTTGTTCTTCCCACAAGTGGCCTAAGGTGATTTCTGAAAACACTTTGCTATTCACTTAACCCAGAAAACTGCACAAAATCATGCAAATCAAGAGGTTCAAATCTTTGTGTGCACTTTAAGAGCACCTGTGAAATTACCTGTGCCATTGAGTGTACGCATCTGAAAAGCCACCAAGTATCTGAAAAATACCATTTTACAGACTAACCCATCATAATAATGGTGGAATTGGTATATATGCCCATTCCAACCAGTGGGGTAGACACAGGGTCAGTGGCTCCAGGAGAATGAATTTACATATGCAGAGGAAAACTGAACTTGATGGTTTAAATGTAGATTCTCTAATCACTTAGCACTTGTAAGTGAACAAAACTCCCATGATGTACTGCTCACTCACAGACATCATGGCCAGATTAACCCATAGAAGATCTTGCCCTGACACATTGAGGTGATCTTTTGAAAAAGAACAAATTGTTTCCAAGTCACAGGAGCAGATTGCTCAGAAGAAGAAACTGAAGAAACAAAAGCTTACATCCTGTGAATAAATTAGACATAAAATACATGCAAATAAGGGTAAAAAATTATTTTAGTTAAAAAGAAATATTTTTTTGTTATTTTGTTTTCATTTTGTGTTGATGAAATGTGATGTCTTTAATCCTCATCAGCATTACTTGTACCCGGTTCTGTAGTTCTACAATGACATAATATCTGGGTATGGCTTTTTGGATTTTTTGGTATCTAAAAACTAAGGGAGGGCTTTCAGATTAACTACGAACCACAGGGGTGCCTGGGTGGCTCAATGGGTTAAAGCCTCTGCCTTCAGCTCAGGTCATGATTCCAGGGTCCTGGGATAGAACCCCACGTCAGGCTCTCTGCTCAGCAGGGAGCCTGCTACCCCCATCCCCTGCCACACAAAAAAAGAAGCTATTGCAATAGTTGAAATGAGATGGGTTGTTGGTTTGTACCAGGATGGTGGCAAGGAAGATGGTGAGCAGTGATCAGATTCTGGAAACAATAAAAAACAACAACAATAACAACAACAAAACTATGAACCACAGAAAATACACCTTTGCTATTTGATGAAGGAGAGAGGATAACATAATTGGACAATATCACATCAGCATTTTCAGGAGTGGAATGATGCTACATTCCTCAGTCATATTTATCACTTTCCCTGTCTGGTATTGGCATTGTTTGCAATTTTTAAGTCCTATGGTGTTCTGTTGGAGTTTAAAAATTAAAAGAAGAGGGAGGGGTGATTTTAATGATTTTGTGATCTACCTTTGTATTCTTTTTGTCAGATACTATAATATGACACAGAATATGGAAGCTCTTCTCTATTAAAGATGTTATTTTCATCACACACATATTAGAACCTTTCTCCTTCATGGAAGTTAGTTTAAATGGTTAAGTTGTATTGAGGAGACTTAAAAAAAAAAAAAAGTGAAATGATCACTGCCTAAGTTTCAGCAATAAGTTTGGTCATTAGTGCTCTCTAGTGGAGCAGGGATTTTGTGCTTACATCTTCAGACATCTCTCAAAGAGCTGTGTTTCCAGCAAATCTTATACATTGCTCAGCATAACCTGATGCTCATGGTCTTACAGGCTGTACTATGGTGATTGAATGTGGGCTCATGAGGTGTCAGCAAGCAGTTTTTAGTCATTCTGGACTTTAAAATTACTTCATTTTAATAAAATCTGTTTTGGAAGTGATGTTTCATTTTGTTACATTGTTCAAGGCCATGCATATGCACATTTCATCCATGCTCTAGGAAACACTGAAGCAATATAACTTTAAGCACCAGATCTTATTGTTTTAGCATCCTGGATACTCTTCTTCTATTATTCTTAAATTATAGTTAATTGTTATTCTAAATTTATTACATCATAGACATTTATTATTTTTAAATTATACAGGCATACCTCACTTTATTGAGCTCTGCTTTAATGTGCTTCACAGATAATGCATATTTTACAAATCAAAGGTATGTGTCAACCCTGCATAGAGCAAATTTATAGGTGCAATTTTTCCAAGATAATTTGCTTACTTCCTTTCTCTGTGTCACATTTCGGGAATACTCACAATATTTCAAACTGTTTCATGATTATTATATTTGTTATGGTGATTACTATTCAGTGATCTTTAATGTTACTATTATTGTTTTGGGTGCCACAAACTGTATCCACATATATAACAAACTTAATCAATGTTGAGTGTGTTCTGACAACTCCCCAGACCAGCCATTACCCAATCTCTCTCCTTCTCCTTGGGCCTCTCTATTTCCTAAGACAAAACAATATTAAAATTAGGCCAATCAATAACCCTAAGTGAGAGAAAGAGTTACATGTCTCTCACTTTAAATCAAAAACGAAAAATGATTAAGTTTAGTGTGGAAGGATTGTCAAAGCTGAGATAAGACCTCTTACACTGAACAGACAAATAAGTTAGTGGAGGCAAAGGAAATGTTCTTGAAGGAGACTAAAAGTAAAAAAAAAAACTAAAAAACTATTTCAGTGAACAGAAAAGGATAAGAAAGTGAAAGAGCCTTATTGCTGAAATGGAGAAAGTTTCAGTGGTCTGAATAGAAGATGAAATCAGCCACGACTTTCCCTTAAACCACAGCCAAATCTAGAGGAAAGCCCTAACTCTCCTCAATTCTATGAAGACTGAGAAAGGTGAGGAGGTTGCCAAAGATAAGTTGGAAGATAGCAGATGCTGGTTCATGAAGTTTAAGGAAAGAAGAGTCTCCATAACACGGAAGTACAAGGTAAAGCAGCAAGTGCTGATGTAGAAGTGGCATCAAGTTATTCAGAAGATCTTGCTAAGCTAATTAAGGTGGCTACATGAAACAACATATTTTCAATGCAGACAAAACAGACTTCTGGTAGAAGATGTCATTTAAAACTTTCAAAGCTAGACAGAAGTCAATGCCTGGCTTCAAAGTTTCAAAGAGTAGGTTGATTCTTGTTAGTGGCTAATGCAGCTGGTGACTTTGACAATTTATGTTCACCTTAATGCTCATTTTACCACTGATGCTCATTGGCCATTAGGAAAATCCTTGGGCTCTTAAGGGTTATGCTAAATCTACTCTGTCTGTGCTCTACAAATGGATCAACAAAGTTTGGATAACAACACATCTGTTTATAATGTGACTTACTGACTCTTTTAAGCTCACATTTCAGACCTATTGCTTAGATAAAAAAAAAAATTCATTTCAAAATATTACCGCTCATTGACAATACACCTGCTGACTCAAGAGCTCTGATGAAGGTGTACAAGAAGATTCATGTTGTTTTCATGACTGCTAACACATCCATTCTGCAGCCCAGGGATCAAGTAGCAATTTCAACTTTCAAGTCTTCTTATTTAAGAAATATAATTCATAAGGGCATAGCTGCCAGAGAGAGTGATTCCTCTGATAGATCAGTGCAAAGAAAATTGAAAACTTCTGTAAAGGATTCACTACTCTATGCCATTAAGATTTTGTGATTCATGGGAAGAAGTCAAAATATCAACATAAACAGGAATTTAGAAAAAGTTAATTCCAACTCTCAACGTGGTTTTGAGGGGTTTAGAGGGAGTAAGTAACTGAAGGTGTGATGGAAACAGCAAGAGAACTAGATTTAGAAGTGCCGCTTAAAGAGAAGTGAAGATGGCAGAGTAGTAGGAGGACCCTAGGTTGTCTAGTCCCTCAAACTCATCTAGATAAATATCAAATTATTCTGAATATCCAAGAAATCTATCCAAAGACCGACAGAACAAACTGCACAACTAGAGGGGGGAAATAGGCCACATCATGGAAGGTTGGAGGTATGGAGAAGTGATTTGGGGGAGAAGCAAATCATGGATGCTGTGGAGGGGAAGGAATCCTGGTCACAGAGAGATGAGAGAGAGAGAGAGAGAGTGAGAAATGCATAGGAGATTGCACAAGGAAAACACTTCCCCAAAGCCATTGGCTGGAAAAACCAGAGTGGCTAAAAGACTGGAGATTTAGAGGTCCACGGCATGGATAGTGTGGATTCCTGCACTACATGAGTACTACATGTTGCAGTACTCAGAGGGCAGAGGACCAGTAGCAGATGGTACAATCTGAGGATCCCCTGGGGTGCACTGCAAGAGACGGTTCCCCCTTCTTAAAGTGCATCTGGGAAAAATGGCATTGCCTTTCTGGGGACAAAGAGGCAGTGGGTGCCATTTCTCTCCCCACCCCTCAGCAAAAACTAGCTTTAATAAGTAGCACAGTACCAAGAGTAGTACCTTATACCAAGTACCACCCCACTGCATTCTGCAGGTATTGCCTTTCTCAGGCAATGTGCCTGAGAACCAGTGCAGCAAGCCTCTCCGCCAGAAGACCAGCAGAGATATCCTGTCCCCTCCCCCCTCACATGAACCATGTCTACAGACCATAGAGTGCTACAAGTCTTCATCTCTGGTGGAAATAGCATCAGATTTCTTTTCTTTTTGAATTAAGAAACTTACTTTTTAAAAAAATATATTTTATTTATTTATCTATTTATTTGATAGAGAGAATATGAGGAGGAGCAGGGGGAGAATGACAAGCAGACTCTATGCTGAGCACAGAACTGGACACAGGGCTTGATTTTATGACCTTGAGATGATGATTTGCACTGAAATCAAGAGTTGAATGCTTAAATTACTGAGCCACACAGGCACCTCACATTGGGTCTCTTTTGTCAAGCAGGCTAGAGCACCCCTAGTTAAAGCATGCCACACTCTGGCCAAGGTTCAAACACTTCTCATGGCAGGCAAGGAGAAACTCTACAGAGGACTGATGTGAGGGAAAGAGCAGCCAAAACACAGCAGCAGGGTACATATAGCATATACCAGACACATTTCGTGAAGTGCCAGGCCCTGGACATTTTATGACCTCTTCTTTATAAAGTCATTAATCTCAGGAGCAGGAAACATAACAGGCTTTCCTAACACAGAGAAGAAGACAAAGACCTAGACAAAATACCAAGATGAGGGAATTAATCCTGAAAGAAAGAAAAAAAATGATCATGTCCAGGGATCTAATTGAAATAGATACAATTAATATGCTTGATCAAGGATTTAAAGCAATAATCATAAGGACACTAGCTGAGTTTGAGAAAGCATAGAAGATACCAGAGAGCCCTTTACTGCAGAGATAAAAGATCTAAAAACTAGTCAGACTGAAATATGATGTGAAATACACTGGATGCAATGACAAGTATGGAAGAAGTAGAGGAATGAATAAGTGATACAGAAGATAAAATTATGGAAAATAATGAGGCTGAAAGGAAGAGGGAAAGAAAAATATTGGAGCATGAATATAGACTTAGGGAACTCACTGACTCCATAAAACATAATAACGTTTATACATAGGAGTACCAGAAGAAGAGAAGGAAAATGGAGTAGAAGGTTTATTTGAGAAAATTATAGCTGAAAACGTCACTAATCTGGGAAAGGAAATAGACATCCTAATCTGTGAGGCACCGAGAACTCCCACCAAAATCAACAAAAGCAGGCCAACCCCAAGATACATTGTAATTAAATTTGCAAAACATAGAGATAAAAAAAAAATCCTAAAAGCAGCAAGACAAAGGTAGTCCTTAATTTAAAAGGGAAGACAGATAAATTGAGCAGCAGATCTCTCCACAGAAACTTGAAGACCAGAAGAAAATGACATAATATATTCAGTGTGCTGAATGGGAAAAATACGCAGCCAAGAATGCTCTATCCAACAAGGCTGTCATTCAGACTAGGAGAGACAAAGAGTTTCCCAGACAAACAGAAACTAAAGGAGCTTGTGACCACTAAACTAGCCCTGAAAGAAATATTAAAGGGATTCTTTGAGTGGGAAAGAAAGACCCAAAGCAATAAAAACTAGAAAGGAAGAGAGAAAACCTCCAGAAACAGTCACCTAACAAGTGATATTATAGCACTAAATTCATATCTATCAGTAATCACTCTGAATACAAATGGACTAAACATTCTAATCAACTACATATGGTGTCAAAATGGATTTAAAAGAAACAAACAAAACAAAACAAGACCCATCTATATGCTGCTTACAAGAGACTCATTTTACACCTAAAGACACATGCAGATTGAAAGTGAGGGGATGGAGAAACATTTATCACACTAATGGACATCTAAAGAAAGCCAGAGTAGCCGTACTTATATCAGACAAACTAGATTTTAAAACAAAAAACTGTAACAAGAGATGAAGAAGGAGACTATATCATAATAAAGGGTTGTACCCAACAAGAAGTTCTAGCAATTGTAAATATTTATGCCCCCAACTTGAGAGCACCCAAATATATTAAAAAATTAATAACAAACATAAAGGAACTCGTTGATAACAATGGAATAAGAATAGGGGACTTTAATATCCAACTTACCTCAATGGACATATCATCTAAGCAGAAAATCAACAAGGAAACAATGGCTTTGAATGACACACTGGACCAGATGAACTTAATAGATATATTCAGAATATTTCATCCTAAAGCAGCAGAGAACATTATTTTCAAGTGCACATGGGATATTCTCTAGAATAGAACACATACTGGGCAACAAATCAAGCCTCAACAAGTACAAAAAGACAGATCATACCATGCATATTTTCTGACAACAAGGCTATGAAATTTCAACTCAACTGTAAGGAAAAATTTGGAAAGATGGAAAGTGCATACAGGTTAAAAAATATTCTACCAAACAGTGAATGGGTCAACCTAGAAATTAAAGAAGAAATTGAAAAAAATGCATGGAAACAAATGATAATGAAAACATCATGGTCCAAAACCTTTGGGATGCAGCAAAAGTGGTTATAAGAGGAAAGTATATAGAAATAAGGTCTATCTTAAGAAGCAAGAAAAATCTCAAATATGCAATCTAACCTTACACCTAAAGAAGCTAGAAAAAGAACAACAAATGAAGCCTAAAACCAGAAGAAGTAGGGAAATAATAAAGATTAGAGCAGAAGTAAATGATAGAGAAACAAACAAATAAAAAAACCCAGTATAACAGATCAATGAAAACAGGAGCCATTTCTTTGAAAGAATTGATACAATTAATAAACCCATAGCCAGGCTAATCAAAAAAAAAAAAAAAAAAAGAGACAGGACCCAAATAAATAAAATCACAAATGAAATAGGAGAGATCACTACCTACATCACAGAAATAAAAAATAATTATAGAATATTATGAACAATTATATACCAATAAATTGGGAAATCTGGAAGAAATGGATAAATTCCTAGAGATGTATAGACTACTAAAAGTGAAACAGAAAGAAATAGGAAACTTGAACAGACTGAACAGATAATCAGCAAAGAAACTGAGTCAGTAATCAAAAATCTCCCAACAATCAGAAATCCAGGGTGAAATGGTGTCCCAAGGGAATTCTACCAAGTGTTTAAAGAAGAGTTAATACCTATTCTTCTCAAATTGTTCAAAAAAAAAAAAAAATAGAGGAAGGAAAACTTCCGAACTCATTCTACAAGGTGAGTACTACCTTGATTCCAAAACCAAAGACCTTGCTACAAAAAGGATTAATTACAGGCCAATGATGAGCATGGATGCAAAAATTCTTAACAAAATACTAGCAAATCAAATCCAACAGTACATTAAAAGAATTATTCACCACAATCAAGTGCAGTTTATTCCTGGACTGCAAGGATAGTTAATATTTGCAAATAAATCAAGGTGATATATCACATCAATAAAAGAAAGAATAAGAACCATACAATCCTCTCAACAGATGCAGAAAAAGCTTTTGGCAAATACAGCATTCATTTTTGATAAAAACCCTCCACAAAGTAGGGATAGAGGTAACATACCTCAACATCACCAAGGCCATATACCAAACACCCACAGCTAATATCATTTTCAACGGGGAAAAACTGAGAGCTTTTCCTCATGGTCAGGAACAAGATAAGGATATCCACTTATTAATGTTATTTAACATAGTAGTGGAAGTCTTAGGCTCAGCAATCAGACAACAAAAAGAAATAGAAGGCATCAAAATAGACAAGAAAAAAGTGACTTTCACCATTTGCAGACAACATGATATTCTGTGTAGAAAACCATAAAGACTCTACCAAAAAAATTGCTACAACTGATACACGAATTCAATAAGGTCACAAGAAACAAAATCAATGTTGCATTTCTATACACCAATAATGAAAGAGAAATCAAGGAATCAGTCCCATTTACAATTGCACCAAAACCAATAAGATATGTATGCATATACCTAACCAAAGAGGTAAAAGATCTATACTCTGAAAACTATAGAATCCTTATGGAAGAAATTGTAGATGACACAAAGAAATGGAAAAATCCATTGCTATGTATTGGAAGAAAAAAAATCATCAAAATGTCTATTCTACACAAAGTAATCTACACATTTAATGTAATCCCTTATCACCAGAGTGCTAGAACAAACAATCTTAAAATTTATATGGAACTACAAAAGACACCAAATAGCCAAAGTGACCCCAAAAAAGAAAAGAAAAGCTGGAGACATCACAGTTCCAGACCTCAAGTTATATTACATAACTATAGTGATCAAGACAGTGTGGTACTGACACAAAACAGACACTTAGATCAATGGAACAGAATAAAACACCCAGAAACGGATCCAAAATTACATGGTCAAGTAATCTTCAATACAGCGGGGAAGAATATCCAATGGAAAAATTCTCTTCAAGAAATGGTGCTGGGAAAACTGGACAGCCACCTGCAGAAGAATGAAACTGGACCACTTTCTTACACCACACACAAAAATAAATTCAAAATGGTTGAAAGACCTAAATGTGAGAGAGGAAACTATCAAAATCCTAGAGATGAACACAGGCAGCAACCTCTTTGACATTGGCCATAGAAAATTACTAGATGCATCTATGGAGGCAAGAGCTACAAAAACAAATATGAACTATTAGGACTTCATCAAGATAAGAAACTTCTGCACAGTGACGGAAACAATCAACAAAATGAAAAGGCAACCTTTGGAATGGGAGAAGATATTTGCAAATGACATAGCTTATAAGAGGTTACTATCCAAAGTCTATTAAGAACTCATCAAACTTAACACCCCCCAAAACAAATAATCCAGTTAAGAAATGGGCAGAAGACATGAACAGACATTTTTCCAAAGACATACAGATGTCTAACAGACACATGAAAATATGCCCAACATTACTCATCAGCAGGGAAATACAAATCAAAACTACAGTGAGATATCACCTCACACCTGTCAGAATGGCTAAAATCAACAACACAGGAATCAACAGATATTGATGAGGATGTCACACCATTGGTGGGAATGCAAACTGGTAAAGCCACTTTGGAAATCAGTATGGAGGTTCCACAAAAAGTTAAAAACAGAACTAACCTATGATCCAGCATCTGTACTACTAGGTATTTACCCAAAGGATACAAAAATACTGGTTTGAAGGAATACATGCACCGCAGTGTTTATAGCAGCACTATCAACAATAGCCAAACCATGGAAAGAGCCCAAATGTCCATTCATTGATGAATGGATTAAGAGGAGGTGGTGTATATACAATGGAATATTATCCATCAAAAAGAATGAAATCTTGCCATTTTGCAACGTCAATGGAGCTAGAGAGCATTATGCTAAGAAAATCAGTCAGTCAGAGAAAGATAAATACCATATAATTTCACTCATATGTGGAATTTAAGAAACAAAACTGATGAACATGGGAGAAAAAGAGAGGCAAATCTGAAACAGACTCTTAACTATAGAGAACATACTGAGGGTTGCTGGAGGGAAGGTGGTCCATGGGATGGGCTAAATGGTGACAGGTGTTAAGTAGGGCACTTTTGATGAGCACTGTTGTATGTAAGTGATATGTCACAAAATACTACTACTGAAACTTATATTGTACTCAATATAACAAGCTGGATTCTAAATAAAAATAAAAGAAAAAGAAATTATAAAAAAGTAGAACTTGAAGATGTGACTGAATTGCTGCAATCTTATGATAAAACTTAAATGAACAAATTCTTTCTTATGTATGAGCAAAGGAAGTGCTTCCTTAGAAGGAATCTACTTCTGGTGAACATGTGCAAAGATTGAAATGACAACAAAGAATTTAGAATTTTGTATGAATTTAGTTGATAAAACAGCAATAGGGTTTAAAAGGACTGACTTCAGTTTCAGAAACAATTCTACCTTGGGTAAAGTGCTATCAGACTGTACCACAGACTACAGAAAAAGGGTTCATGAAAGGAAAAGTCAAATGAAACAAGCTTCATTGCTATCTTATTTTAAGAAATTGCCACAGCCACCCCTCCTTCAGCAAGCACCACACTGATCAGTGAACTCCCATCACATAGCAGCAAGATTCTCCACTAGCAAAATTGAAAGTTTAGATAATGGTTAGCATTTCTTTGCAATGAAGTATTTTAAAATTAAGGCATGTATGTTGGGTTTTTTTTTTTAGACATAATAACATTACACACTTCATAGACTACAGTATAATATAAACATAACTTTCATATGTACTGGAAAACCAAAAAAAAAATTCATTTGACTCAATTTATTGAAATATTTGCTTTATTGTGGCGGCCTAGAACCAAATCCGCTGTTATCTTTGAGATATAGCTGTAAATAAGCAAAAAGTATAATGAGCAAGAAAGAGTAATTTCTGAGTCCAAATTAATTTTGTGGACATTGGCTTTGCCAATGATGTTTCTTAGATTAATCTGAGTCTGAACTGAGGGAAAAATATCTAAATCCTTTCTGGCAAGCGAACACTGAGAAAATTTATTCAGAAGAATATCTTTGGTACAGATTTAAGCAAAGTGCTCCAATTTTCCCAAACTGACATCAGTTGAATACCCAAATTCAGCATATTGGTGAAAACTTCAAATGTTATCAGGGTGGTTTGTTTGTTTGTATTAGAGAGAGAGAGAGAGAGAGAGCAGGAAGAGTGGGGAGGAACCAAGGCAGAGAGAGGATCTTAAGCAGGCTCCACACTTGGCGGGGATCAGTCTCATGACTCTAAGATCCTGATCTGAGCTGAAACCAAGATTTGGTTGCTTAGCCCATTGAGGGTTAACCACCCCACAAGGTGGTTTTTGAAATGTAAAAACTTCTTTGTATGGATGAATCTCAGTGCAACAATCTATTATAGAAAATTTTGGTTATGTACACATCATAAAGCCAACTGGTGAATTTTCGTTTACTGAATAAATTTTGATGCCCACTACTGTAGAGAGTAGTGTCTCTATATCTATCTATATCTATATCTGCTGTACAGAAAATAAATATAATCAGTAAGAATATAAGAAACTGAACTGGTTCAAAATTTATGTAGCCAGAAACATAGATACATATATACACATACATGGAAGGAAGGAAGGAAGGAGGGAAGGGAGGGAGGAAGGAAAGAAAGAAATTTCAACCAGTCTAGCTTCTCACACTTTCATCTGTTACATTTATTTTCCATATCCTTATTTCTATCAAAGCTTCTAGTAACAGCTGTTACCTCTTAGCACAGTAATGCAACAGTGCATCTCTACCCTTTTTCTCACCAGTGCCTTTTCCTATCACTAAGAAGGTACTTTCATCCTTCATTTTGGGCAAAGAGTCGTGTTCTGTAGAGCAAAGTGTATAAAATAGAAAAGCAATGGATTTGAGAGACAAGACAGAGGTTTAACCTGAAAGAGTTGATAGTTGGAGAACTAAGACAAAGAGGACAAAATAGAAGAGGTGGAGAGGAGGTTTTGTCTGAACATTTCAAAAGACAGAGCCAGCACAGGGCAGGGTGGGGCAGGGGAATGGGTGTAGCCTGAGTATAGTGAAACAGAGGAGGGCTGTTTACAGGAACACTGTCTACCAGGGAAAGATATCACTTTAAAAAATTCATTTCTTCCCTGCATTAGCTGACAAGACCACGTATCCGGAACCTTGGACCTCTAGTGATCTCTATTTTTTAACAAGCCTATATCAAGGTGCTTCTACTGTTTGAATAACAATACTCACCTAAAGGCCAGCTTCACTGTATAAATAGCATGCAAAAGTAGTTCCTATGGTGCTATATTTCATAATGACAGAATGGCTAGAGTACTTTGCCAACTACCATGGTTTTATTTTATCAATGCATTCTACACTTCAACTCAGAATATCCCATTCTATTGTTTCTATAGTTTTCAGACCTTGTATTTTACCCACATCTGCAATTTTACAATAAAAAAATTACCTATAGGAACATGGTTCAGATCGACTGTCAGATCACACTAAAGACTATTTTAAAGGTACCATTAATAGGAGTTGAACTCTACTCCTGGAGAGCTTGTTTTAGTGAGAAATTTTCCTGGATCTCTTTTAGCTTACTCAACCATATTAAAAACACTGATGGGGGTGCTTGGGTGGCTCAGTGGGTTAAGCCTCTGCCTTTGGCTCGGGTCATGGTCTCGGGGTCCTGGGATCAAGCCCCACATTGGGCTCTCTGCTCGGCGGGGAGCCTGCTTCCCCCTTCTCTCTCTGTCTGCCTCTTTGCCTACTTGTGATCTCTGTCAAATAAATAAAATCTTAAACAACAACAACAACACTGATGATAGAAAGGTATTAATTCTGTTGCTTTCACCTACAATTCCTGCCACCTGGATGGATTCCCCACCCCCACCAGTGGTCTACACAGGACCAGGCAGGATTCTGTATCCCTTGGGGACCCCTCACCTAGTAATTATGAGCATTGCATGTTACCTTGATAGAGTATCCTAAGTGAAAAGTGCTTTCCATCTTGTTTCAAAAAGAATTTAATAAAGTTTTATACAACTAAGTACTATGATTTATGGCAGCCAATGCTGGGAGAGATTCTTCTAGCACCGAGTGAACTAAGGAGTATATTTACCAGCCAGTGGGCCTGGGACCTCACTGCAGTTCTGAGTACCATCACTGACTCACTGTTTACTTCCAACACTGCCTCCTGATAGCCAGAAGGGAGAAGCTATGCCAGAAGCAGAGCGGTATCTCAAAAATACACCTGAAAAAGAAATGCTGTGGGACACAAAATCATGCTAGGGTGAGAAGAATGATTATCTAGAACCCTATCTCGAGGGATTAATAATATAGAATCATATGATTATTTTCTTCTACAGGCACTCCTCTCAGTTTCCTCCTGAATCAAATGGTACAGGAATTGCTTTAAAATGGCTCTTGACAGCCTCTTCTTTCTGCCTGCTCTTGAGTCTCCTTGTGTCATGAAGGGAGCTCTTCTACCTGTGGCTCATCGACTTCTTACATTTTACACTATGCAGATTTCTTCCTCTGTCCAGGCACCCTGCCATGGAGGGTTTAAGAGTATTTGAGAAGGACTGTGACAATTTAGGATAGATTGGAAATATAAATGATAGCAAGTCCAATGGAAGTAGGCAAAATATAAACTAGGCATTAAAATATATAACAATTGGATGGTAGAAACTATAGTTGCTTATATTATTAAAAAAAAAAGCTCTGGTGAATTTTTATGCTTTTGCTAAGGTTGTATGGTCACATCCTGATTGAGAGTTGGTAGGCAAATATGTATAATCTAAGTATAAACTTATAATTATTGAAATAGTAGTACCTATAAGATATATTGGCCAAAGTTTGATAACAACCAGCATATTGTTGTTAATATATCAGATATTCTGCTGTTTGTTAAACTCAATAAAATGGTAGAGCTGATTGATATTGCTGTTTCATTAAGCAGAAATATCTCAAGAATGTGTATACAGAATACGAATAAGTGTTTGACACTGGAAAAAGAATAAAACAAATGAGGTTTTGAAGGAAGCATAGTAAAGCCATTTATGCTTCTGATGATTAAGTTCCAGTAAGGAACTGGGGTTTCATTGGTCATGACATAAATTCAGAAATTGGTATTTCTGTTCACATGAACGGGACAATAATCTCAGTGATAGACCATATTCACGCAATTAATTAATGCAACTTGTTAAATGTATGAAGATGAATGTTTATCTGAGATTCAAATATAACAACAACAATATCAGTAACTAACAAAAATCCTATCATCACTTTTTTCCCAGTGATCTTTAAATACTGGTTTATAACATAACTTCCTGTTAACATATACATGCAGTGTGAATGTGGAAATTCTCCTGAGTTAACTATTCCCTGCCTCGGAGCCTCAAAAGCCATCCTCTGATTTGAAGAAAAGCAGAATTGAGCTGTAATTAAATTCTAACGTTTTTGTGATCTGTGTAAATGTTATTGTGAAGGAACAATTCCCAAAGATGAAGAGGTACCTAAAAAAAGAGATGCCTGATGAGGTTGGAGACTCCAGATGATGCAGGTATTCTGGTGATAATAACAAATGACAAAAGGATCCTCTAAAGAGAAAAGAGGGACAAAAAGGAGGAAAAGGGGAGGTGGGGAAGAAAGAAGCCTCCAGATGTTGGCTATGTTGGGGCATTCTAGTTAGGGGGACAGAGGAAGATGCTCAGTAGTGAAAGTGAAACTAATCAGGCATTCAGTAGGCAAAGCCCTGAAAATTACAATGGCTCAGATGTTAAGTGGTTAGAAATAGATTATAGACCTGAAGTGGTCATGAGGGGGAGCATGTAGTACCCAGACAGAATAGAAGTGGGAAGTCTAACCTGAATTGCCACAGCCTCTCTCCAAAAGGTGCTATTATATTTCTATGACGTGGGAACTGGACAGAGGCAGAAACCCGGGACATGCAACATTAAGAACCAGATAAGCTTACTTCATGAAGGAAGGACACTCAAGAGTAGGCAGAAAGAAGAGGCAGCCAGGAGCCCTTTCAAGCAATTTCCCATATCATTTGTTACAAAGGTAGTGATGGAAGGAAATTGAGTTGTCAGACTGGGTCTAGAAATAGAGGTAAAGTAAATTAGAAGGAAAGAACAAGAATAAATACAGCGAAAGAGAGTCTAGGACATATTTAATAAATATAGGTCAACAGAAATGATTACCCTGAGAATATAGATATGCTTATAATTATAAATATATAATTTTACTTAAGTCTTTATAGGATATGACCAAAGTATGGTGATTTGTTTATGGTGTTCTACTAATTATATCTTTTCTTTATCAAAAATGAAGTCTCTTTTTGATTATAAAAGTAAAATATGCTTATTGAAGAAACTTTGAATAATATGTACACACTTTAAAAAAATCAAAATTGCCTGTAACACTGGGATACTATTCAGATATAATGGCTGTACACATTTTGTTATATTTCATTCCTATCTTTTTTCTATACATTTTTATCTGAATTGAGAGCATACTAATTACAAGGTTATATTCTTTTTAAAAATGGTTATATAATGAATTCCTCATGTTATCAAAGCCTCTTTTTAAAAATTGGCTCTTTTAAAAATTTTTCTAATGGATGCATGATTCTTCATGCTATGGATACACAAAATTTTCTTCTTCTTTCTATTTTTGTAAAGTTAAGCTCACCCCCACCAATTTTTGCTTTTGGGAAAATTACTATTATAAAATCATTTTATATATGCATATTTCAAACTCTAACTTTCTTTTGAGTTCCCTAAATGATTTTCAGATGTTAAATTATTGCATTGAAAGGATAAGAATTTTTTTAAACTTTAAAATACAATTTCAAATTGTCTTGGGAGAAAAATCAGTTTCTACTTCATTATAGCCCTAGTTTTAAAATTATTATTATTCTAAATTCAATAATATTAAACCTATTAATAGTTTATTCAAATATTTAATTATTAAATTTAATAATTATTAAATTTACATTTATTTTTATTTTACTTTGACAATCTGAAAAACATTAAGATTCTAATGTGTAGATTTGTATTGCTTAATAGAATTGAATATTTTCTCTAAGTTTATGAGCTTTTTAAAATTTTTTTGTATTCTGTCCAGTTACTTTATTATAACATGGTAAGGACATTAATTCCTTGAAGCTCTATTTGTGATAAATAATATTTACCACATGTTTCTCTTTTTAAATTATATTTATAATTTAATTATAATTTAAATTTATTTATAATTTATAATTTTAAATTTATTTATAATTTAAATTTAAAATTTAAATTTTTCAATAACATAAAACTATAAATATAATTTATAGTTTTATGTTATTGAGAAATTTAAATTTTAAATTTAAATTAT